>NC_041393.1:321047794-321054767 GCF_002162155.2 Triticum dicoccoides
GGGGAGGCAGAGACCTAACTAGAGAGTCAGATCGACTCGTATATGTGTTGAGAAGGAGAGACCTAGCTATGTCTTGAGGGAGATTGGTCGACATCCATACATAAATGAAGGACGGGAAATAGGTTGGGATAGAGAGAGGGGGAAGAGAGAGAGGTAGAGTGCCGGAGGAGTGGTGGAGTTGCTTCTCGAAGATGGTGGGAGAGGCCTACTAGACAAACTGAGGGTACAACTGCAAATTATCAAGAAGAGTGGGAATGTGTTTCTGTGTGTGCGTGTGCGTGATAGATGTGTCGGGAGGCTTGCATGGATGATGAAGGGGGACCATATGTTTGGTAAGAAGACCAAACTATATCAGTAGATCAACTGTTGTGTGTCAAAGGAAGGGAGAGACATAACTAATGAGGTAGATCGATCAGTGTGTGGGGGAAACGAGTTATAAATGACCTAGCTAGCTATGTGCATAGCGGGAGATCGGTCGGTGTACATCCATTTGTTAGAGGTAAATAAGTCCCAGAGAGACGGATATAGAGAGAGATGGAGCTAGGAGGTGGTGCTAGAGGCCTACTAGCTAGATAGGGGGAGGAGTGTGTGATTGTGAGATCAATGAAAAGATGGGCGAGGTTTACACGTGTGTGGGACCGTATGAGGGACACAAAGCATGGACACGGAAAGGAGGAGATGGAAACTGCGTGTGTATGTGGTAGGCGGACATCACTGGAGAGATTTACCGATCGGTGTGTGTCAGAAAGGAGTTGTGGAGATCGCGGGAGAACGACCTAAAGAAAATAAAATGAATGTGTGCGATGGATAGACTGCTGAGGGAGGGGGAGGGCGAGGAGGGCGTGTGCATGCACGAGAGAAAGTTAGTGCTAGCTACAAAGGTTAGAGGATTGTGTGGGTGTAAGAGACTAACAATGATCATAATTCGATATGAAAGTGGATTCATCTATTTGAATAAGAGATCATAGTGTTATAAACCTATGCATGCATGAATATAGCGGTGATACACGTGGTGTGGTTTTGGACATGTTATACCATAATGTGATAATGCATGCCGTTTGCAACTCACAGCTAAATATCAAACAATCTAAACCATACTATATATCGAACAATCTCACATTTTATTTGACTTTGTGATAATGTGTGGCGTTTGCAGCTCACAACTAAATATCAAACAACCTAAGCCATACTATATATCGAACAATCTCACATTTTATTTGAATTTGAGATAATGTGTGGCTTTTGCAACTCACATCTAAATACTTGTAGGCATAGGGGGCGGGGCACCATACATTATGTGATAAACACATTATACATATGAGACATGGTTTAGATTATGAAGATCTAGCTAGAGCTTGAATTGTACTATGATTTGAAATCAACATAAAGTGGATTCAAAAAATCGAGTTCGAGTTCATATAGTATGCATAGTTCATATCTAACTCGATAGTAATCATGTGGTGTGCTATGAAGATAATATACAAATGATGGTTTAACTTGACAATAATGATGATTGTAGACCTTATTAAAATAGAGAAATGAATTCAAATGGTTTAACTTGACAACAACATGATTGTAGATCTTATTCAAACAGAGAAACAAATTCAAATTTAGTTCATATTGAAGCGGTAGTATATACGTTTGGAATGCACTAAAACGTTCATTTGAGTAGCATGTTGCATGCATTATACACGTAGCGGAATATTTTAATTGAACATAACATGGATTCAAAGTTTTAAATGGCATTTGTAGTGCGAATTGATTTGGCACAGTACACGGGACTAGACTGTCTTGTGTGGTGCAAATTGATTTCTTTTTTTTCATCGAGGGAAGTGCGAATTGATTTGATATAGGGTGTGTTTGGATTGTGGCCAAAGTGCACCTTACCAAAATTTTGGTCATGACCCAAAGATTGGTCTTTGTTTGGATGGTTGCCAATTTTTCGGCATGCCAATGAACTCTAGCCAACTCTAGTTCACTTTTCCTGCAAATGTTGTCCAAATCATGGGCAACCAAAAAAATAGCTAGCCAATGCTTTGGTGGGGCAACCTTGGGAACAAACCAAACACACCCATAGTATACACGTTAGGCTTGTCCGGAAATTTCAACCCGCGCCTTGTTATCCAGAAATTTGGAGATATATCTTTGTCTCGTTGTGCTCCTAAAATTCCCCCCATCTCAACCCGTGCCTTGCTATCCCAAAATTACAACGCGCGCGAAAACTCCCACCTCCTGCGAAATCACGACACGTGAAATTCCCATGATACCCCTGAACTGAAAGAACCACCTAGTTCAAATCGGTGGGGCTACTTTCATAACTTACCCCACATTTTGGAGAAGAGCGTCCCTAAGCCATGGCTCCCCCCTCCAATTCCCTCCGCCCCATTCGTACATTGAGGCTGCAAAAACCCGTGAAGCCCCACACCCTCCTCCGTCCGCCCATCTGATACGTCTCCAACGTATCTATAATATTTTATGTATTCATGCCATGTTTATAATATTTCTACATGATTTTGGTAGGATTTTGTTAGAACTAACCCAGATTGACGTTGTTTTCAGCAGAACTACCATGGTGTTGTTTTTGTGCATAAATAAAAGTTCTCGAACAACGGAGATTTTTTCTGGAAAATATAAAAAATACTGGAACAAAGAGTTACCGGAGGGGATGCCCATGGGCCCCACAAGGGTGGAGGGTGCCCCTCGTGGGGCGCGCCCCTGTGCCTCGTGGACTCTCCGTGGCCCCCCCTAACTTATTCTCAACGCCAACCTCTCCTATAAATACAGAAACACCCAGAAATAAACCTAGATCAGGAGTTCTGCCGCCGCAAGCCTCTGTAGCCACCAAAAACCAATCTAGACCCCATTCTGGCACCCTGTCGGAGGGGGGATCCATCACCGGTGGCCATCTTCATCATCTCGGCGCTCTCCATGACGAGGAGGGAGTAGTACACCCTCGGGGCTGAGGGTATGTACCAGTAGCTATGTGTTTGATCTCTCTCTCTCTCTCTCTCTCTCTCTCTCGTGTTCTTGATTTGGCACGATCTTGATGTACCGCGAGATTTGCTATTATATTTGGATATTATGATGTTTCTCCCCCTCTACTTTCTTGTAATGGATTGAGTTTTCCCTTTGAGGTTATCTTATCGGATTGAGTATTTAAGGATTTGAGAACACTTGATGTATGTCTTGCGTGGGATACCCGTGGTGACAATGGGGCATTCTATTGATCCACTTGATGTATGTTTTCGTGATCAACTTGCGGGTTCCGTGACCTTGTGAATCTATTCATAGGGGTTGGCACACATTTTCGTCATGACTCCGCGGTAGAAACTTTGGGGCACTCTATGAAGTTCTTTGTGTTGGTTGAATAGATGAATCTGAGATTGTGTGATGCATATCGTATAATCATACCCACGGATACTTGAGGTGACATTGGAGTATCTAGGTGACATTAGGGTTTTGGTTGATATGTGTCTTAATGTGTTATTTTACTACGAACTCTAGGGCTGTTTGTGGCACTTATAGGAATAGCGCAATGGATTGATCAGAAGGAATAACTCTGAGGTGGTTTCGTACCCTACAATAATCTCTTCGTTTGTTCTCCGCTATTAGTGAATTTGGAGTGACTCTTTGTTGCAAGTTGAGGGATAGTTATATGATCCAATTATGTTATTATTGTTGAGAGAACTTGTACTAGTGAAAGTATGAACCCTAGGCCTTGTTTCCAAGCATTGCAATAGCGTTTACGCTCACTTTTACCACTTGCTACCTTGCTTTTTTATATTTTCAGATAACAAAAACCTATATCTACCATCCATATTGCACTTGTATCACCATCTCTTCACCAAACTAGTGCACATGTACAATTTACAATTGTATTGGGCGTGTTGGGGACACAAGAGACACTTTCTTATTTGGTTGCAGGGTTGTTTGAGAGAGACCATATTCATCCTACGCCTCCCACGGATTGATAAACCGTAGGTCATCCACTTGAGGTAAATTTGCCACTGTCCTACAAACCTCTGCACTTGGAGGCCCAACAACGTCTACAAGAAGAAGGTTGCATAGTAGACATCAAGCTCTTTTCTGGCGCCGTTACCGGGGAGGTTAGTGCTTGAAGGTATATCTTTAGATCTTGCAATCGAAACTTTTTGTTTCTTGTTTTATCACTAGTTTATTCTATAAAAGAAAACTACATAAAATGGAATTGAGGGTGCCTCATATGCTTCATCTTTTTAATGTCTTTCGTGAAAATAAGGACCGTCTGCCCTTTATTTACACAGCGCCAGACAGATAGCGGGCAAGAATCGCACCCCTCCGCCGCTCCCCCATCTCCTCCTTCACCATTTTCTCCACTCTTCCGATGGCTTCCGAGGAGCCATTCTCCGGCATATTACCCGGCTGGGTGGCCCGCCGAGCCCTCCGAATGGCTTCCGAGGCCGCTCGGTGCTTCACCAACCTTGCTTGGCCCAACGGAGCCAGTTGCCACCCCAAGCAGGTGCGTGGTTCAGCAACTTGCCGCTCCAGTTCAGCTCAATGAGGAGTGGCGAGTTGCTCCACGCCAGCATGGTGGCGAGCACGTCGGTACTAGCGTCGTCGCTGCCGCATTGTACCGCGCCACCAGTGTCTGCGGTGGCCGCGCCTCCCGTGTATGTGGGCGCGCCTCCCGTGCCTGCAGCAGCGCCATGCGGGCAGAGACAGAAGCCGGGTGCGTGGAGAGCGACGAGTCGGTGGCCAGCTTCTCCGTGTTCGCCGCCATCATCGAGTAGAAGTAGAACACGGGAGGCTGCTGCCACTTGGGACCCATGAATGCCACCGCTGAGGCGACGACTGCGCATTCAGGTGGTTTCTTTGCTGCTTCGTCTCTTCCGAGGACCTTCATCAACCCCGCAAATGTCTGACAGATATGAGGAAGACAAAGGGATCCGCGGGTGGCCATTTAGATTACGTACTCCCTCTCCAGCTGTATAGCGACCAGACCTCAAAAAGTCTGATCTCTATGCATCAGTGTCATCCCTAGATCGGTAATGCTGACACGCACAGTACTTGAAGGATTTATAACAGAGTAGCAATCACACACTTATTACATCAAATGTCTCAAAAGAGAACTTATTACAATAAATATGGCTTAAGGCCATCTAATAACCATAACATCGGAAGGCTTGGAAGATAAGCGAGTCCATCAATTCCAATGGCATCACTGAGTATAAGATCATGACCTAAGGCACCTTACTCGTCGTCTGAAAAGTCTGCAACATGAACATTGCAGCCCGAAAACGGGTCAACACATGGAATATGCTGGCAATGTAACACGTAGAGAGTAATGAACAGAAAGATGCTATACTACATGCATATATGGCTGGTGGAAAGCTCTATGGTTATAGTTTGTGTAAAGCCAGTTTTTCCCTACTACAAAGGAATAAATTTTATTTTACTATCATGGTGGTTGTTAAACATTGAGAAGGGTACTCCAACTCAATCCCAATTAAGTATCATCATTAAACCCAACAAAATTAAATTAAGTAACATGATGAGATTCACATGATAATCCAAGTACTAGATAATCAAAACGTCCATAACCGGGGACACAACTAACCATGATTAGTTTATACACTCTACAGAGGTTTGCGCACTTTTCCATGCAAGACTCGATCTCCTTCGCTTGATTTCTCGCACTACATGATGTTTGAGAAACGGATGACCGAGACACAGTCTTTCAGAAGCATTAACTCTCTACTCCGGGTAGACAGTACCAACCTACATCCCCTACATCTGCTAGTCTACCTCTTCAAGAGCTCACACAACTTAATCAACTATGCTAGAGCCCATAGTAGCTTGTGGTTGCACACAGAAGTTTCTAGCATGAATAATCTCATGATCCCTTTGAGACTGGGTGGCGGTCCATAGGAGAATCACACGGTACCCCGGGATTTCCAAAAAAGACAGGCAACACTGGGTTCCCCAGGTGCCTCAGTCCACCCAGATGTGAATTTAAGTTGCCACCTTAAATAAACCATTAATTAAAAATCTCACATCTGTCATGGATACACTCACCCATCCCACGTCTACTAGCATAGCATGGCAATATAAGCAAACATAGAAGTAACGCCCAAAGGTTTGATAATAAACATGTAATAGGTTCTACCTCATCTACTTCCTAGAACCCACATATTAATCAGATCCTAATCTTGCAATTGTTTGAGGATTGATCTAATGCAATAAAACTGGGTAGTAAAAAGGTATGATCAAAGTGTTACTTGCCTTGCTGATGATCCGTGAAACCTAGAGATTTGAAGTAGCAAGCGGCGCACTTCGGGTACTCTATCGCTAACAAACAAGCATACAATAAGCACTCATCTAATGCACACGTAAAACTCAAATAAGAGATATAACCAGAAAGTTCAACTTAAGAACTCCGGTTTGCAAAAAGGAACAAATCAAACAAAGCATCGAAAGTCAAACGGCGAAAGAAACAAGCTTTGTTGACTAATCTGGACCTAAGTAAAATTTTACAGTAGCAAAAACGTGTTTGAGTTGGTTAAACTGAAAGAGGGTTTCGAGACAAAACTCTAGGTGCTTGAATCGCCTGATTCCGATAAACGAGCGAAAAGTTATACTAGAACGAAAATCGGATCAGAAATCACGATCGAAAATAATCGCGTAAAATCCGAGAAGAAGAAAAATGGAAGAACAGGCTAACGAACGAACGTTCGCTGTCTGCGGCTAAACAACGAAAACCATTCGTTAAAACTTACGTACGGACGAACGTCCGCTAAATAGACTAAACTGAAGAAAAAAATAAAACCGATCTAAAAAAATAAACCGGGTTCCTGAAAAAAACGGCGGTTTTCTAGAGAAAACCGCCGGTGACGGGAACTACCTGCGGCGAGGCCCGGCGGGGCCGGACGGCGGCGGCAGGGTCCGGTGGCGGGGCGGCGAGGGTGGCGCCGTCGGGTGGCGGCGGGTGGCTGCG
>NC_041393.1:321055160-321066542 GCF_002162155.2 Triticum dicoccoides
GGATCGGTGGCGGCGGCGGCAGCAGCAGCTCGCGGCGTCGCGGATCGGCGGCGGTGGCAGCAGCAGCTTGCGGCGGTGGCGGGGGGGTTCGGCTGGAGCGGGGCTAGGGTTTGGGGGCGGCTCGAGCCTCGGGCTTTTAAGGCCGGCCGGGCGAAGTCCCAGTCGGGCACGGCCCGACTAGGTTGGTTCGTTTTTTTAAACATTACCCTCAGAAAAATAAATAAAAGAAATACTAAACGGAATCCAAAAATCCCAAAATAAAATTTCCCCGACTTTTGAAATCAAGCCGGACAAGATGAACATTTATTTGGGGCCTAAATGCATTTTTGAATAACGCGCATTTTTCCTAAATTCAAATAAAATAGCAATAAACTCCAAAATAAAATCTTATTTGATTTTATTATCAAATCCTCAATATTTCTTTATTTTGGGAAAGTCATTTTATTCCCTCTCTCTTATTTTTATAATAGAAATAATTGAAGATAAAATAAATAAAATCAAATTATCCTATTTTCAAATTTTGAGAAAACTCAAATATGAAAATAACGAAATCCCCAACTCTCTTCGTGGGTCCTTGAGTTGCGTAGAATTTCTAGGATCGAGCCAAAATGCAATAAAATATGATATGCAAATGATGATCTATGTATAACATTCCAAATTGAAAATTTGGGATGTTACAAACCTACCCCCCTTAAGATGAATCTCGCCCTCGAGATTCGGGTTGGCTAGAAAATAGGTGAGGGTGGTCCTTCAACAGATATTCCTCTCGCTCCCAGGTGGCTTCATCCTCGGTATGGTGGCTCCACTGAACTTTGCAAAACTTGATAACCTTGCTGCGGGTGACTCGGCTGGCATATTCGAGAATCTTGACTGGTTTCTCCTCATAGGTCAAATCACTATCCAACTGAATCGCTTCCAGTGGCACGGTATCTCTCAGCGGTATATCAGCCATCTCTGCGTGGCACTTCTTCAACTGGGAAACATGGAACACATCGTGAACTCCTGACAATCCTTCGGGCAGTTCCAACTTGTAAGCAACTTCTCACATACGCTGCAAAACTTTATATGGTCCAACAAAACATGGCGCTAACTTCCCCTTAACTCCAAAGCGCTTAACTCCTCGAAGTGGAGATACACGTAGATAAACTCTGTCTCCAATTTCGTAAAGTGTCTCCTTACGTTTAGAATCTGCATAGCTCTTGTGTCTGGACTGGGCTACCTTGAGCCTATCATGAATCAACTTCACCTTCTGTTCAGACTCCTTAATCAAATCTGGTCCAAACAACTCGCGGTCTCCAACTTCGTCCCATAACAACAGTGTCCTGCACCTCCTTCCGTACAGAGCTTCGAAAGGGGACATCTTCAAACTAGATTGATAACTGTTGTTGTAAGAGAACTCCGCATACGGCAAATTCTCGTCCCAACAAGATCCATAGTCTAGCGCACAAGATCTCAGCATGTCCTCCAGAATCTAATTGACTCTCTCGGTTTGTCCATCTGTTTGCGGATGAAAGGCTATACTGAACTCTAGCCTGGTACCCAAAGTTTCATGCAACTGATTCCAGAACTTTGAGGTAAACTGGGTTCCTCTATCTAATACAATGCTCCTCGGAACTCCATGCAGACATAAGATCCTGGTCATGTATATCTTGGCCAACTTAGCACTGGTGTAAGTGGTCTTCACTGGAATGAAATGAGCTACCTTCGTCAAACGATCGACTACAACCCATATCGAGTCATAGCCTGTATGAGTCCTGGGCAATCCCGTGATAAAATCCATGCCTGGCTTATCCCACTTCCATTCGGGTATCAGCAATGGCTATAGCAATCCTGCTGGCTTCTGATGCTCTGCCTTCACTCTCTGAAATACATCACAAACTGCTACATACTCCGCAATATCCTTCTTCATTCCGTTCCACCAGAAAGTGTCCTTCAAATCCAAATACATCTTGGTATTTCCTGGGTGAATCGAGTACGGCGGTCATTGATAGAGGCGAGGGTCCCGATCTTTCGATGAGATGATAACTATCGATTTGGTGGAGACGACTTTGACAATCCGACTACAAACATGCACGACGTTGCGCCTTAGCAATCGCTAAACCAATCTCCTGAGGTTACTGACGATGCTGGAAGCACGGTCAGCCTGACCACGAAGGTCTATTCCTGCAAGCAATCGAAGAACGAGCAAGAATATGATAAAGCAATCTGAATATTGCAAATATATATGAAGTATTGATAATGGTGGGGATCCGGAAGCGGTCTTGGTCTGGTCGTTGGACACAAACGAAGTACACGAAGTTGCAATGGCTAACTTTTAACTAAACAAATCCCAAGGAAAAGCTACTAGATGGATCTACTTATATAGGAGCAAGGGGTGGCGGCCAAGGAGGTGGTAGGACATCCCAAGACAGCCTAAAACTAAATCTAGGTCGTACAAGGCCAATGGGCCCAAGTGGAGGTGATGTAACACCTTTGGACTTGTAGTTTGACTCGGATTCTGCTGCAGCATCAGATTGTTTCGTCCACAACTCAACGCTCCGGACGAATTTGAAGGTGATTCCAATTGGGTTGGAAAGTGCACGAAATCTAGTTTCCAATGCAAAAAGAATCACCCAATTCGGAGTCCGTATGAAAAACTTGTGTGCGTTTTGAGTCAGGTATGTCTGTGCAGTCCGAATCTGAATCCAGAACGTGAGAGACTTGGACTCTATCTTCTCTTGGGCCAAAAGTGACGTGAGAGAACTTTTTGGACAGCAAATAAACATCTCTTTCTTCCTTATCTTCATATGTGGATTGTACAAATGTCCCATACACCTGCAATTAGACAAAACACAAAAGTGTGTGAAGTATTTTTGTTCTGGATAACATAAATAGATTATTGAATAGTTTGCACTAGAAATCACCTGACAAATATGCATATATGCAATATTTTTGGTCATATCCAAGGTAGTCATGTCCTCATCAGTCATGGGCCTCTTGCAGAATCAACTTCCTGATCTTCGGGTCATTAGGCACATAAACGCGGTCCTCAAACCATAGGGTATCGTTCTCATCCTCACGAAATCCTTTAGATTTTCCTTTGCTCATTTTCTCCTTTATTTCAGCAACCTCCTTGTCAGTCTTTTGAGCTTCTCTGATCTTATCCATCAAGGTAGATTGTATCTCCAATGATGCTACATAGCCTCTTAGAACTATCTCCAAACATAGCTCGCGAAGGTCCTCGGCTAACTCCTTGGGTAACTCTCCGGTCATGAGTGTATTGACATGGCTTTTGAGGCTCAACGCATCGGCTACTACATTAGCCTTTCGGGGGTGATAATGCAATCTCATATCATAATCCTTGATGAGCTCCAACCATCTCCTTTGCCTGAGATTCAACTCCTTCCGCGTGAAGATGTACTTCAAACTCTTGTGATCCGTGTACACCTCACAATGGTTCACGATGAGAAAATATCTCCATGTCTTCAATGCATGCACTACGGCTGCTAACTCCAAATCATGTGTAGCATAATTCAATTCATGGGGCTTAAGCTGTCGTGAGGCATATGAAACAACTCTTCCCTCCTGCATAAGCACTGCTCCAAGTCCCCGACAAGAAGCGCCGCAATATACTTCATAATCCTTGCGTTGATCGGGCAGAATCCAAACTGGCGATGTAACCAAACGTTTCTTCAACTCCTGGAAACTGGCCTCACATTCCTCAGTCCATTTAAACTTGGTGTCCTTCTTCAACAACTCCGTCATGGGCTTTGCAATCTTCGAGAAATTCTCAATGAACCTTCGGTAGTATCCTGCGAGTCCAAGAAAACTCCAGATCTCTCCAACTGTTGTTGGGGCTTCCCAGTTTGTCACGGTGACAACTTTGGTGGGGTCTACCGCTATTCCTTCTCTAGATATCACATGTCCGAGAAATCCAACTTCCTTCAACCAAAACTCACATTTGTTGAACTTGGCGTATAACTGATGTTCTCTGAGCTTCTCCAGTACCAAACGCAAATGCTCCTTATGCTCTTCTTCATTCTTCGAGTAGACCAAAATATCATCAATGAACACCACGACGAACTTATCCAAAAACTCCATAAACACCTTGTTCATCAAGTTCATGAAATAGGCAGGTGCGTTAGTCAGACCAAATGACATAACGGTATACTCATACAGCCCGTACCTAGTGGTAAAAGTTGTCTTAGGTATATCCTGCTCTCGAATCTTCAACTGGTGGTATCCTGATCATAGATCGATCTTGGAAAATACCTTAGCTCCTTGTAATCGGTCAAACAAGTCATTGATCATCGGTAGTGGGTACTTGTTCTTGATTGTCACTTCATTCAATCCTCGATAATCAACAACCATCCTTAATGATCCATCCTTCTTCTACACTAGAAGCACTGGCGATCCCCAAGGTGAAGAACTTGGGCGAATATAGCCTTTACCCAGTAACTCCTTAATTTGCTTCTTAATTTCCTCCAAATCTTTTGCGGGCATCCTGTATGGTGTATTTGATATTGGCCCTATGCCTGGCAAAAGCTCAATCAAAAACTCAATGTCCCTATCCGGTGGCATGCCTGGCAACTCCTTTGGAAATACGCCAGGAAAATCCTTCACCACTGGTACTTCCTCCTCTACAACTCCTGATAAGGAATTTACTTGAGTCCTCTTTGGCACATGCTGGGATACATACTTGATCCATCTTCCTTCTGGCGTGGTAAGCAAAATCGACTTACTGGTGCATTCAATGTTCCCTCCATACTTCGATAACCAATCCATGCCTAATATCACATCCAGTCCTTGCGACTCCAATAATATTAGGTCTGAGGGAAACACGTAGTTACCAATCCTTAAGGGTAACCGATCACACCATAGACTAGCCGTATACTCTGCTCCTGGCGAGGTTACTAACATAGGTGACCTAAGGGCTTGGGTTGGCAGGTTATACTTATCCACAAATCCCCTTGATATGTATGAATGCAATGCACCAGTATCAAAAAGAACGATTGCAGTAAATGTCTTAACCAAAAACTTACCTATTACTGCATCTGGCTGGGCTTCAACCTCCTCCACGCTAACGTGGTTCACCTGTCCTTTGTTGAAAGGGTTGGGCTTCTTCCCAGAACTTCCGTTGTCATTTCCATTCTTCGCTTCAGGACATTCAGTGGCATAATGTCTGGTCTTCTGGCATTTGTAACAAGTGATGTGGCTCAGATCCCTCTTGGCTGGTGTTGATGGGTTGGTGCGGTTCTGTCCATTGCTTCCTCCATTCACATTACCATTCTTGGGGCCACTATGGTTGTGTGAACTACCTCCTCCATGGGTATGCTGAAAATGTCCTCCCGAGTTCGGGGTAAAACGAGGCTTCTGCTGAGCTCCAGAATTGTACTTCCCTTGTCCATACTTCCTCTTGTGGCTGTCAATCTGCTGCTGCTTCCCCTCAATCATGAGAGCTCTATCTACCAACTCCTGGTAGTTGTTGAAGGTTGCTACCATCAACTGCATGCTCAGCTCATCATTCAGTCCTTCCAGAAACTTCTCCTGCTTAGCTGCATCCATAGCAATGTCATTTGGGGCATAACGTGCTAGCTTACTAAAGTCATCCACATACTGGCCAATAGTACGTCCTCCTTGGTGCAAGTTGCGAAACTCATGCTTCTTCATGGCCATAGCTCCTGCTGAAACATGAGCAGTACGAAAAGCCTGCTAAAACTGATCCCATGTGACAGTGTCGATAGGATAAGTGGTTGTGAAATTCTCCCACCATGATGTTGCGGGTCCATCAAGCTGATGTGTGGCAAAAGGCACCTTCTCCGCATTTGTGCATCCTGCAGTGATCAACTCCCTTCCCATCTTGCGGAGCCAATCATCTGCAACTATCGGCTCGGTGCTACTAGAGAACACCGGCGGATTTAGCCTCAAGAAACGGGCTAAGTGATCAACAGGTGGTGGTGGTGGTGGGTTGTTGTTGTTGTTGTTCCCCTGATTCTGATTTTGGACTAGAAGCTGCATCAATGCATTCTGCTACTGGATCAACTGGGTGAGCTCCGGTGGGAAAGCAAATCCATTGTCACGTCTCGCAGGCATCTGAGGGTTTAGAAAAGATGAGAATACAGAAAACAATGGGGTCTAGAGAGAAAACACTACCCATATGCACATGAGACGAATACAATCAATATCACTTCAATCAATCAAACAAGGGCATACAATGGTCTAACAATCGTTACAAAAGTGCTTGGACTATCCTATATACATGGGGGAAATTCTACTACTGTTATGGTGGTCGACTAGAAAAACTGCTCGGTCAAAGGCTCCATGATATCTGCTCCAGCTTCATCAACAAAGTCATCATCACTATCGTCTGGATCTGAGTCGATGTCATCGATGATGACGTAGTTCTCTGGGCAAGTGCAATCATCGTCTTCTCCTCCAGTCGCGGGAAATCCCATAAATACTTTTAGCTTCTTCTTCAGATCATCATTCTTCTCCACAAATGTCACTATTTCCTCCCCATATCCATCGCATGTAGACTTGAGTTGTTCCTCCAGCTCTATGATCTTGGGCATAGCCTTTTCAGATCTATCATGCCTACGCACATCTGGTTCTCCTGGCGATGAATGTGCTGGTTTAACTCCTGGATGAAAGCTGCAATTGATCTATCCTTCTGGGTGCTGATCATCTCCCATTGCTCATCTCAGTGCCCACAAATCTGGTAGATAGTATCCTTGAGATCCTTGTGGTAAACTTCTCCAATGTGTCCCATGGTGATGTGAGCTACCATGCTCTTTCCTAGACTGCAGGTTCGTGCATCAAAGGAAAACTCTATGGGCTCAGTGACTAGCATGAACGTCCTTCCTAGAACTTGAACTTGAATCATCCAACGCTCCTCTTCTGGTAAAGTGGCGATGTAGGACCAGGTGAAGCTTGGTACTCCGATGTTCAGGTACTTAGTGACTTCTTTCAAGTGGCGTCGAAAGGGTGTATCTTCATCTGGTTGTGTGAACTTGTTCCTTGCATCCGCCATCCTAAAAGAGTAGAAAAGATGAGGAGTCAAAAATGAGAAGAGAGAGTAGTGATCTAGGGCTTTAGCTTAGTGGTCGTGTCCTACAGTCAGCGTGTGCTCTCATACCATCTTGTAGCGACCAGACCTCAAACGGTCTGATCTCTGTGCATCAGTGTCATCCCTGGTTCGGTAATGCTGACACGCATAGTACTAGATGGATTTATAACAGAGTAGCAATCACATACTTATTACATCGAATGTCTCAAAAGAGAACTTATTACAGTAACTATGTCTTAAGGCCATCTAATAACGATAACAGCGGAAGGCTTGGAAGATAAGCGAGTCCATCAACTCCAACGGCATCACTGAGTATAAGATCACGACCTAAGGCACCTTACTCGTCGTCTGAAAAGTCTGCAACATGAAGGTTGCAGCCCGAAAATGGGTCAGCACATGGAATATGATGGCAATGTAACACATAGAGAGTAATGAACAGAAAGATGCTATACTACATGCATATATGGCTGGTGGAAAGCTCTATGGTTACAGTTTGCGTAAAGCCAATTTTTCCCTACTGCAAAGGAATAAATTTTATTTAACTATCATGGTGGTTGTTAAACGTTGAGAAGGGTACTCCAACTCAATCCCAATTAAGCATCATCATTAAACCAACAAAATTAAATTAAGTAACATGATGAGATTCACATGATAATCCAAGTACTAGATACTCAAAACGTCCATAACCGGGGACACGGCTAACCATGATTAGTTTATACACTCTACAGAGGTTTGCGCACTTTTCCATGCAAGACTCGATCTCCTCCGCTTGATTTCTCGCACTACATGATGTTTGAGAAACGGATGACCGAGACACATTCTTTCAGAAGCATTAACTCTCTACTCCGGGTAGACAGTACCAACCTACATCCCCTACATCTGCTAGTCTACCTCTTCAAGAGCTCATGCAACTTAATCAACTATGCTAGAGCCCATAGTAGCTTGCGGCTGCACACAGAAGTTTCTAGCATGAATAATCTCATGATCCCTATGAGCTTGGGTGGAGGTCCATAGGAGAATCACACGGTACCCCGGGATTTCCAAAAAATACATGCAACACTGGGTTCCCCAGGTGCCTCAATCCACCCAGATGTGAATTTAAGTTGCCACCTTAAATAAACCATTAATTAACAATCTCACATCTGTCATGGATACACTCACCCATACCACGTCTACTAGCATAGCATGACAAAATATAAGCAAACGTAGAAGTAACTCCCAAAGGTTTGATAATAAACAGGTAATAGGTTCTACCTCATCTACTTCCCAGAACCCACATATTAATCAGATCCTAATCATGCAATTGTTTGAGGATTGATCTAATGCAATAAAACTGGGTAGTAAAAAGGTATGATCAAAGTGTTACTTGCCTTGCTGATGATCCGTGAAACCTAGAGATTCGAAGTAGAAAGCGGCGCACTTCGGGTACTCTATCGCAAACAAACAAGCATACAATAAGCACTCATCTAATGCACAGGTAAAACTCAAATAAGAGATCTAACAAGAAAGTTCAACTTAAGAACTCCAGTTTGCAAAAAGAAACAAATCAAACGAAGCAACGAAAGTCAAACGGCGAAAGAAACAAGCTTCGTTTACTACTCTGGACCTAAGTCAAATTTTACAGTAGCAAAAACTTGTTTGAGTTGGTTAAATAGAAAGAGGGTTTCAAGACAAAACTCTAGGCGCTTGAATCGCCTGATTCCGATAAACGAGCGAAAAGTTATACTAGAACGAAAATCGGATCAGAAATCGCGATCGAAAATAATCGCGGAAAATCCGAGAAAAAGAAAAATGGACGAACAGGCTAACGTACGAACGTTCACTATCTGCGGCTAAATGACGAAAATCGTTCATTAAAACGAACGTACAGACGAACATCCGCTAAATAGACTAAACTGAAGAAAAAAATAAAACAGATCAAAAAAAATAAACCGGGTTCCTGAAAAAAATTGGGCGGTTTTCTAGAGAAAACCGCCGGCGACGGGAACTACCTCCAGCGAGGTCCGGCGAGGAGGCTCCGGCGGGGCGGGACGGCGGCGGTGGGGTCCGGCGGCGGGGCGGTGAGGGCGGCGGTGGCGGGTGGCGGCGTCGCGGCGGCGGCGGTGCGGATCGGCGGCGGCGGCAGCACCAGCTCGCGGCGGCGGCGGCGGGGTTCAGCTGGGGCGGGGCTAGGGTTTGGGGGCGACTCAGGCCTCGGGCTTTTAGGGCCGGCCGAGCGAAGTCCTTGTCGGGCACGGCCCGGCTAGGTCGGTTCGTTTTTGTAAAACATTACGCTCAGAAAAATAAATAAAAGAAATACTAAACTGACTCCAAAAATCCCGAAATAAACTTTCTTCGACTTCTAAAATCAAGCCGGACAAGATGAACATTTATTTGGGGCCTAAATGCATTTTTGAAAAACGTGCATTTTTCCTAAATTCAAATAAAATAGCAATAAACTCCAAAATAAAATCTTATTTGATTTTATTATCAAATCCTCAATATTTCTTTATTTTGGGAAAGTCATTTTATTCCCTCTCTCTTATTTTTATAATAGAAATAATTGAAGATAAAATAAATAAAATGAAATGATCCTATATTCAAAATTTGAGAAAACTCAAATATGAAAATAACGAAGTCCCCAACTCTCTTCGTGGGTCCTTGAGTTGCGTAGAATTTCTAGGATCGAGCCAAAATGCAATAAAATATGATATGCAAATTATGATCTATGTATAACATTCCAAATTGAAAATTTGGGATGCTACAAGCTGGCAGGAAATATTTGTTCTAAGAATGGATAAATTGTATGTATCTATAACTAAAATAAGTCTAGATACATCCATTTCTAGGACAAGTATTTCCGGACGGAGGGAGTATTAATTATACCAAGAGAGCCGGATTGGCACCGCTTAGTTCATGTAAATGTAATGAAATCCATCATGTTTATATGAAGATCCGGGTTTTTTATACGAAATCCTTCATGCGTATATGAAATCAGTCTGTGTTTGCACGAATTTCATCTGGTTGGTTAGAGTTGCAAAAATGTATGCCGGTGGCATTTGATGTCGTCCTCCATGGAAGGAAGCTGGAGGAAATTTGCCGGCTGCCGTTGGAGATGCTCTTATGCTGGAAATAATAGAGTGACATCCAATCCATTTGAGTTAATTGCGTGTATGATTGTCCCTCTACAAAAAGTTAATTGCGTGTATGATTGTCCCTCTATAAAAATTTAATTGCATGTACAGTGTACACGTGACTTGCAGGGTGGCTACAGCGTCGTACAGAAAGTTAAAAAGAAACAAGTCCATCCTTAATCTTGTATTATAAGTACTTTGTGGGTTCCACTGTCAGTACAATAGCAAAAGAAGTATATATTAAATAATTAATATATAATATAAAAATCTAAAGTTAAAGACAGAATACGAACTCATGTCATCGTGTTGCGAGCATCCGGCGCTAACCGGTCCAACACATTTTTGTTGTAGACCATGCTAGAGATATATCTCCATGTCTACACTTATACTCCATCTGTTTATGAATATTTGCCTTTTTTAGATTTCAAATGGACTACCACATACGGATGTGTATGTAGACATATTTTAGAGTATAGATTCACTCATTTTACTCCGTATGTAGTCACTTGTTGAAATCTCTAAAAAAGATAAATACTCCCTCCATCCGGAAATACTTGTCATCAAAATGGATAAGAGGAAATGTATTTAGACGTATTTTATTTTTAGATACATCTCTTTTTATCCATTTTGATGACAAGTATTTTTGGACAGAGGGAGTATTTAGGAACGGAGGGAGTAGAAAACAGAGTTGGTGATGATGGTGTGCGTGCCATCCTGCAATATAGGCCATCGGATTTATATCTAACGGATAGGAAGGAAACTATGGCAATTTTGCAAAAATATACCCACACCCCTCTCCACGTTCACAAATAAGGCCTTCCCTCGTTCATCATTTTCTCTCACAAGATAAACTACTCATACAAATGCATCTTGATGTTCCGTGCAACGCACGGGCATCTAGTTAGTTTCTTTTAAAATAGTTACTGCGATAATTGGGTTGAAGTGATATATTTTATGTCTGCCCCAAATGATTTCAGATTCACTAGTAGTAACAAAGAAAAGGTTGCCTTGTTAATTAACAGAAAACAGGGTGAAAACTATCACATGAGCCGGTAAACAAGGCACACTGGGTTCAACATCATCGTCACTACAGCTGTGCGCGCGCGAGAAGTCTACATATCGAGGGGGCTACTGAGTGAGGCACAGAGACACAATGTTTGAGAGAGAAACCAATTGACAGATTACGATTAGATCGAGTTGTCACCCTTCTGCTGTCATTATTGG
>NC_041393.1:321066996-321089286 GCF_002162155.2 Triticum dicoccoides
TGTCTGTGTTTGAAAGAGGAGTAGATAGATTACTATCAAGATCGAGGTGCCACCCTACTCCTTCGGTGTCGGGTAGTGTGTGTGTGTGTGTTTGAGAGAGAAGCCAGTCGATGGATTAGTATCAAGATCGAGGTGTCACCCTACTCCTTCGGTGTTGGGAAGTGTGTGTGTGTGGGTGTGTGGGTGTGTGGGGGGGGGGGGCAGTGACACTCGCATATCTCTACTCTTATAAAAAACAGAGTTAGTGATGATGGTATTCCTGCCATCCTGCAATATAGGCCATCCGATTTATATTCGACGAATAGGAAGGGAACTATGGCAATTTTGCAAAAAGATACCGACACCCCTCTCCGCATTTGCAAATAAGGCATTCCCTCGTTCATCATTTTCTCCCACAAGATAAACTACTCATACAAATGCATCTTGATCTTCCGTGCAACGCATGGGCATCTTGCCAGTAGGGAGAAGGAGTTTGTGTGACACATATCTAGCTATATTAAGGGATAGGTAGATAGCATTTGTGTGAGGCATACTTAAAGCATCACGAAGAAAAACAAACGGTGTGCATGCAAGTGCCGGAAAAAATGAAGCGAGAAACAATGTGCACACGCGCACACGTGTGTGTGTGTGTGTGTGTGAGAGAGAGAGAGAGAGAGAGAGAGCGAAATCTCAAAACAAAAGGTGCTCTGCTGGAATCCAATTGTATGTATTCATATGGTTCCGGAACTCGAGTTAACCTTAGACATATGTGTGAGAGACATTATTATACTTTGAGACATTAGTGGCTGTGGATGGGCGGAATTAAAGGGGTGGGCGTGTTAGACAGAGAGAGCATCTGCGTTTCTGTGTGAGAGACTTGTAGGACGGGGTAGAAAGATGAGTTCTAACCTTGACGGAGGGAGAGAAATACACGAAGTGCGCGTGTGTGATTCTGATGCCCACAGGGAAATGAGATATGTATGCGTATGAGAGATTGCACAATTCATTCACGTATCACTATCTAGCGATCATGGACGTGCATCGCTTGAACATAAATCAATATCTACTTCGTATCGTGGCCAAAGGTACAATGTCGATTCGAAGCTATAAAGATTGGACACTCCCATATCACATTTTTCTATTTAAATAAACCTTTTCAGTTGTGCATGCCAAAGTTACAGTGATGTTTCTTCAAACAACCAATGTAGCTATCATGTACATGCACCATTGTTACTCTTGCATTCAAATTCATTAGTCTTGGATGATTTAAGGTTCTATTATGAAGTAATAGATGAAATATTCATATATGAATTCAACGGGTATGCAATTTATGAAATGGAGGCTATGTAATCATATGAGGTAACACTTTTAAGTAGCGGACTACAATATCCATTCCTTTTTGTGTGCCTCTACACTAACACGTCAATGCATTATGTTTAAAGTAAATAACCAATGGCACTAAATTATCTATTTACACGAGAAATGCATAGGCTGAGCGTTTGAACCCTTTTTTTGTGAACGCGCCACTACACCCGTACGATTGGCCGCGCTCGTGTGAACGTCCAAGTTATCGGCGCATCATCCCGAGTTATTTTCTTTTTTTTCTGGGGTGGACTTCACACCAGTTATTAACTACTGACGCGTACCCCGTGTACACAGTCTAGCATGACCTTGCCGCTAGCATGGTCCAAAATTAGTTGAAACTGGATACGAACAATCCCGCGGGCGGCAAAATCTCCCGCCTCCTAAAATTTCCGCCACCTTAGTCTTTAGCATGCGAAATTCCCCTTTTGTCCTTGGTGCACGGAGACCAACAGTTACAATATCGCCCTCATCTACATAATAGGTCGGGGCTGCTTTGGTAACTTCCGGCTCCCCCCACTACACAACACCCCCATTTCCTCTCCCCCTCCCGCAAAAATGACTAACTCCACAGCACCAGCGCATCTTACATCACGCCGTCCGTACTTCATC
Source organism: Triticum dicoccoides (assembly GCF_002162155.2). Classification (NCBI taxonomy): domain Eukaryota; kingdom Viridiplantae; phylum Streptophyta; class Magnoliopsida; order Poales; family Poaceae; genus Triticum; species Triticum dicoccoides. The sequence continues at coordinate 321,068,950 of NC_041393.1, forward strand.
GGCCTTTCTCCCCTCCCCTCTCGAAACCCTAGACTGCTCATCCACCGGTGTACTAGAGCCCATTCACTGCCAGTGGCGTCCACCTCGCCGGATCAGCTTCTGCGGTCGCATCTACCCCTCCCACCTCCCCTAGAAACAAGTAGACTGCTCATCCACCACTATACCACAGCCCATTCAGTGTCGGCCCTGTCCACGGCGCCAGATCTGCTTTGTCGGTACTCTCGTCAACCGCCGCGCATCTGCAGCAGCTCATTCGTACTCCCCACCGAAGACGCTTCGTCCACATGACCCGGATTCGCCCCACCGACGCCCCCGCCAACGGCCTCTGATCCTCTTTGCCGACACCTTCCTCAAGCCTATCGGAGCCGCTTCGCCGAAACTATCGTCAACCCTACCGGAGTAGCTTCACCAATACCATTCTCAACCCTATCGGGGCTGCTTTGCCAACTCATAAGTCCACGGCCTCAGATCCTCTTCCTCGCACCCTCATCCAACCTACCGCAGCAACTTCTGACGCCCGTCCACGGCCGCAGATCTGCATCGTCGAAACCATCATTAACCCAACCACCGAAGCAGCTTCTGACGCCACATCCACGGCCGCAGATCCGCATCATCGACACCATCCTTAACCCAACCACCGGAGCAGCTTCACCTATGCCCTCGTCCACGGCCACCGCTTCGCCCACACCGTAGTCCACCCTACTGGAGCCGCTCCACAAACACCCTACTCGACGGTTCTATATCTCCTTACCGGACCCCTACAGCCAGCATAACGTCATCACCCTTGACGTTTCTAACTTGATTCCCACCGTCTGGCAAGATGCCAAGCACCCGCCACGGCCTAGGTACTTGTCACCTTTAAACCTGTCCAGCATCACCTGCCTGATGTACTTCAAATATTCTAACAGGTCGCTGTTACCTGTTATGCAGCTGGCAAAAAGTACAAGGATGATGTTTCTTCTGGATCTAACAGCTTGGCCAACCATGATCTTGGACTTAGGCATTGCTATGATCTTGTAAGTGCGTTTCTCTCTCTTGTACTGTTCTGTGCCTGCCAGCGTGCTTTGCTAGGATTTTCGACCAGTAATGCCTTTATGCAGACAATGATTTCTACTACTGGCTGCTAAATTAGATATGTAGATATCATACATGATACTACCTCGTACCTCCATTCCTAAATATAAGTCTTTCTAGAGATTCCACTATAGGCTACATACAGAGAAAATTGAGTGAATCTACACTTGAAAATGCATCTATATACATCTGTATGTGGTCCATACTGGAATCTATACAAAGACATATATTTAGGAATAGAGGCGGTACATTACACAAAATCATAGGTGGCATGTAGGAATTCCAGTGCACTACATTAGGCTCCCTTATAGTGCCTGCTAGTTCAGCACACATAGTCATGGCTAGTTTATGCTACGCAAACAATCATTAATTGGTGGTTTAAATATGCGCAAGGGATATGCAATGTATTATCATGTAGAGATGTTTGAAATTAGCCGTGTCAACTTGCAGATAGGGTTACACAATGAAAAAGTACAAGATGTATGTGGCAATTTCATGGAACATCACAAAAAAAGGAGAGGCGACAGTGAGCCTATACAGTGTGCTATGGTACGTCACTCCTCCATTGCAATCATCGTGACATGTTATTTGTATGTCAGTTCTATTGGCCAAGTTTCTTAGGGACAGTTATTACGAGTTATCCTAAGAAAATAAGCACCTGTGAATATAAGCTCCATGTAATTAGCCAACCAGTTCTTTTCATTGCGTTTTCAGCTTATCTTTGGTATGATCAGTGAAAAGTCTAGATTGCATTATATTTTTTCATTTTGCTGCCCATATGAAAATTAATTTGACTTGCAAACATCACAAATTGAACCCAGTGCAGTAATTAATATGGTAGGAAAACATACCATCACTATTTGCTCCAAATGCAAATACAAAGATACCATCTACTTGGCACAATTTACTTTGGCCAATGTTCTCCATAGAGATCTCATTGCCTAATTTAATCAAAGAACGCATGACCCACATTTAAATGAAGAACAATTATTTATTGAAATTCGATGGTCCAAGTGGCTGGTTATTATCATATATTAGCACCACCTGAAAGCATCATATAGCAGCAGCAGCTCATAGCAACTCATCATATAGCAGCAGTGTGCAATTCATCATATACCAGCAGCAGCTCATAGCAATTCATCATATAACAATAGCAGGAGTAGCTCATAGCAATTCATCATATAGCAGGAGAAGGAGCAGCTCATAGTAATTCATCATATAGCAGCAGCAGGAGCAGCTCATAGCAACTCATCATATAGCATCAGCAGGAGCAGCTTATAGCAACTCATCATATAGCAGCAGCAGCAGCTCATAGCAATTCATCATATAGCAGCAGTAGCTCATAGCAATTCATCATATAGCAGCAGCAGCTCATAGCAATTCATCATATAGTAGCAGCAGCTCATAGCAGTTCATCATATAGCAGCAGCAGGAGCAACTCATAGCAATGCATCATATAGCAGCAGCAGAAGCAGCTCATGGCAATTCATCGTATAGTAGATCAGAATGAAAATTTGTCAAAAAATCAGAGGAGATCCTCACTTTGTTGGATGAGCTCATCCTTCAACAGCACCTCAAGGCCACGGCCTGGGAGGAGGGGAGGGGGAATAAGGTGCCTTCTGCCGCAGTGTGGCATCAGCCATAGTTGTGCAGCGCCCGCCAGAGTAGTGTGTTGGACGAACCACAGTGGAGCAGCTGCTGGAGACCATGAGAATGAGGGGCAGCGCCAGAGGGAGGAGCAGCCAAGGAGATTTGCACCTACCCGCCGGCCATGTAGCCTAGCTAGACAGAGCATCGTCGAGGACCAGGCCAGATGGGACAAGTGGCGATGGCTCGCCGGAGGAACTCTAGTGCTGCAGGCAGGGGATCGAGGTAGAGGGAAATGGGAGAGGAGATGCAAGCGGGCAGGGCAATGAACGCTTGTGTGCTTGTTTTTACTTGAGGGCGAGGTGTGACACAGGCGTCAGCAGTTGCATTTTGAGTGTAATATAGGCAGACAATAGAGTCATTTCACTATTCCCATTCCCTTCAATTTTTAGTGAGGTTCTACCCGAAACACCCCCCCCCCCTCCAAAGCGAAATTAGTTAAGCCCAAGCCCATAACTCAAAAATGACTTCTTTACATTTATGGCTTATTTTGACAATAAGCCCTAAAAAGGCGGAATCGAGTCGGCCCTTAACCTGCAATTCAATTGTGCGCGCAATGATGAATCACTCATGCATGCTATAGTGTACATTTAGGCATCATCATACATGGCATAACCTAATACATGTGCATTCCATTGTAGAATCTCGAATATGCAATGTTTATGTTAGTTCTTACGTTGCACATGATGTTTAAATGCCCTTAAATCTGGTCAGTCAAGTGATGGTCTTTAAGCCTCCTTCTTTGCTTATTTTCTTGATATGTAAGATTTGCTCACACATCTGTTCAATTGCTTGTTTGCATCATCCAGCCATACTAGGACTGTTTGCTTTGATTACTTGTTGTTCTTGGCCTAACACTCTAACAGAGCTTGTCAACGATTTAAACACTAAGGGCTGTTGTAGTGGGGCCTTTTCTAACTCACAGGTGACATAAAGGTTTGGCTGTACACTAAAGTAGGCTCTCCAAGAGTACCTGGAGATCCAGTTCGAAGGTATGCCTAGTTTTTACATAGTGCAGACATAGTAAATGCTCATTTCATTGTGTGCAAGTGCAAGAGATGCGGCATGTTTCATTATGTGGTGTTGTTTTGTTACAATCTCATCCTTTTGTGTTCACAGACTGGAAAGTATGCATATTTATCTTCCAAGGAGACGAGTAACTAGTTCGTGTCACCTTGCAGAGGGGGTGCAATGATGATAAGATTGAGGATTTCCAAGTACAAGATATTAGGAAGGAGCCTTGCAAGAGAAGTAGGAGCTGCGCTGAGCCTCTTCAACCTGTTAAGGTAAGTCACTGTATCCAACTCAGCAGTTCAATTCCTTGTTTGTTTCAGGCATAGTTAATTTGCTCTTTTCAATTTCTTTATTTGTCCTCAGTTAATGAGATGCCCCAAGAATGATGCCTGATGTTGGGTACTTGTATAACTATTAGTTGACATAATTAAAGGCCTTACCATTTAATTACTCTGCCAAAGTGGGCCTGAAGCTTTGAAGTCTATTAACCAACTATTATTGCATGAGGCTCACAATCTAGTTTATACTAGGCTAATGATTGCATAGTTTTGCTTGATGTAGTATGTTTGTATGAAACCCTCTGCTATTCATTATGCTCCCTAAGACTTTAATTGAGCTACAGAATGGCCAAGTGCTTGCTTACTTATATGCAACGTGCCGTCTAAATTTGTAAATTGTCTGTCTTTTGGATTGGGCCCCAACATCATGTTCCTCTGGTGAGCTAAGAGAGATTTCTGTATGTAGGCTGCACAGACTACCTTTTTTATATTTTTTAAAATATCACCTGCTTATGCTTCATGACGTGTAACATTATTGTTAGTCCTGTTTTGCCATGTACTCCCTCCGTCCCAAAATAAGTGTCTTAACTTTGTACTAGCTCGAGTACAAAGTTTTACTAACCTTGAGACACTTATTTTGGCATAGAGGGAGTACAAAATAGTCTGTCTTGCTCGCTTCACTGTTGTAACTATATTTTTGCCCTAGTTATGTGTACTTACAGAAACATTTCAGGATGAAGTGACATCAACACAAAGGTCTTCGAGCAGTGCGACATGGCCGTTACCGAATGATTATGGATTGGAATTGGAATGTGCTAATGTTCTCGAGCATCAACTAGAGGTGGCAAGACAACGTACATGATTCTCAACGTATAATCAACAAGTTGAGACTGGACATGCAGGTATTTGATGCAGGAGTCAAAAAAATGAAACAAGACACCGAGATAACCACGAAGGAATTGGAGATTTTGCAGACTGAAAGTTGTGCTATCTGAATCCGGCCAATCCTATTTTCTGAAGAGATTATAGTTCAAATGGAGTTAAGTTGATGCGCGTCCATGATGTATGAGTTGTATTTGCCCAGTGTATGTAATTTGTTGCTTGTGTATAACACCAGTGCCGAACCATAATGCCTAGTGGGTATAATCGGCTGTAATTTCTTTATTGTATAGTGTAGGATTATTCTACGTTTCCATGCCTTGGTCTCTTTGTTGTATAGTGTATGTTTTTAGAGGTGATAGTATAGAGTAGGATAATTCTTTGAATATGCTATATCATTCAAATGGGGGCCAACTCGCCAAACATTGTAGTGGCCATGGCCCTCCATGGGTCGTATGTTCCATGGGCCATCTACGGGATGGACGATCCATGGCCTTCTATCGGCTGTTGGATCCATGTGCCTTCTATGGGCCGTCGGATCCATGGGCCTTCAATGGGTTGTCAGATCAATGGGCCTTCTACGTCCCGTAGGATCCATGGGCCTTCTACGGGCCATCTCGTCTATGGGCCTTGTACGGGCCGTATAATGGGCCGTAAACAGGCTAGAGTGGAAATCGTATGTTTTATGGGTTGACCATAACGGGCCGTTAATAGGCCATATTTGGTGATGCTATGAAAATGGCCCAACAGATTAACGGGACACAAACGGGCAGACTGTATCCACGGGTTGAATTTGTCCCATAAGCAGAAAAGGCCAAAAACAGGCCGTAAGTAACCGAATGCTGGAAATGAGCCCAAGAATAAATGGGCCCTGAGAAGGCCAAAAGGTAACACGGGCTGGAAACGACCCAATGGAATAATGGGCTGCTCATGGGTATAAAGCGGTACACTATTCATTACGGGCTGGTTTCACCACGGTCCGTTAATGGGCCAAGAGTTACAAAGGGACTCATATGGGCCGAAAGACGTCATGGGCCATACATGGCCCGGAAGTTACAACGGGCTGGAATCATATTGGACGGCATAGATGACGCTACTGAGCCTGATACCGTTAGGCCATAACGGGCCGTGAGTTAGCGGGTTGTCAATGGGCTATATGCGAACATGTCGTTAACAGGCTTTCCGAGGGCCGGCCCACCACCTTTTGACCAAGTCAAAGAGGCCGGCCTTTTCATAGGAATGGGCCTCTGTTGGGCCGTGCCATGTGTCGACGTATCATAGGCGCCTTGGGTCCAATGAGTGGATGACATCTGTCCCAACGGTGAGCCGACACGTGTTTCCTCTGTCCAATGATGATTTTACACGTGGAAAATCCCCATTGGTCGGGGCTGTTAACGGGTTATCAGATCCAAAACTGGACTCGATGGCTTAACGATGTTCCATTATGGTGGATGCCACGTGTCGGTCACCCTTGACGAAAGCAATTCTGTGACGTGTGATTTATCGTCATGGAAGTGGACACTTCCGTGATGATAATTTTGGTAATGTCATGGAACACTTCTACGACAGCATAGGTATGACTATCTTGATTCTGTCATAAAATCGTCATGGATGTACATGCATGACAAAAGATGCGACCTACTATGACAAACACGTATCATCACGGAAGTGTATTTTTTTGTAGTATCACCACGGCTACAATGTCCTCAAGATGTCTGTAAGTGGCGGCATCATCACGGTCGCCTACGATGAAAAGGATGTGGTGTGCTCCCTCGAGCATGCCTACCAGTCCGCGGCGGTCGAGACCTCAAATGACGAGGGCACCATCCACCCCCTGAGGTCATCCCCAAGAAGAAGAAGCAGCTACTACACCGAGGATCTCAAGAGGATGGGGTATCTGATGATCGTACCTCAGGACCTGCGCCCACGGTCGGGGCGCCTTCCTCTCTCGCATAGGAGGGCATGCCCGGTGCCCCTCTCAGGTTGGGCTTGGGGGCTCTCCTTTGGAGGGCCTCTAACTTGGCCAGTGATATGTCTCCAACGTATCTATAATTTTTTATTGTTCCATGCTATTATATTACCCGTTTTGGATGTTTATGGGCTTTACTTTACACTTTTATATCATTTGTGGGACTAACCTGCTAACCGGAGGCCCAGCCCGAATTGTTGTTTTTTGCCTATTTCAGTGTTTTGAAGAAAAGGAATATCAAACGGAGTCCAAATTGAATGAAACTTTCGGGAGCGATCTTTTTGGAACAAACGCAATCCAGGGGACTTGGAGTGGACGTCAAGCAACTTGGAGTGGATGTAACTCTTTTTGCAGTGTGTTTGTCAAGATCCGATGAATTGTGGGTTTATGATCAAGTTTATCTATGAGAAATATTTGAATCTCATCTGAATTCTTTTATGTGTGATTAAGTTATCTTTGCAAGTCTCTTCGAATTATGAGTTTGGTTTGGCCTACTAGATTGATCTTTCTTACAATGGGAGAAGTGCTTAGCTTTGGGTTCAATCTTGCGGTGTCCTTTCCCAGTGACAGCAGGGGAAGCAAGGCATGTATCGTATTGTTGCCACCGAGGATAAAAAGATCAGGTTATATCATATTGCTTGAGTTTATCCCTCTACATCACGTCATCTTTCTTAATGCGTCACTCTTTTCTTATGAACTTAATACTCTAGATGCAAGCAGGAGCCGGTCGATGTGTGGAGTAATAGTAATAGATGCAGAATCATTTCGATCTACTTTTCACAGACCTGATGCCTATATACATGATCATGCCTAGATAATCTCATAACTATGCGCTTTTCTATCAATTGCTCGACAGTAATTTGTTCACCCACCGTAATACTTATGCTATCTTGAGAGAAGCCACTAGTGAAACCTATGGCCCCCGGGCCTATATTTTATCATATAAGTTTTCCATCTACTTTTATTTGCATCTTTTACTTTCCAATCGATATCATAAAAATACCAAAAATATTTATCTTATTTTATTATCTTTATCAGATCTCACTTTTGCAATTTACCGTGAAGGGATTGACAACCCCTTTATTGCGTTGGTTGCGAGGTTCTTATTTGTTTGTGTAGGTGCCTGGGACTTTTCGGGAGCCTCCTACTGGATTGATACCTTGGTTCTCAAAAACTGAGGGAAATACTATGCTACTTTGCTGCATCACCCTTTCCTCTTCAAGGAAAACCAACGCAGTGCTCAAGAGGTAGCAAGAAGGATTTCTCGCGTTGTTGCCGGGGAGGTCTTCGCTCAAGTCAAGACATACCAAGTACCAATCACAAACTCATCTCCCTAGCATTACATTATTTGCCATTTGCCTCTCGTTTTCCTCTCCCCCACTTCACCCTTGCCATTTTATTCGCCCTCTCTTTCCCAATCTCCTCTCTCTTTCGCTTGTCGTTTTGTGTGCTTGTCTGTTGGATTGTTTGTCACGATGGCGCAGGATAATACCAAATTGTGTGACTTTTCCAATACCAATAATAATGATTTCCTTCACTCCGATTTCTCCTCTTAATGATGTTGAATCTTGTGAAATCAATGCTGCTTTATTGAATCTTGTTATGAAAGATCAATTCTCTGGCCTTCCTAGTGAATATGCCGCTACTCATCTAAACAACTTTGTTGATTTGTGTGATATGCAAAAGAAGAAAGATACGGATAATGATATTGTTAAATTGAAGTTATTTCCGTTTTCGCTTAGAGATCGTATTAAAACTTGGTTTTCATCTTTGACTAAGAATAGTATTGATTCATGGAATAAGTGCAAAGATGCTTTTATCTCTAAGTATTTTCTTCCCGCTAAGATCATCTCTCTTAGGAACGATATTATGAATTTTAAACAACTTGATCATGAGCATGTCGCCCAATCTTGGGAAAGAATGAAATTAATGATTCGCAATTGCCCTACTCATGGTTTGAACTTATGGATGATCATAAAAAAATTATGCTGGATTGAATTTTGCTTCTAGAAATCTTTTAGATTCGGCCGTGGGAGGCAGTTTTATGGAAATCACCTTAGGAGAAGCTACTAAACTCCTTGATAACAATATGGCTAATTATTCTCAATGGCACACCAAAAGATCTACTAGTAAAAAAGTGCATGCTATAGAAGAAATTAATGTTTTGAGTGGAAAGATGGATGGACTTATGAAATTGTTTGGTACTAAGAGTGCTCCTATTGATCCTAATGATATGCCTTTGTCTACTTTGATTGAGAATAATAATGAATCTATGGATGTGGATTTTGTTGGTAGGAATAATTTTGGTAACAATGCTTATAGAGGAAACTTTAATCCTAGAACGTTTCCTAGTAATTCCTCTAATAATTCTGGTAATTCCTACAACAACAACTCTTATGGAAATTTTAATAAGATGCCCTCTGATTTTGAGAATAGTGTTAAATAACTTATGATTTCTCAAAAGAATTTTAATGCTTTGCTTGAAGAAAAATTGCTTAAAGTTGCTGAATTGGCTAGGAACGTTAATAGACTTTCGCTTGATGTTGATTCTTTGAAACTTAGATCTATCCCACCTAAGCATGATATCAATGAGTCTCTCAAAGCCATGAGAATTTCCATTGATGAGTGCAAAGAAAGAACCGCTAGGTTGCGTGCTAAGAAAGATTGCTTTGTAAAAGCGTGTTCTTCTAGTTTCCATGAAAATAATGATGAAGATCTAAAAGTTATTGATGTATCCCCTATTAAATCCTTGTTTTGCAATATGAATCTTAATAATGATGGGATTGGAGATGAGTCAACTTTAGTTAAAAGGTGTCCCAATAATTCGGAGTTTTTAGATCTAGATGCTAAATTTGGTAAAAGTGGGATTGGAGAGGTCAAGACTTTAAATAGCATTGAACCTACTATTATGGATTTCAAGGAATTTAATTATGATAATTGTTCTTTAATAGATTGTATTTCCTTGTTGCAATCCGTGTTGAAGTTTCCTCATGCTTATAGTCAAAATAAAGCTTTTACCAAACATATTGTTGATGCCTTGATGCAATCTTATGAGGAAAAACTTAATTTGGAAGTTTCTATACCTAGAAAACTTTATGATGAGTGGGAACCTACTATAAATATTAAAATTAAAGATAATGAATGCTATGCTTTATGTGATTTGGGTGCTAGTGTTTCCATGATTCCGAAAACTTTATGTGATGTGCTAGGTTTCCATGATTTTGATGATTGCTCTTTAAACTTGCACCTTGCGGATTCCACCATTAAGAAACCTATGGGAATGATCAATGATGTTCTTATTGTTGCAAATAGGAATTATGTGCCCATATATTTTATCGTTCTTGATATAGATTGCAATCTTTCATGTCCTATTATTCTTGGTAGACCTTTCCTTAGAACGATTGGTGCAATTATTGATATAAAGGAAGGGAATATTACAATCCAATTTCCATTAAGGAAAGGCATGGAACACTTTCCAAGAAAGAAAGTTAAATTACCTTATGAATCTATCATGCGAGCTACTTATGAATTGAATGCCAAAGATGGCACTACTTAGATCTATTCTCGCTTTTATGTCTAGCTAGGGGCGTTAAACGATAGCGCTAGTTGGGAGGCAACCCAATTTTATTTTTGTTTCTTACTTTTTGCTTCTGTTTAGTAATAAATATTTCATCTAGCTTCTGTTTAGATGTGTTTTTACGTTTTAATTAGTGTTTGTGCCAAGTAGAACCTATAGGATAACATACGGTGATAGTTAATTTGATTCTGCTGAAAAACAGAAACTTTGGGTGCACAAAAATAATTTTAGTAATTCAAAGAAACGTGATTTTGTGTTAATTCTTTTTGACGTTGATCAATAGACAAATTTCCCAGGACTTCCTATTTTGGTAGGATTTTAAGAGTTCCAGAAGTATTCGAAAGTTGCAGATTTCTATAGACAGTTCTGTTTTTGACAGATTCTGTTTTTCGTGTGTTGTTTGCTTATTTTGATGCATCTATGGCTAGTATCGGAGGGTATGAACCATAGAGAAGTTGGAATACCATAGGTTTAACACCAATATAAATAAATAATTAGTTCATTACAGTACCTTATGTGGTGGTTTTTTCTTTCTTACACTAACGGAGCTTATGAGATTTCCTGTTGAGTTTTGTGTTGTGAAGTTTTCAAGTTTTGGGTAAAGATTTGATGGACTATGGAATAAGGAGTGGCAAGAGCCTAAGCTTGGGGATGCCCATGGCACCCCAAGATATTCAAGGATAACCAAAAGCCTAAGATTGGGGATGCCCCGGAAGGCATCCCCTCTTTCGTCTTTGTATATCGGTAACTTTACTTGGAGCTATATTTTTATTCGCCACATGATATGTGTTTTGCTTGGAGCGTCTTGTATGATATTAGTCTTTGCTTTTTATATTACCACAATCATCCTTGCTGTACACACCTTTTGGGAGAAACCCACATGATTTGGAATTTATTAGAATACTCTATGTGCTTCACTTATATCTTTTGAGCTAGATAGTTTTGCTCTAGTGCTTCACTTGTATCTTTTAGAGCACGGCGGTGGATTTATTTTGTATAAATTGTTGACCTCTCATGCTTCACTTTTATTATTTTGAGAGTCTTTTAGAACAGCAAGGTATTTGCTATGATTATAAAATTGGTCCTAGAATGATGGGCATCCAAGTTGGGTATAATAAAAACTATCATAGGAAGTGAATTGGATGCTACGATCAATTTGATGCTTGATAATTGTTTTGAGATATAGAGGTGGTGATATTAGAGTCATGCTAGTTGGGTAATTGTGAATTTAAAGAATGCTTGTGTTGAAGTTTGTGATTCCCGTAGCATGCACATATGGTGAACCGCTTTCTGATGAAGTTGGAGCACAATTTATTTATTGATTGTGTTCCTTATGAGTGGCGGTTGGGGACGAGCGATGGTCTTTTCTTACCAATCTATCCCCCTAGCAGCATGCGCGTAATACTTTGTTTTCAATGGCTTGTAGATTTTTGCAATAAGTATATGAGTTCTTTATGACTAATGTTGAGTCCATGGATTATACGCACTCTCACCCTCCCACCATTGCTAGCCTCTCTTGTGCCGCACAACTTTCGCCGGTACCATACACCCACCATATACCTTCCTCAAAACAGCCACCATACCTACCTATTATGGCATTTCCATAGCCATTCCGAGATATATTGCCATGCAACTTTCCATTGTTCTGTTTATTATGACACGCATCATCATTGTCATGTTGCTCTTTGCATGATCATGTAGTTGACATCATATTTGTGGCAAAGCCACCTTCATAATTCCATACATGTCACTCTTGGTTCATTGCATATCCCAGTACACCGCCGGAGGCATTCATATAGAGTCATATTTTGTTCTAAGTATCGAGTTGTAATCTTGAGTTGTAAGTAAATAAAAGTGTGATGATCTTCATTATTAGAGCATTGTCCCAAGTGAGGAAAGGATGATGGAGACTATGATTCCCCCACAAGTCGGGATGAGACTTTGGACTTTACAAAAAAAGAGAAAGGCCAAATAAAAAAAGAGAAAGGCGAAATAAAAAATGAGAGAAAAAGAGAGAAGGGACAATGCTACTATCCTTTTACCACACTTGTGCTTCAAAGTAGCACCGTGATCTTCATGATAGAGAGTCTCCTATGTTGTCACTTTCATATACTAGTGGGAATTTTTCATTATAGAACTTAGCTTGTATATTCCAATGATGGGCTTCCTCAAAATTCCCTAGGTCTTCGTGAGCAAGCAAGTTGGATGAACACCCACTTAGTTTCTTTTATTAAGCTTTCATACATTTATAGCTCTAGTGCATCCATTGCATGGCAATCCCTACTCACTCACATTGATATCTATTAATGGGCATATCCATAGCTCGTTGATACGCCTAGTTGATGTGAGACTATCTTCTCCTTTTTTTGTCTTCTCCATAACCACCATTCTATTCCACATATAGTGTTATGTCCATGGCTCACGCTCATGTATTGCGTGAAAGTTGAAAAAGTTTAAGATTACTAAAGTATGAAACAATTGCTTGGCTTGTCATTGGGGTTGTGCATGATTAAATACTTTGTGTGATGAAGATAGAGCATAGCCAGACTATATGATTTTGTAGGGATAACTTTCTTTAGCCGTGTTATTTTGAGAAGACATGATTGCTTTATTAGTATGCTTGAAGTATTACTATTTCTTATGTCGATATGAACTTTTATTTTGAATCATTTGGATCTGAACATTCATGCCACAATAAAGAAAATTATATTGAGAAATATACTAGGTAGCATTCCACATCAAAAATTCTGTTTTTATCATTTACCTACTCGAGGACGAGCAAGAATTAAGCTTGGGAATGCTTGATACGTCTCCAACATATCTATATTTTTTGATTCTTCCATCCTATTATATTACCCGTTTTGGATGTTTATGGGCTTTACTTTGCACTTCTATATCATTTTTGGGACTAACCTACTAACCGGAGGCCCAGCCCGAATTGCTGGTGTTTTTTGCCTATTTCAGTGTTCTGAAGAAAAGGAATGTCAAACGGAGTCCAAACGGAATGAAACCTTCGGGAGTGATCTTTTTGGAACAAACGCAATCTAGGGGACTTGGAGTGGACGTCAAGCAACAAACGAGGCGGCCACGAGGGTGCCCAGCGCGCCCCCTGGGGGTGGGGCGCTCCCCCCACCCTCGTGGGGCCCTCGAGCGTCAACCAACCTACTTCTTCCTCCTATATATATCCACGTACCCTGAAAACATCCAAGAGCACCACGAAAAACTATTTCCACCGCTGTAATCTTCTGTATCCGCGAGATCCCATCTTGGAGCCTTCGTCGGTGCTCCGTCGGAGTGGGAATCGACACGGAAGGCCTCTACATCATCTCCAAGGCCTCTCCGATGAGTTTTGAGTAGTTTACCACAGACCTTCGGGTCCATAGTTATTAGCTAGATGACTTCTTCTCTCTCTCTAAATCTCAATACAAAGTTCTCCTCGATCTTCTTAGAGATCTATTTGATGTAACTCTTTTTGCAGTGTGTTTGTCGAGATCCGATGAATTGTGGGTTTATGATCAAGTTTATCTATGAGAAATATTTGAATCTCCTCTGAATTCTTTTATGTGTGATTAAGTTATCTTTGCAAGTCTCTTCGAATTATCAGTTTGGTTTGGCCTACTAGATTGATCTTTCTTGCAATGGGAGAAGTGCTTAGCTTTGGGTTCAATCTTGCGGTGTCCTTTCCAAGTGACAGCAGGGGCAGCAAGGCACGTAATGTATTGTTGCCATCGAGGATAAAAGGATGGGGTTTATATCATATTGCTTGAGTTTATCCCTCTACATCATGTCATCTTTCTTAATGTGTTACTCTGTTCTTATGAACTTAATACTCTAGATGCAGGCAAGAGTCGGTCGATGTGTGGAGTAATAGTAGTAGTTGCAGAATCGTTTCGATCTACTTGTCACAGACGTGATGCCTATATACATGATCATGCCTAGATAATCTCATAACTATGTGCTTTTCTATCAATTGCTCGATAGTAATTTGTTCACCCACCGTAATACTTATGCTATCTTGAGAGAAGCCACTAGTGAAACCTATGGCCCCCGGGTCTATCTTTTATCGTATAAGTTTTGCATCTACTTTTATTTGCATCTTTTACTTTCCAATCTATATCATAAAAATACCAAAAATATTTATCTTATTTTATTATCTCTATCAGATCTCACTTTTGCAATTTACCGTGAAGGGATTGACAACCCCTTTATTGTGTCGGTTGCGAGGTTCTTGTTTGTTTGTGTAGGTGCGTGGGACTTTTGAGAAGCCTCCTACTGGATTGATACCTTGGTTCTCAAAAACTGAGGGAAATACTTACGCTACTTTGCTGCATCACCCTTTCCTCTTCAAGGAAAACCAACGCGGTGCTCAAGAGGTAGCAGCTAGCATCATAAGGCAGGCGTTCGGGCACCATGTGGAGGCGTGCTTCAATGCATGCTTCCGCGAGTAGGGCACGGGGCGAGGCGCTCAGGAGTTCATCACCAAAGCGATCGAGGAGCTTCAGGAGGCGCGACCCATGCGCGGCGAGTGTCGCACCGCACCACCTAGTGTAGCTGCCACCCCTAACTTGGGTAGCGAGCTGGGTGTCTGCGTCAACATCCCAGGCTCAATCGGGCTGCTTCTCAGGGGATCTTTTGTCCGTCCCGCGTTGGCCGGTGCGTAGGCTGCCCTCACAACTACATCTGCATGCCCTTCGGCTGCCCAACACAGCTGCCATGCACTAGCGCCACATGCAGGGCATCCTGGTGGCTCACGAGGCCAGGCGCCAGGTGATCCATATGAAGGAGGTGACAGACCCTCGTGAGCCCCCCGGACCTCCGGAGCCTCATGAGGCTCGGGGGCCGGACGACTCGCGAGGAGCGACTTCTTTGGCGCGCATCTTCAGTTGACCCAACACTTCTTCAACAATGGTGTCAGGCGACTTTTTGGTTTGTTCAATTGAGGGCGCCCCTCGGGCTGCATCATCCTCAAGTTGTACGAGTCTGTCCCTGTAGCATATATCATTTTGTGCATATGTCAGAAATGGTCCTACCCTTTCATGAATTGCTTTATATCAGCACCTGCATGTCCGGTGCTTCGCCACCATGAATGTCGTGCGCCCTCACAAAACTTCCCACACCCGCCTCATGATTAAGGACTGGCACGACATCTGTGCTCGGGTCCATCCCTGCAGCGTCACTAAATCCAAGTGGTTGAGCTCTGTCTCGCGGACCATTCCCCATGTATGCCACCTCCCATGGCCCTTGGTGCCTTGTTCTCGCATGAGCTAATCGTGGGTGGATGAGTTAGGGCGTGCAACCCGGTGCCCCGCTGCCGCAGAAGCCGCACGCCGGCTGTCTTTCCTTAGGATCATTGCATGAGAAGACTAGGCACGGCATCTGTGCTCGGTTCCATCCCTGCAGCATCGATAAACCCAACAGTTGAGCTCTGTCTTGCGGGCCAGCCCCGTTCACGTCACCTCTTGGGGTCGTTGGTTTTTGGCCTTCTCATGCGATACCCTCTGGATATTCACTCGGCACAGGCCACCTAACCATCTCACAGGACCCTTGCAAATGCCCCGAACCAAAAATCCACGCGCAACCAGCCTTGAGGTAGGGCCCCGTGAGTCCCGCGCTGGCTCACAGGTGCCATATACACCTCCTCCAGTCCTGTCGTGCAAGCCACATGTCAGGACAGGGGTGTACATGCCCCGGAGTCTCCCCTCAGAGGGAGCTCCCACACACCAGTGGAAGCCCCATGCTTCGCGCTGGCGGACGACACGGTCGAGGAGCGGCTATGCCCATGCAAGAGTGGAAGCACCATGCTCCGTGCTAGTGAATAAACAACTAAGGGCACCCTAGCTGCTGCAGTAACCTCAGGGGCTCTCGAGCCCGCCATCCAGCCTCCTTATATTTCTCCGTAGTATCTATAATTTTTGATTGTTTCATGCCAATATTATTCAACTTTTACATACTTTTGGAAACTTTTTATATGATTTATTTGGACTAACTTACTTATCAAGTGCCCAGTGCCAGTTCATGTTTGTTACCTATTTTTGTATCACAGAAAATCCATATCAAATGAAGTCCAAACATGATGCAACTCCACGGAGAATTATTTTGGAATATTTGTGATTTTGGGGAGTTGGAATCACCGCAAACGGAGGCCCACGCGGACTACGATACACCAGGGCGCGCACCAGGCCTCTGGCGCATGGTGGTGGGTTGTGCTCACCTAGTACGTCGGTTGGAGTTGTACTTCGGGCGCAAGGAAGCTTATATCAGGAAAAAAATCGTGTAAAAAGATCAGCGCAATCGGAGTTACGGATCTCCGGGAATATAAGAAATGGTTTTCTGCCAGACCTGGAGAGCGTGCACTACAAGAAATATGTCAACTTGTGACCTTGACTATTGGTCACTGAAAGGTCGTTGTTTTTCATTTGCGACCTTTTTGTGACCAAAAACAGAAGGTCAAAAGCTGGCGGTCGTAAACTGAAATTAACGACCTTCTCTGTGAGAAGGTCATAGACGTTTACGACCAAAATAGGCCTACTGTTTTGTTTTGGTCACTAGCAGCCTCCTCAGGCCACGTAGGCATCTGACGTGGCAATCTGATCTGGCACAAGAATCAGCTTGGTCTGATTAGGTGTTTTACATGGGCCGAGCCCATTAATTCAGCCTTTTATTATTTTTTCCTTGTTATTCTGGTCCGCTTCATGGGCCAAGCCCAACATTAGCCTTTTTTATTGTTGGCCCGTGGCCTTTTATTATTTATTGCTTTTCTATTTTCAGCCATTATATATTCAAGCTGGTCCCACTAGTCAGATGGGTCCCACTTGTCATGATCATCTCTCAAATTGGTCCCACATATCAGAAATGTACAAATTTGACAGATTATTTTCATAAGTGGACCCATTGGGCAAGTTTCCATTTCACAAGTTTTCAGATCACATACATAATCAAAAAGAACACATAAATTTCATCAAATATACCACTAAATAAATCTATTACAATCTTTACAACACATATATGCTACAATATGCTACTCTTCACTAAGTAGAACTTGATGGCTTCACACTTCACAGATTCACACTTGCTTCACACTTCACAATTGAGCATCTGTAAAAGAGGAACAACCACAAATTTAAATCTCAATTGCAGTATAGGCCATATGCAGAAGCGGTTCAAAGTTGAAACAACATCAATTAAACACAGCGCACAGAAACATAGGAGTCAAAATGCAGTATAGGACCAGGACAAGGAAACTCCTGTTATCAAATCAACACACAGCTTGTAGCAAAACAGCAACAAAATACATTATAACGAGAGTATCATGCTAGAAAGAAACAGCATAGAAACATGTGGATATCTCATGTGAGCATCATGCTGTGGTTTTATTAAACAATGATACAGCAACAGAATACAATATCTTCAATGCAAATTATGGTACTTGTAGCAAAACAGTTTGAAACAACAACTACACAATACATTATAATGAGAGTAAGCTTGAATCAAACATTGACAGATTGCTGCTAGTGCATACTACTACGATTCACATTAGAGCAAATTTTCAGAAGAACAAATAATGAAAAATGTGCAAATGCTCAAGAACTGGTACTTGCTGTACCAGGAATAGGTACTTGCATACTGAAGTTTTCAGAAAAACAAATAACTGAAGCGATTATTCATGAACATGCGTATTAAACAAGAAGAGAAAATTTTCAGTAGCACTTGTCATTGGAATTTAGAAGCATTTATCACACAAATTCAGAACTGGAGGTAAGTGATGAGGCAGCAACGGAATAATGACCTCCTGCCAGCTCTCAAGTGGAAGATGATCCATAGACAAGCAAAGTGCCAAGATTCTGGAAGAACAAAAAATCAGTATAATTAATTAGATTCTACTGCTAAGTGCCAAGTCTCAAGGAGGCCACCACACGGGAGCAGTCCTGAGAAGGAACAAAAAAAATTATCTGTAACATGGTTTGGTTTACTATGCCAACCAAGTATCTCATATAACTAAGTATACTTCTATGGAAACTAAGCTCTTGTTTGACAAGTCCCAGCACCTGCTATGCTATAAAATCAAGGAATTTGTGCAAACGCCACATAGCGTTGTTGCAACTTCTTACTACCATATTTAAAATCCAATGAGTTATTAATCAAAACTAAACCATTTAATCAAAGAAAAGTGGAAACATTAATTAAAGTAGCCTGCGTGGTTATTATACAAATTACAGTCACCTACTTCATTAAGGAAATTACCGTTCTGCTCTAAATAGTATGCGCTTTAGAATTCCTATTTCCAAATATCTCTGTCAGCGTACTAATCACCCATTAGTGCAATAGGTACTCGTTGGTCCAGATTTTGCCTTGGATTAAAGGTGATATAAGGAGGAAACATTGCGCAGGCACATGACAGTAGATGACTTAATTAGGTAGTACTAAAACGACGCCTGTAGACAGACAGATGTAACAATGTCTGCCACATTCCGAGCGGGTTAAAACTAGTGAGTATCAACACTTAAATGCTTAAAAGTATTATTTATTTATTTAATCTGCCACCAAAGCACTAATTACTTCGACAAAAAAAGGATTTCCGGTGATATAAATAAAATACTTCATCTATTCAAAAGCAAGACCGGAACCAGCTGTGTAGACCATACGCAGCTGCTGATACAAAATTCAAAAGCAAGACTAGAACCAGCTGTGTAGAACATACGCAGCTGCTGATACTTCATCTATTCTAGATTATGCGATTATTGATTAGAATTCCTTAACTATACATGTTTCAGTTTGATCCAGATCAACTGTAGAGCATCACCAACCAAGATAGCTAATGCTAAGCAGCCATGAAGTGGTTTTTGCTCTCTTCACTGTGCCCAGCTGAGAAATTTACCGACTAGCAGTACTAGAGCAAGTCAGCTCGGCCAGCTGCAAAAGTAAACATTCCTGGTCTTCTGAGAAATCAATTGAGACCCAAGAACATCTCGGTCGACTGAGAATTAGCATAGCAGCAACACCGCAGAAGTAAAACACGCACGTGGAATATATGCCATGTTACGGAAACCCCGAATAGTAAGTAATCTTGGGCACTAGTCAGGGGTTTGTCTGCACTGTTTGATGTACGTAGCTGCTAAACTTGCTGCCTGGCATTGACTAGCGCGAGGCAACTCGGCCAGCTGCAATAACAAAAAGAGGACAAATACTACCGGTGCTAGGAATCGCACTACCATCAGCAATCAGTGTCTACCTTACAGATCTAAACAACCAGCGTCAAGTAAGTCCAAACAATCGACGTCTAGTCATGCGATGATTCAGGCATGCGAAAACAGACACAGATTAGGATGGATATGAGATGAGAGGGAATGGGTTACCTCGCACTGGGAGAAGAGGCTGGCCTTGACGGCCTCCCAGGCGGCTCGCCAGCTCGCGGTGTCACGGAAGGCGAGGACGGGGGGCTCAGCGGAGGCGGCGGAGGAAGAGGAAGGGACTGGCGTGCGAAGCAGAGGGAGGGGCGGGTCGAGGGGCACCACGGTGGCCGCCGAGTAGGATGCGGCGAGGAGGGTTGCGCGAGTCCTTCAGATCTCGCGATGGCTGGAGGTCGCAGCCAGATCGAGGGCTTGACGACGACCTATGTGAGGAAGAAAAACAAATCGGGCATGTGTGAGCAACATCCAAATCGAATCGAAAGGAGAAGAGATGAGGGCGAGAGAAGACCTTGTTGACGAGTTCCATGGTGTCGAGCGCGCGTGACGAGGGCGCGGATCCGGAAGCAACGCGGCGGATCTGGCCGCTGCCTGACCTGCTGTTGCTCAACGGGTGGAGGTAGATGCGCATGGGCGCGTGGGACTGCTACAGGGGGGAGGGGAGGAGAGCGAGGGAGTCGGGGGAGATGAGGATGACGAGGAGCCGCGGGGCAC
>NC_041393.1:321089785-321145658 GCF_002162155.2 Triticum dicoccoides
GGCCATCGGGGTGGTTAGTGCGATCTTGGTGGAGGGGACGGGGAGGGAGCGCTGGCGGCGGCTAGGGTTTCGGCGAGCGGGTGCGGGTGCGGGATTGGAACGATGGTGAGTGCGTGCGTGGGGTTTGGAACGGTGGTGAGTGGGTGCGTGGGGTCTGCGGGTACGGTGGGGAGTGGGGGCGTGGGTGAGAGGGTGAGGGGTGAGGGCTGTCGCTGGATTCCGGAGCATCCGACAGTTCTGATGCATGATCCGCGTGATAGGCTCCTAGACCAATCAAAACGCAGCAAGCAATTTAAAGATTTTATGACCATCTAAATTGGTCGAAAACAATTAGATTAAAGATAAAATTTTTCATGAAAACTTCCTTTTTCATTTTTTGAGTGCTTAAAATGAGTATTTTTTAAAGGATCAACCAAATATTTTTCAAATGATACCATATTTTGCACAAAGTTTGCATTTCGGATTGGCAAACAATATTGACAAAGAGAATTTTTATTTTCTTTGCACGAAAAATCAATTTCCCATTTTTCGAGTGCCCAAAATGAGTTTTTTTGTGAAGGACCTACCATATATTTTTTGCAAAATTGGACCACATCATTTTTATAAAATACTAGGCCATATTTAATGCACAATTGACCCAATGGTTGGGTGTCAAAAGTTTTGATCCACCTCTCGTGAAAAAGACAAATTTCCGCCGATTCAGCTGGAAGCGGGTCAAATTTGAACTGCGGCTGCCTCATAGTTTGCTTTTTATTATTTCCAAAAATAATTTCTAGCTACATAAGTATCTATTTAATCAGAGAAACATCAAACTTTTTACAAGATTCAACCACTAGCTAGGAATGGTCATTCCCGCCGTTTTGACCGTATTTTGAAACGGGCATAAAAATTCAAAAAAATCAAAAAATTGGAAAACCTTCGCATTGTGTCATTATATGTGACCAAGTTTCCAGAAAAAATAATAAACTTGTAATACGGAAATTATTTTTAAAAAGTGTTCTCATAAATGAGCTGTCATGCGTGAAGATTCATGGCTTTCAAGCCAAATGATCAATCTTATGGCCACATTCATGGCATAGTTTGTTCAAATGATCTTGTATTGTGCAAAAGGGTGCATATTGGAATGGCAAACAATGTTGCCTAAGGAAGTTTTCATTTCATTGGACGGAAATTTCATTTTCCATTTTCTGAGTTCCCGAAATGAGTTTTTTTTGTGAATGACCTACCATATATTTGTTGCAAAATTGGACCAAATCATTTTTATAAAATACTAGGTCATATTTTATTCATAGCTGACCAAATGGTTGGGTGTCAAAAGTTTTGATCCACCTCTGGTGAAAAAGACAAATTCCCGCCGATTCAGCAGGAAGCGGGTCAAATTTGAACTGCAGCTGCCTCATAGTTTGCTCTTTATTTTTTCCAAAAATCATTTATAGGTACAAAAGTATCTTTTAATCATAGAAACACCAAAAAAATTCCAAGATTCAATCACTAGCTAGGAACGGTCATGCCCGCCGTTTTGACCGCATTTTGAAACGGGCATAAAAAATCAAAAAAAAAATCAAAAAATTGGGAAACCTTCGCATTGTGTCATTATATGTGATCAGGTTTCTAGGAAAAATAATAAACTTGTAATACGGCAATTATTTTAAAAAAGTGTTCTCAGAAATGAGCTATCACACGTGAAGATTCAGGGTTTTCAAGCCAAATGATCAATCTTATGGCCACATTCATGGCATAGTTTGTTCAAATGATCTCATATTGTGCACAAGGGTGCATCTTGGAATTCCAAACAATGTTGCCTAAGGGAGTTTTCATTTTCTGTGCACGGAAAATTCATTTTCCATTTTCCGAGTGCCCGGAATGAGTTTTTTTTTGTGAAGGACCTACCAAATAATTCTTGCAAAATTGGACCAAATAATTTTTATAAAATACTAGGCCATATTTAATGCACAATGACAAAATGGTTGGGTGTGAAAAAATTTGATCCACCTCTGGTGAAAAAGACAAATTTCCACCGATTCAGTTGGAAGCGGGTCAAATTTGAACTGTAGCTGCCTCGTAGTTTGCTCTTTATTTTTTCCAAAAATCATTTGTAGGTACATAAGTATCTATTTAATCAGAGAAACACCAAAAAAATTCCAAGATTCAACCACTAGCTAGGAACGGTCAAGCCCGCCGTTTTGACCGCATTTTGAAACGGGCATAAAAAATTCAAAAAAAATCAAAAAATTGGAAAACTTTCGCATTGTGTCATCATATGTGACCATGTTTCCAGGAAAAATAATAAACTTGTAATACGACAATTATTTTTAAAAAATGTTCTCAAAAATGAGGTGTCTTGCGTGAAGATTCATGACTTTCAAGCCAAATGACCAATCTTATGGCCACATTCATGGCATAGTTTGTTCAAATGATCTCATATTGTGCAAAAGGGTGCATATTGGAATGGCAAACAATGTTGCCTAAGGGAGTTTTCATTTTCTGTGCACGGAAAATTCATTTTCCATTTTCCGAGTGCCCGGAATGAGTTTTTTTTTTGTGAAGGACCTACCAAATAATTCTTGCAAAATTGGAGCAAATAATTTTTATAAAATACTAGGCCATATTTAATGCACAATGACAAAATGGTTGGGTGTAAAAAAGTTTGATCCACCTCTGGTGAAAAAGATAAATTTCCACCGATTCAGTTGGAAGCGGGTCAAATTTGAACTGCAGCTGCCTCATAGTTTGCTCTTTATTTTTTCCAAAAATCATTTCTAGGTACATAAGTATCTATTTAATCAGAGAAACACCAACAAAATTCCAAGATTCAACCACTAGCTAGGAACGGTCATTCCCGCCATTTTGACCGCATTTTAAAACGGGCATAAAAAATCAAAAAAATCAAAAAATTGGGAAACATTCGCATTGTGTCATCATATATGGCCAAGTTCCCAGGAAAAATAATAAACTTGTAATACGGCAATTATTTTAAAAAAGTGTTCTCAGAAACGAGCTATCACGTGTGGAGATCAATGGCTTTCAAGCCAAATGATCAATCTTATGGCCACATTCATGGCACAGTTTGTTCAAATGATCTCATATTGTGCAAAAGGGTGCATATTGGAATGGCAAACAATGTTGCCTAAGGAAGTTTTCATTTTCGTTGGACGAAAAAACCATTTTCCATTTTTCGAGTGCCCGAAAGGAGGTTTTTTTGTGAAGGAACTACCAAATAATTGTTGCAAAATTGGACCAAATCATTTTTATAAAATACTAGGCCATATTTAATGCACAATTAACAAAATGGTTGGGTGTAAAAATTTGATCCACCTCTCGTGAAAAAGACAAATTTCCGCCGATTCAGCTGGAAGCGGGTCAAATTTGAACTGCAGCTACCTCATAGTTTGCTATTTATTTTTTCCAAAAATCATTTCTAGTTACATAAGGACCTATTTAATCATAAATGCATGGTTTGGTAGCGATGCGTCGAGGTTTGGGCGGTGGCCGAGGGCCCCAACTCTAGAGCGCGTAAACTCGCATGCCCACCGCGTGGTCACCGCGTGACCGTGGCGTTGCCATGTGTTCTGGGCGGCCCTGGCATGTCTAGTGGGTTGGGCACTCCCCAGGTTGGTGCTAGGAAGAAAATTACAACATAAGATTCTCACGAGGAGACCGATTGATGCTCAAACATGAATTAGCAATCAAGTGTTTGATTAGCGGTACGGGAAATGTACATGGCTAATGGGCGTGAGTTTTGGCTGAGGATGACCAGTTACTAAGAAGACCTTGTTCACAAATTTTCAGCTCAAAAGGAGGAGCCTAGGTGGTACTTGCTTTGCAAACTACCACACTGGACATAACTACGAATGTTGAAGCTCGGCTCGAAATAATGAATGGATTGAGCTGGCATTTGGTGGAGGATGGTTATTTGGGCATAGGAAAGCACTGTAGAAAATGGATACTATTTGGACATGCCAAAGTGGTACTTCCTTCACAAACTGTTGTTCTGAACAAAATAGGAAAATGAATATTTTTGAATTATTTTTGAACTAGGCAAGGAAGGTTTTTACATATTTGACGAAGATATGACCCAAAGAATTTATGAGATTTTTTTGGGAATTTTGGGAATGACAGAAATATAGGTAGCTTCACAACCTAGGGCAAAAACTGCCACATGGACATGACACATAGGCAAAACTGATGAGGTGGCGCCTAGTCATAGCAGCCCACCACAATTTACAAGGCTATGACCATCTATATTGGTCGTTAACAACTAGAAATAAGGCAGCGGACTAGCGCTGTTTGCTTTATGACCATTTCGTGTAAGGAAATTACGACCTTTCTAACCAAAATGGTCGCGATGGTTTAGGGTTTGGAGCCCCCCGAACAGCTTTTGACCAATTGGTCTGAAATGGTCATAGATCTATGACCAATTCTTCCAGGGTCACTGACAGAAGGTCACTAGTTGACATATTTCTTGTAGTGGTGAAACAGAAGAGAACAGAGAGGGAGATCCAATCTCGGAGGGGATCCCGCCCCTCCGCCACCAAGGAGGCCATTGACCAGAGTGGGAACCCTCCTTCCATCTAGGGGGGGGGGCAAGGAAGAAGAAGAAGGAGGGGGGCTCTCTCCCCCTCGGTTCTGGTGGCACCGGAGTGCCGCCGGGGCAACGATCGGGATGGCGATCTACATTAACAATCTTGCTACCGTCAACACCAACTTTCTCCCCCTCTATGCAGCGGCATCACACCTCTTCTCCCCGTTGTAATCTCCACTTAAAAGGTGCTCAACTCCATATATTATTTCCCAATGATCTATGTTTATCCTATGATGTTTGAGTAGATCCGCTTTGTCCTGTGGGTTAATCATGATCTTGGTTGGTATGATTGTATATTTTATTTATGGTGCTGTCCTACGGTGCCCTCCGTTCTCGCGCAAACGTGAGGGGCCCTTGCTGTAGGGTGTTGCAATATGTTCATGGTTTGCTTATTGTCAGTGTTGCGGGGGTGACAGCAGCCTAAACATGGATAAGTGGGTTATGATGTATGGGAGTAAAGAGGACTTCATACTTAATGCTATGGTTGGGTTTCACGACCTTAATGATCTTTAGTAGTTGTGGATGCTTGCTAGAGTTCCAATCATAAGTGCATATGATCCAAGTAGAGAAAGTATGTTAGCTCATGCCTCTCCCTCATATAAAATTGCAAGAATGATTACCGGTACTTATTATCGATTGCCTAGGGATAAATAACTTTCTTGTTGACACAAACCCTTTTACTAAACACCTAACTTTTATTATCTTGCAAAGTACTTCAAGTTTATTCTTGCAAAGTAGTTCTAGCATCACACCTACAAAATAGTTTCATACTTGTTTCCGGTAAAGCAAACATCAAGTGTGCGTAGAGTTGTATTGGTGGTCGATAGAACTTGAGGGAATATTTGTTCTGCCTTTAGCTCCTCATTGGGTTCGACACTCTTATTTATCGAAGGCTACAAACGAACCCCTATACTTGTGGGTTATGAAGACCTTTTTCTGGCGCCGTTGCCGGTGAGCAATAGCGTGGGGTGACTATTCTCATATGTGCTTGTTTGCTTTATCACTAAGTAATTTTTATTTTGTGCTCTTGTTTTCTATCTCTAGTTATGGGTAGGAAATGCAAAATACCAAAAAAATTAGTTGTACCTACTAAACCGATCGTTGAAGAACCACCCAAAATCTATCATACTATTGAATCTTTCTACTTGGATCATCTTCGATCCATTTGTGCTCGTGCTGAAAACCCAACTAGCTTAGTTGAGGGAAAATCATTAGATGAGCATGCTTGTTTTGTGCGACACCATTTATCTCAAAAAGGGAAACTTTTACAACATCAAATTAATACTATGCAATGCTATGCTTGGAATTTATGTCAATTATATGATTTTACTTGTTGTTCGGAAGACCCTAAGAAACACCTTCCCTATCAATGTGAGTTTATTGATAACGGAATCATATCTTCTTATGCCAAAGGTGTTTATAGTTACTTTGATATTGAACAAATTGAAGAATTTGTTGCTTTTAAGGGTGCTTATGAAATTGCTTCTTTGATTGAAAAGTATGATGCTACTCTTTACAAATCTAAAAATCTTACCATACTTAAATATTGTTATGATAATTATGCTTCTAATGCCTATGTTAAACCATATATTGAGGACTCCTCCGCTGTCCAAGAAGAGACTAATATTTTGTAGGAGTCTATGGAAGAAGAAATTGATGAAACTATGAGCTCATTGGATGAAAAAGATGATGAGGCGAGTGAAGAACAAAAGGAGGAAGAGCGGATTAGCTACCCGTGCCCACCTTCTAATAAGATCAACCCTCCAACTCATACATTGTTTAATGTCCCTTCGTTCTTACCGAAGTATGAATGCTATGATAATTGCTATGATCCCGTTGATTCGTTTGAAATATCCCTTTTTGATGAACTTGATGCTTGCTATGCTTGTGGCCAAGATGCCAATATGAATGATGCTTATGGAGAGCTTGCTATTGTTCCTTATGTGAAACATGAAATTGTTGCTATTGCACCCACACATGATAGTCCTATTATCTTTTTGAATTCTCCAAACTACACTATATCGGAGAAGTTTGCACTTGTTAAGGATTATATTGATGGGTTGCCTTTTACCGTTGCACATGATAATTTTGATGAATATAATATGCATGTGCTTTCTTATCCTACTTGAAATTATTACGAGAGAGGAACTACATCTCCACCACTTTATGTTTCCAACACGATAAAATTGCAAGAAACTACTTATGCTATGTATTGGCCTTTACTTGATGTGCATGAGTTGTTCTTATATGACATGCCGATGCATAGGAAGAGAGTTAGGCTTTGTCATTGCTTGATATATGTTACTTTGTTCTCACTACTAAATGCCAAGTCATTGCTAATTCAAATTGGCTTTGATATACCTTGGGATCCGGGTGGATCCATTACTTGAGCACTTTATGCCTAGCTTAATGGCTTTAAAGAAAGCACTGTGAGGGAGACAACCCGAAAGTCTTAGAGAGTCATTTATTTCTTTTGAGTGCTTTTATAAAGTTTAAAAACAAAAAAAAAGAATACGGGAACCCAAAACTTTTCAAAAAGGAAAGTGGTGAGAGAGGCAAGCATTGTTGAAGTGGGGGAGCTCCTTGAACTTTGTTCATGCTCACAGAAACTTTGTGAATCTTAATTACAAAAAACAAAAATAATTATCCCCTTGTACAATTCCATTGTATTTAAAACTAATGTTCCAAGATTTTCCTTTAGGATGGGTAGATTGCTTGTTGGTTTGTGCGGTGCAAAACAAAAACTTTGGCTCTAGTGCGCGATTTTACATTTTTTACTGGAATGTAAAATGGTTCTGAAACTTCTTGCACTGTCTTTCTATAAAAAAATGTTTATTTTTCCTAATTTATTCAGAATTTTTAGAGTTACATAAGTATGATGTATGTTCAAATCTTTACAGAATGTCCTGTTTGCACAGATTGCTGTTATAGCTTCATTATTTGCGTATGTTTGAATTCTTGTTGAAGCCTCCTTGACTTGGGGCCATAGAATTGTGATAGAATACAGTGGGTAATGTTTTTTTATAATTATACAATAATGTTTCAGCATTACATGATGGGATTTCATTGCCATTTTCACTAAACCCGCTACTAAAAGTTCGTTTAAGTTTTGTGTGGATGAAGTGTTCAAAGATCTAGGAGGTCTCGATATGAGGAGAAGGAGGAGAGGCAACAGCTCAAGATTGGGGATGCCCAAGGCACCCCAAGTAAATATTCAAGGATACTCAAGCATCTAAGCTTGGGGATGCCCCGGACGGCATCCCATCTTTCTTCAACAAGTATCGGTATGTTTTCGGATTCGTTTCGTTCATGTGATATGTGCAAATCTTGGAGCGTCTTTTGCATTTATTTTTCACTTTGCTTTTATGCACCATGCTGGTATGAGATAGTCCATGGTTGATTTATAGAATGCTCATTGCACTTCACTTATATCTTTTGAGTATGGCTTTATAGAATGCTTCATGTGCTTCACTTATATCATTTGAAGTGTGGATTGCCTGTTTCTTAGAAAGCCGATGTTCGTAGAATGCTCCTTTGCTTCACTTATATTTGTTAGAGCATGATCTTTCGTAGAAAGAATTAAACTCTCATGCTTCACTTATATCCATTTAGAGAGACAAATGGAATTGGTCAATTGCATGGTTAGTCATAAAATCCTATATAAAACTTATGGATCACTGAATATGATATGTTTGATTCCTTGCAATAGTTTTGTGATATAGAGATGATAAATATGTGGGAAGTACTAGTAAATGGTTGTGGTTAAGTAAGAATATTTGTGTTAAGGTTTGTGATTCCCGAAGCATGCACGTATATTCTCTCGTTATGCTATGAAAGTTGGAGCGCAATTTATACTTGATTTTCTTCCTTATGAGTGGCGGTCGGGGATGAGCAACGGTCTTTTCCTACCAATCTATCCCCCTAGGGGCATGCGTAGTAGTACTTTTCTTCAAGGGCTAATAAACTTTTGCAATAAGCATATGCGTTCTTTATGACTAATGTGAGTCCATGGATTATACGCACTCTTACCTTTTCGCAATTTGCTAGCCTCTACTGTACTATGCATTGCCCTTTCTCACCTCGAGAGTGGTGCAAACTTCGCAGGTGCATCCAAACCCCGTGATATGATACACTCTATCACACATAAGCCTTATAATATCTTCCTCAAAACAGCCACCATACCTACCTATTATGGCTTTTCCATGGCCATTCCGAAATATATTGCCATGGAACATCCACCGCTTCTGTTTGATGACTTGAGCATTCATTGTCATATTGCTTTGCATGATCATATAGCTGACATAGTAGTTGCGGCTCAGCCACCATGCATCATTTTTCATACATGTTACGCTAGATCATTTGTCAAAGGCATTCATACAGAGTCATATTTTGTTATTGGTATCGAGTTGTAATTTTTATTCCTTTTGAGTTATAAGTAAATAGAAGTGTGATGATCATCATTTTTAGAGTAGTGCCCCAGTGAGGAAAGGATGATGGAGAATATGATTCCCCCACAAGTCGGGATGATACTCCAGACAATGAGAGAAAAAAATGAAATGAAAAAAAAAGAAAAGGAAAAAAAGAAAAAAAGAAATAAAAAAATAAACAAAGAGAGAAGGGGCATTGTTAGTATCCTTTACCACACTTGTGCTTCAAAGTAGCACCGTGTTTTTCATATGGAGAGTCTCTATGTTGTCACTTTCATATGCTAGTGGGAATTTTTCATTATAGGATTAGATGCACACCCACTTAGTTTTCATACATTTATAGCTCCTAGTGCATTCGTTGCATGGCAATCCCTACTCCTCGCATTGATATCGATTGATGGGAATCTCCATAGCCCGTTGGTTAGCCGCGTTGATGTGAGACTTTCTAACCTTTTTGTCTTCTTTATATTTACCCCTATCATCATACTCTATTCCACCCGTAGTGCTATATCCGTGGCTTGCGCTCATGTATTGCTTGAGGGTTGAAAAAGTTGAAGCATGTTAAAAAGTATGAACCAATTGCTCGGCTTATCATCGGGGTTGTACATGATTTATACTTTGTGTTAAGAAGACACAGCATGACAAGACTATATGATTTTGTAGAGATAACTTTCTTTAGCATTGATATTCTGAAAGACATGATGGTTTATTGAGATGCCCGAGTGTTGATGTCTTTATGTTAAATTATAGACTATTTCTTTGAATCACTTATGTCTTAATATTCATGCCATGACTAGACATATGAACAAGTGTATGTTAGGTAGCATTCCACATCAAAAATTATCTTTTTTATCATTTACCTACTCGAGGACGAGCGGGAATTAAGCTTGGGGATGATGATACATCTTCGTCATATCTATAATTTTTGATTGTTTCATGCCAATATTTATTCAACTTTTACATACTTTTGGCAACTTTTTATATGATTTATTTGGACTAACTTACTTATCCAGTGCCCAGTGCTAGTTCATGTTTGTTGCCTAATTTTGTATCGCGGAAAATCCATATCAAATAAAGTCCAAACATGATGCAAGTCCACGGAGAATTATTTTGGAATATTTATGATTTTGGGAGTTGGAATCACCGCCAAACGGAGGCCCACACGGACCACGATACACCAGGGCGCATACCAGGCCTCTAGCGCGTGGTGGTGGGTTGTGCTCACCTCGTACATCAGTTGGAGTTGTACTTCGGGCGCAAGGAAGCTTATATCAGGAAAAAATCGTGTAAAAACATCAGCGCAATCGGAGTTACGGATCTCCAGGAATATAAGAAATGGTTTTCGGCCAGATCTGGAGAGCGTGAAACAAAAGAGAACAGAGAGGGAGATCCAATCTCGAAGGGGCTCTTGCCCCTCCGCCGCCATGGAGGCCATTGACTAGAGGGGGAACCCTCCTCCCATCTAGGGGGAGGCCAAGGAAGAAGAAGAAGGAGGGGGGCTCTCTCTCCCTCGCTTCCAGTGGCACCGGAGTGCCACCGGGCAACGATTGGGACGACGATCTACATCAACAATCTTGCTACCGTCAACACAAAGTTTATCCCCCTCTATGCAGCGGTGTAACACCTCTTCTCCCCGTTGTAATCTCCACTTAAAAGGTGCTAACTCCATATATTATTTCCCAATGATCTATGGTTATCCTATGATGTTTGAGTAGATCCGCTTTGTCCTTTGGGTTAATCGTGATCTTGGTTGGTATGATTGTATATTTTATTTATGGTGCTGTCCTACGGTGCCCTCCGTTCTCGTGCAAACATGAGGGGCCCTTGCTGTAGGGTGTGGCAATATGTTCATGGTTTGTGTCATGGAATTATCACGTCAGATGTCCTAGTGTGAGGACTTAGTCGTGGAGTAATCGCAACGAGATTAACTTAAAGGGGTTAAACTGGACAAAGGACATGGGGAGTTTATACTGGTTTGGCCCCTTGCGGTGAAGGTAAAATCCTACGATCTAGTTGTGGTGGAATTAATGGGGTCTCGATGAGAAAGGAGCGAATCCGCTTTACATATCTCGAGTTGCTGTTTCTTGTCCCTCAACCGCCGCCGGGTCGTCCCTTTATATACACAGGTTGACGCCTGGCGGTTTACAGAATCCCAATGCCGGCTCATACACATGTCCAGCTCAGTTTGTACCTTTCCTATCTTACAATACAAGTTACATATCTCATGGCGGTTTATGTCTACAGGCCCTAATCCGCCTCTGGGCTCTGGGCCTTTAAGTCTCTGTAGTAAAGCGCCATACTCCTTGTCTTCATAGGCTTCAACACGGATGACTCCTTATGGGTATAACCCGGCCCCTCTTGGGCGGTTTATACTCAGTAGTTATATCCCCAACATTAGGCCCCAGATTGATTTGAGCCTGTTCATGTCAATCTTCAACACTTAATGAATATTTTCCTCTAAACATCTTCATGTAAACCTCGTAAACCGATATGACGTCATCTCCCAAGATTGTCATAAACCGCCTTGACGTCACCTGCTTATTAAAACCTGTATATACTTCCCTTTTATTAACGAGCCTCCGAAAATCGAGGCGATAGCCCTGTCACTTATCCATTTTTTGGGCTCCTCGATTCTCGTGCCTGTCACTTATCCCTTCGCTTTATAAATAGGGCCAGGGGTCATTTTCTCTTTTCCCCTTTCGTGCCTCTTCGCCTCGTCATCTTCCTCGCGTCGCCTCCTTGCTCGAGCACATCCGTCGCCGTCGACCTTCGTCTCTGCCCCAACAACGGCCGCTGCATCAACCTGATTCGACCAGAAAAACGTGGCGCCTCTCCGCTGCTCCCTCAACCTCAGTAAGTCTTCTTTCCTTTCACCTCAGATCTACCACTAGGGTTTCGGTGTTCTTCGGTGTTCTTCGGTATTCATCGGTGTTCATCGCTGCACTTCACTGCCGCATAAGCCCTTGATAAGAACTTGATATTTTCCCTGTGCGACCGTAGCCATAATCTAATTTTCCTCAGCACAGCATTCCTTTTCCAGCGAAAAAGTCCCATCTGAATCCTCAGTTGTTCTGCTGTCAGCACTTAGGGTAGGCGAATTTTCTCCTTTTTTGAACTGTGGTAGATCAAAAATTATAACATCAACCTGTAAAACATGTTTATGCCATACTTAGAAATTTTTCAGATCTGTAACTACCACACCATTGTAGGCGGTTTAACCTTTAGAAAATGATAACCCGCCAGGTACCATTAGCCCTCTCTTAAACCGCCAACTCGACCTTAATGTCAGAATCCGGTTTATCATGTACATATGTTTCAATATCTTCTCCCTCTGTCCTTACACCGGTTTACGCATGTCAGTCATAAATCTTAAACCGGCATTGATCCTCTTTTCCAGCTTTTTGTTGAAATGGCCAAACAGTTCTATGCTTGCAATTGGGTCCCTTCCCGGGTTACTGAAGAACAGTTAGATGGGCTTGTTGCCACTGGCGTTTTAGCGGAGAAGGAAGTCATACACTGGAGAGTTCCCAGTCCAGAAAATCCTCCTGAGCCCAAGGATGGAGAGGTGATTGTGTTTGCTGATCATCTAAGCCGAGGGTTTAGCCCTCCCGGATCAAAATTCTTCTGTGATGTGCTTTCTAGCTTCCAGATCCGCCCTTAATATATTGGACCGAATTCTGTGTCCAATATTTGCAATTGGCAAGTATTTTGCGAGGCTTATTTGCAAGAAGAACCCACCGTTGAGTTTTTCCGGGACTTCTTTTATTTAAACCGCCGTACCGAGTTTACAAATGGGCCCAACACTGAACTTGGTGGCGTTTCAATCCAGAAAAGGAAAGATGTCAATTTCCCTCACGCCAAGCATCACAGTCACCCCAAAGACTGGAATCGGACTTGGTTTTATTGCCGAAATACAGCTCCAGACGGCGAAAATCCTCTGCCGAATTATCGTCCACACCGGCTTACCAACAAATATCCGGTCCCTCAATGACTGACCGCCAAGGAACGAGCTAGTTATGCACCCCAGCTTGCCAAGCTCAGAGCTTTTGTTGCAAACGGATTGACAGGCATTGACTTCGTTCGATGCCGTGTTTCTTGGAGCATTATGCCTTTAAGCCAACGCCCCGGTTTAATGTGTGAGTACACATGGGATTTGAAAGACCCTCAGCGTCATATTGACATCCAGCTCACTGATGATGAAGTCATCGAATCTGTCAAGAAAATGCTTGATGATCCAGTGGCTGTATGCAGCAAAGTAGGGCTTAGTCCCTTCTGTACTTCCAACAAACCGCCAGCTGTAAGAATTGCCTCAGTTTTGTCCTAATACATTCCCTCTTAAAAATTCCTTTATCATTTGTTGTCCATCTATGTAGGGTGGTGATCCGTACTGGAAGAGGAAGTCACAGGATAAACCGACGAAGCCGCAGGACAAACCGGTGAGAGCGCCTCGCACCAAGACCAGGGTTACAAAGAAGCCAGCGAAGAAGAAAATCGCCGAAGCCTCTGACCTGCCCAATGATGAAGAGCTTGATGCCCTGGAGTCAGAGGTATAACTTCACTCTCTTGGTTCTTTTTTCATACACCTCATTGGCAATGATTATTATCAGGATGATGCGGAAGCTCGCCGTGCTGGTGATGCAGAGGTAATTGTTCTATCTTCTAACTCAGATCCTGTGCCAGTACCAAAAATCCGTCGAGCAGTCCGAAAAGTAAAATTTTCACGCCCTCTTGCTTATTCAGATCCGCACTTTCTTTTGAAGACACAGCAGCATGAAGCTCGCCACACAACCCGGCATAGTGGCCAAGTGGTTACCTCCTCCGGTTTACTGAACTCTCCGGTTCGCAAACGCTGTCACGAGGTCTCTTGTACTTCTGATACACTTTATCCCAGGGCGGGTTATTTCCAATATCCTCTTAACCCGTCTGATTCAAATTATCAGGGAACCTCCCATTCATCATCCAGCGAGTCATCAGCCACACAACTCCCTCCCCTCAAGACTGTTCCTGGGTAAGCATATTACATTTAACCCTTTATGCCTTGTACTGGTTTATTGTACTGACTTTTGTGTCTATCCTTTCCCGTGACAAAGCCAGGCTTAGCAAGAAGGCCAAGTTGAATAAACCGACAGATGATAATCCGGACACTGAACCAGAGAAGACCTCAGAGGCCTTTGATCCGAATGTTGATACTATCCTGGATGATCTAGTACCTTAGGCTCAGGACACTTTTGTTGAATCAGTAGAGATAAATCCGACGAGCCAGTCTGCCGATCTGCCAAGCCCATCTGCTGATCCACCAAGTCCAGCAAAAACAACTGCTAAACCGCCAAGCTCTCCAAAACTATTGATAACACCACGAATGATGTTGTGATTACCGGTTTTGGTCATCTGCTCCTGGCAACCCTATCGCTTTATAAAAGCATATTACCAAGGAAGAATTTTCTGCTATGGACAAGGGCAAGTGGAAAACAGATTTATCAAGCTATGCTCATCTCAGCGCCCAAGACATCCATTCTGGATGTTTAAACCGCATGTACACAAGCCGTGACTATGAAGCCGGTTGATGCGGAGCATCCCACATTCATCCCCATGTACACTCCGACTACTCTCCAAACCCCAAGTGGAGATATGACGAGACCTCAAACATACACCATTGGACACAAGGTGAAATCGCTCCTTTCCGAACCTTCACTTTCTACATGTGAGACATGGCTACTACCTCCAACGTGTGTCCTATGCATGATCAGGTACTTAGAGGAAAGCCACGGAGCCACCACATCCAAAGGAAGAGCTAGCGAGGACGACAAGTACAAGGATCAAGAGAAGGAGATGCCCGAAGCTACAGCCACCGGACGACCGACCCAGCTCGGACGTCCGTCCCCTGAAGGTCATGCCAGCCCAAGGAAACCAGGCCAACGCAAGCTACAGCGGTTGGACATCCGACCAAGACCGGACGTCCGACGACTCCCAGGCCCCCGGACGACCGAACCCCTCCGGACGTCCGGTACTTCTCCACCCAAGCCAAATTTACGGAAGTCCGAAGACTCCCGAACGCCCGGACCTTCCCGAGCCTCCGGACGACCGGAACCCACCGGACGTCCAACGCCTATCTGCGCACAGTGTATTCGATCGAGTCCATGTATCCCCCACTTACCCCTCCGTGGCCCATGACTATATATACTCCTCCACCTCCTCCTAGTTAGGGTTAGCTTTGTGATAGCTCATTTGAGATAGAGCATAGCTCATCCGTACCGGATCTACTCCACGTGAGGGACCGTGCCTCTTCGGAGAAGATCCATTCGGATTCAAGACCCCTTTACGGGAAGATCCCTCGTGGATTCAAGACCTCCTCTCGGAGATGAGCTACCGCCACTTGTGTCGTCCGTTGTTGACTTTGTATCTCGTGCTACTCATGCTTTGATGATCTAGACCTTGTGATGTAGGGTGGAACCCTATGTGGACGATCTTTCATGTTTGGAGGGATCCTACGAGGAAATCACGAAGAACACACGGAAGCACAAAGGGGAAACACGGGGAAAACGAGAGGAAGAATCACTAAACCGACATAGAATCAATCACACGAGTGCTAGATCACCGACAACATAGAGTAACATAAGATCCACGATCAACTAAGGTAAGGATACATAGGAACAGTTCTTCTCCATATGGAGGTCTTGATGGTCTTCCCTAGAAAGGGGTCTTGAATCCGCTTGGGGGATCTTCTTCGAAGAGGTCCTGAGCTCCGAGGAGAAGTAGCCAAGTGGATGAGCAAGGCTCTCACACAAAATATGAGCTAAACCTATGCTGCCCTAGAAAGGAGATGGGGGCGTCCTATTTATAGTCTTAGTGGAAATGGAAGTCAAAACGAAGGGGTACAAGGGCTCCAGCCTGCAGGTTCGGTCACTCAGGAGTCGGACGTCCGGAAGGCGTCGGACGTCCGGAGGCTCGGGACGGTCCGGTCGCCCGGGCGTGCTCGGACGTCCGTTGTTTCAGCTCTGGTGTAGGCGCGTCGGTCGTCCGTAGATGGTCAGACGACCGGAGCTTCTGGAGGGGCCGGATGTCCGGAGG
The DNA here is from genome assembly GCF_002162155.2 of Triticum dicoccoides. Classification (NCBI taxonomy): domain Eukaryota; kingdom Viridiplantae; phylum Streptophyta; class Magnoliopsida; order Poales; family Poaceae; genus Triticum; species Triticum dicoccoides. The sequence continues at coordinate 321,105,863 of NC_041393.1, forward strand.
CTGTCAGTCATCCATAGATTTGGTTCGGGTGGTGATCGTCCGGTCGTCCGGAGCGTCTTGGACATCCGTAGATTCGGTTCGGGTAGCCTGGTACCGGACGTCTGGAGGGTCCGGTCGTCCGTGTCCTGGGACTTGTCAGACGTCCGGACAGGGTCGGACGTCCAATGCATGTAGCTTCTACTACAGCTCTTCTTCTTGTCCATCATGCTTGGGGTCCTCACCGTCTTGGCTCTTGTATGTAGTTGTTCCATGGCTCGCTTCCAGGCACCTGATGACACACAGAGTTTCCGAATGAGGTAGTAGCCATGTCTCGCGAGTAGGGATAGGAAGTTCGGAGAGGAGTGAGTTCACCTTATCTTCAATAGCCTTAGCTCGGGCTCGTGTCATGGGTCCAAGAGGTGTTGAGGGAGATGTGGGCATGTCCATGGGGATGAGCGAGGGATGCTCCGCATCATCTCCCACCCCCCTTGGGAGAGATCCGACCTCCAATCAAAAGGTGCATCACCATGGAAAGTTGCGAGGTTCTTGATGTTGAAGATGTCGCTCACGTTGTGCTTGCCTCGTGGTAGGTCGATCTTGTAGGCGTTGTCGTTGTAGCATGCTAGAACCTTGAAAGGTCCGTCGGCGCGAGGGAGAAGCTTGGACTTGCGTTCGTTGGGGAAGCGGTCCTTGCGAAGATGTAGCCACACGAGATCGCCAATGTTGAATACCATGGTTTGCTTGTTGATGTTGAGCTTGGTCGCTAGTCGTTGTACTTTGCGCTCGATGGTGTGCCTTGTATCTTCATGCATCCTCTTGATGTAGCTTGCACGAGAAAAATTGCGTCGATGTTGGTGCGCTCTTGTAGAGGAAGAGGTAGAATGTCCAATGGGGACAATGGGTTGAAGCCGTAGACGACCTCGAAAGGGGACTTGCCGGTCGTGGAATGTCTTGCACGGTTGTAGGCGTACTCGGCGATGGGTACACACGCCTCCCACTCCTTGATGTTCTTCTTGATCCAGACGCGAAGTAGAGTGGAGAGTGTACGGTTTGTCACCTCCGTTTGCCCGTCGGTTTGAGGATGGTATGCCGAAGAGAACAATAGCTTGATTCCGAGCTTGGCGCATAGGGTCTTCCAAAAGTAACTCAAGAACTTGACGTCACGATCCGAGACAACCGTCTTTGGCAATCCATGAAGTCGCAAGATTTCCCTACAAAAGAGATTGGCAATATGTGAAGCATCGTCTATCTTGCTGCAAGGAATGAAATGTGCCATCTTAGAAAATCTGTCCACAACAACAAAGACGGAATCCTTGCCATTTTGAGTTCTAGGCAAACCAAGTACAAAATCCATGCTAATGTCTTCCCAAGGTTGATAAGGAATAGGAAGGGGCATGTAAAGACCATGGGATTGAGCTTTAGACTTAGCTTTGCGACATGTAGAGCAACGGTTGGTGAAGCGTGAGACATCACGAAACATCTTGGGCCAAAAGTAGTTCTTGGAGAGCGTGGCGAAAGTCTTGTCGCGTCCAAAGTGTCCCATTAGTCCACCTCCATGAGCCTCTTGCAAAAGGAGCAAACGAAGAGAAGACTCGGGAATGCAAAGTTTGTTAGCTCTCATAAGATAATCATCCTTTATGTAGTATCGTTCCCAAGACGTGTGTGTCAAACACTTAGCATAAGGAGTAGCAAAAGAAGGATCATGCTCATACAAGTCTTTTATATGCTCAAAACCAATAACATTCAACTCAAGTTTAGTGACAAGTGTGCATATTCATGAAAGTGCATCCGCAACTACATTTTCCTTACCCTTAATGTACTTGATCACATAAGGAAAAGATTCAATAAATTCACTCCATTTGGCATGACGCTTGTTCAACTTAGTTTGGCCTTTCAAGTACTTAAGCGTTTCATGATCGGTATGGATGACAAATTCATGAGGTCTAAGATAATGTTCCCAAACATGTAGCACACGCACTAAAGCATACAATTCTGTCATAGATGGGGTAATTAAGTTGAGCACCGGAGAGTTTTTCACTAAAATAAGCAATGGCTCATTTTTCTTGCATCAAAACTCTGCCAATTCCGGTACCACTTGCATCACAATGAACCTCAAAAGTTTTCTCAAAGTTGGGCAAAGCAAGAATCGGTGCATGAGTAAGCAAAGACTTGAGCTCATCAAAACCGGTGGATTGCAAAGATCCCCAAACAAAAGGTGCATTCTTCTTACTCAAAGCATGTAAAGGAGCGGCAATTGTGCTAAAGTTTTTCACAAAGCGGCGGTAAAATCCTGCAAGACCAAGAAAACTTCTCACTTGTTGCAAATTGGTGGGTTGGGGCAAAGTTTTAATTGCTTTAATCTTAGTTTCATCAACATGGACACCCTTGGAAGAGACAACAAAACCCAAGAAAACCACTTTGTCAACGCCAAAAGTGCATTTTTTCAAGTTCGCATAAAGGCTTTCCCTTCGGAGGGTTTGCAACACAGATTTAACATGATTAATGTGATCTTTCATGGTTTTGCTAAACACAAGGATATCATCAAAGTAAACCACAACGAAGACTCCAATGTAAGGTCTAAGCACATGATGCATAAGACGCATGAAAGTTCCGGGTGCTTCCGACAAACCCATAGGCATCACTAACCACTCATATAAGCCAAATTTTGTTTTGAAAGCGGTTTTCCATTCATCACCTTCTTGAATGCGGATTTGATAATAGCAACTTTTAAGATCAATTTTGGAGAAAAAGTTGGCTCCGCTAAGTTCATCAAGCATATCATCTAAGCGAGGAATGGGATGCCTATAACGAACGGTAATAGCGTTTATGGGTCTACAATTGGAACATAAGCGGAAACTTACATCGGGTTTAGGCACAAGTATAACGGGAACGGCACATGGGCTTAAGCTTTCACGTACATGACCATTGTCGATGAGTTGTTGTACTTGCCGTTGAATCTCCTTGGTTTCTTTGGGATTGACACGGTATGGAGCTTTGTTTGGAAGTGGCGCTCCGGGGATGAGGTCAATTCGATGCTCAATGCCTCGTAGTGGAGGTAGACCCGGAGGTAGATCATCGGGGAAAACATCATTGAATTCCTGCAAAAGAGATTGAAACACTAAAGGTAACTCGTGAGAGGGGTTAGTTGTTGGCTCTCCATCTTTGCACACAAGAACGAAGTGCATCACACTCAATGGATTCTCACACACTTCTCTTATCTCACTTTTGGTGGCAAATAGGATGAAGTTTTTCTCTCTAGGCGAAGAGGACCTCAAATTTGGCTTGTGGCTCTCACTCACTTTTGGGTGTGTCACTTTTTCACTCGTCTTTCCATGATTGGTGGCTTGCTTGTCCGCTATCACTTGACTAGGAGACATAGGTCATAGCACATATTCCTTCCCTTTCAACTTGAAGCTATAGTGATTGGTACGCCCATTGTGGGTGACACCACGGTCGAATTGCCATGGTCGACTAAGAAGGAGGTGGCAAACGGTCATGGGGACCACATCACATTCCAAAGTGTCTTCATAGGCACCAATTTTGAAGGATACTTGGACCGTATGCTCGACTCGTATAGTGCCGGAATCACGTAGCCATTGAACCTTGTAGGGGTGCGGGTGCTTCCTATTGACCAATTGAAGCTTGGAACATAGTTCTTCACTTGCCAAGTTGTGGCAACTACCTCCATCGATGATGACCTTGACGGACCTTCCATTGATGCCAGACTTAGTGTGGAAGATGTGGCATCGTTGGTCTTCTTCCTGTTGATGTTGAAGTGTCAAGACTTTGGAGACAATGAGAGCGGGGCTCGAATCCTCATCACAAAAGACTTGATCATCTTCATCCTCGTTCACGCGCTGGTGCATGGCCACTTTCTCAAGGGCTTCCATCTCCTCTTCACTCATTGAGTCATATGTGTCGTCGTCGTTGAGGATCATGGTGCGCTTGTTCGTGCATTGGTAGGACTTGTGGCCTCGACCGCCGCAAGTGAAACACTTGAAGGAGCTTGTTTTGACGGTCTCATCGGTTGGAGTATATGATCAAACACGCGGCTTGAATTTGCTTGTCGTAGTAGGAAGACGACTAGAACTTGCCGAAGTTTTCTTGTAACTCGACTTGTCATCGTTGCTTTGAGAAGGTTTGGTTGATGTAGATGTTGGAGGAGTTGTTGAAGCTTGGGTGTTGGAGAAGCCGTAGGTCTTGGATGAGTACTTGGCGTACTTGAAGTCATCTTGCACTTGACGTTCGGCCTTTGTGGCTTGATGTACGAGCTCAATGAGGTTGGAGTAAGGTTGGAAATCGGCAATCTTCTTGATGGGATGATTGAGTCCATTCAAGAAACGTGCCATTTTTTGCTCATCATCTTCCGTGACATTGGCTCGAATCATGGCTATCTCCATTTCCTTGTAGTATTCTTCAACACTCTTTGTTCCTTGCTTGAGGAGTTGTAGCTTCTTGAAGAGATCGCGGTTGTAGTAGGTTGGTACAAAGCGTGCTCGCATGACATCCTTCATTTGAGCCCAAGTGGTTATTGGGGGATCACCTCTTGCTTGACGGCGTTCAAGGACTTGTTCCCACCATATGAGCACATAGTCTTGGAACTCAAGTGATGCCATTGCGATCTTCTTCTCTTCCTCATAGTTGTGCAAACGAAAGATTTTGTCGACCTTCAATGCCCATGAGAGGTACTCTTCCGGATCATTGCTTCCACTGAACTTGGGCATTGTGAACTTGAGCTTGCCATAGCGTTGCTCTTCATTGTGTTGTTGGCGATGGTGATGATGACGTCCTTGACATGGAGGATAGTCATCCTCATGTTGCTCTTGGCATGGAGGAAGTCCATGATCAACTTGCTCTTGTTGAACTTGAGGTTGAGGTGGAGCTTGACGAGCTTGTGGAGGGGCTTGAGGAGCTTGACGTTGCACACATGTTTGGTAGTTCCTTTCTTGGATTTCTTCTCGAAGGGCTTCCTCTTGATTGTGCCGCTCGTGATTGCGGTTGGCAATGGCTCAGCTCGAATCTCGAAGGGCACGTTGCGCCTCAAGAGCTTGCGCTTCACGTTGTTGTTGTTGAAGACATTGAGCCTCGGAGTCTTGTTCTTCTTGGTGTAGACGCGCTCGTTCTTCTTCTTGGCGCCGTAGTCGTTGCCGTTCTTGAGCTTGAGCAAAAGCCACTTGGTATGATTGAGGACGAGGGACTTGCTCATCGACTTGCTCTTGTGAATGCTTGTCTTGTAGTGGGTTCCGAGATGCATGACGGTCTTGACGCGTGGCTCATCGAAGAATGGTCGATGACGGTGTACTTGTGTCGGAGAAGGTGTCGTCGGAGTGTCGACTTGAGCGGCTCCGTCTTGAAGATGAAGAAGTGGAAGGATGCCCGTTCCTCATCAAGGCGCGGATCTCGTCCATTCTTTCATCATTCTCTTGCTTGTGAGAGTCAAACTTGTTATCGAAGTAGTCTCTTGTATGTTGCTCGGAGAGTCGCAAGTCAGTGGCGAGGTTGTCGATGCGGTCGCTCATAGCTTGTTGCTCTTGGTGTAACGCCCTTTGAGCACCAAAGAGGTGGCTCTTTGTGACGAATGATGACATGTCATCGCCGTTCTCGATGAGAGGTGGAGTGGTAGAAGAACTTGGCCTATCCATCATACCAAGCAAACTGTAAGTGGTAGAAGGAAAATAACGTGTACCAAATGTACCTTGACCGAAGTTGAAGGTGAATCAAGTTCACTCAAATGCGGACAATGAAATAGCACTATTGGTACCAATTCTTGTCGGTTCTCACACCTACACACGTAAAAGCTTATGGTGAAGCTTGGTTAGGATGGAGGCACAAAATTTGATGCAATAGTAAGTGAGCTTCAATAATGCTGGAAAAGATTCACAAATTTGCAAATGCAACAAGTAGACCAAGCAAGTATGGGTACACGGAAACACACACGCAAATAGATAAATGGGATTGTGCAATCCAAAATTGAGCCAAAATGTGGAAACCACGAAATGCTCTTGTTGCACAATACTAGAGAGACGCTAGCACGATTGCAAAATAGGCGGATACGCAAACTTGTGCACAACCTACTAGGCAAAAATGCAACGATCTCTATCCCAAGTATGCTATATGTATGATATTTCGGTGCAATGATCCAAGATGATCCAATATGACAATCTTAATGTTGTATGATGCTATGGTTCTTGCTTATAAGCTCTTTGCTTATCTTTTCTCTTTGCTTAAAAGCTTGGGTGGCTCTTTCACTTTTGAGCTCTTTTCTCAAAAACTTCACGAACCAAGGTAGCAATTGCGCATGCTATGGCAACTTTGTGACACACAAGTTGATCTCAAGATATGCACCCCTATTGTATGGTATGTATGCTATGGGGTATGACCACTAATGTGCACAAGTCATGTTGCCTGCAATACTCAACGGCTAGTCTCGATGGGTAAGCTACGCAAAAGTAGGGACAATGTGGGTATCAAATGCAATTGCAAGTTATGACCAAGATGTCGTCGAAGTTACCGTCCTTGGCGATGATGAGACCCTTGCGAAGATGAGCCGTGGTGGCGATGACGTCAACCATACCTAGATAGCCGAAACACAAAAGGATACGGGATCCACAACTCAAAATCTCAAGGACCAAAGTATGGCAAAATCGTCATAGGAGGTAGCGGGGAATATTTTGGTGTATGTGGGTTTGGAAGACGTGGTGGAATGTGGGGTTGTGGTGGTGGCTGAACTGTCAAAGTTCAGTTTCGTCAGGGTTTCCCGGACGTCCGGGCTTTTACGGTCGTCCGGACTTCGTCGGACGTCCGACCTTTTCCGGTCGTCCGGAGCCTGGGCGAAAATCGGGCTCGGGAACAAGAACTGTGAGATTTCCGGGGAAGAAGAAGATGGTGAGGTCGAAATCGAGTGATATGGTGGATGGAAAAGGGTGGGGAGAGTGAGGAAGGCTAGATCCACACGTAGCAACACAAATCCATGGACCAAATCCAACAAAATCTCAACTCACAAACAAATCACAAAAAAAAATTGGGGCTATTTTTGGTGGGGAATTTTCAGAATTAGGACGAAAACAACAAAATCAAGCTAGAAAACACGGGGTAGGGGCTCCAAAAACGTGATCAACGTGGCTCATGATACCAAGATGATGTAGGGTGGAACCCTATGGGGACGATCTTTCACGTTTGGAGGGATCCTACGGGGAAATCACGAAGAACACACGGAAGCACAAAGGGGAAACACGAGGAAAACGAGAGGAAGAATCACTAAACCGACATAGAATCAATCACACGAGTGCTAGATCACCGACAACATAGAGTAACATAAGATCTACGATCAACTAAGGTAAGGATACATAGGAACAGTTCTTCTCCGTACGGAGGTCTTGATGGTCTTCCCTAGAAAGGGGTCTTGAATCCGCTTGGGGGATCTTCTCCGAAGAGGTCCTGAGCTCCAAGGAGAAGTAGCCAAGTGGATAAGCAAGGCTCTCACACAAAATATGAGCTAAACCTATAGTGCCCTAGAAAGGAGATGGGGGCGTCCTATTTATAGTCTTAGTGCAAATGGAAGTCAAAACGAAGGGGTACAAGGGCTCCAGCCCGCAGGTTCGATCACTCAGGAGTCGGACATCCGGAAGGCGTCGGACGTCCGGAGGCTCGGGACGGTCCGGTCGTCCGGGCGCGCTCGGACGTCCGTTGTTTCAGCTCTGGTGTAGGCGCGTCGGTCGTCCGTAGATGGTCGGACGTCCGGAGCTTCTGGAGGGGCCGGACGTCCAGAGGCTGTCGGTCATCCGTAGATTTGGTTTGGGTGGTGATCGTTCGGTCGTCCGAAGCGTCTCGGACATCCGTAGATTCGGTTCGGGTAGCCTGGTACCGGACGTCCGGAGGGTCCGGTCGTCCGTGTCCTGGGACTTGTCGGACGTCCGGACAGGGTCGGACGTCAGATGCCTGTAGCTTCTGTTGCAGCTCTTCTTCTTGTCCATCATGCTTGGGGTCCTCGCCGTCTTGGCTCTTGTATGTAGTTGTTCCGTGGCTCGCTTACAGGCACCTAATGACACACAGAGTTTTCGAATGAGGTAGTAGTCATGTCTCGTGAGTAGGGATAGGAAGTTCGGAGAGGAGCGAGTTCACCTTATCTTCAATAGCCTTAGCTCGGGCTCGTGTCATGGGTCCAAGAGGTGTTGAGGGAGATGTGGGCGCGTCCATGGGGATGAGTGAGGGATGCTCCGCATCACCTTGTGTGATTGATCTCTTGTCGGTTGAGTGTTTCTCTCGTATTCCCCCGTCATTCTCTTCGTTTTCTTCCGCTCATTCTTCGTGTCTTCCCGTAGGATCCACTCCAAACGTGAAAGATCGGCACCTAGGGTTCCGCCCTACATCATCATGGTATCCTGAGCCACGTTGATCACGTTTTTGGAGCCCCTACCCCGTGTTTTCTAGCTTGATTTTGTTGTTTTCGTCCTGAATCCGAAATCCGCACCAAAAATAGCCCCAATTTTTTTTTGTGATTTGTTGGTTTGATGATGTTTTGTTGATTTTGATCCGTGGATTTGCTTGGTTTCAAGTGGATCTAGCATCTCCCCAAGTTTCCCCATCTTTCCTCCACGAAATCTCGTCAATTTTGACCCCGAAATCTCCATTTTCCGCTCAAAATCGCGTCCCGGATCTGAAATTTCGCGTTGACCCCGACCCACCGGACGACCGACGATTTACGGACGTCCGGAGCCCCAGGAACGACCGGACGTCCGACCTTTCTGGACGACCAGAACCCCTAACCCGAACCATTTACGGATTTCCGACTTTCCCGGACGTCCGACGCCCCGGACATCCGACTTTCCCGGACGTCCGTAACCTGTAGTTTCAGACTTCGGCTGATTTTTGTTTTGTCGATAACTAATTCATCCGAACTCCGATTTTGACGTTCTTTAGCTCGTTTTGAAGCTCTTGACATCCCCCTTCCCACAAAAATACCACCAAAATCATTTGACTCCATCAAATTTTCGAAAATTTGGCAAGTTTGTCTTGGCCCTCCACCATATCATCCGCATAGCCACCACCGACTTCCGCAACCTAACTCATTTTGTTCCCCATAGCATTAGTGATTGCTTGAGTAGTGATTCGAGTCTCCTAAGGTGTTTCGGCTACTTAGGGACTATTGCTTCTTCATCAACCACCACCACCACTTCCACATAGGCTTACCCACCATACACTTCCACCCCAACCTAACCCAATTTTGTTGGAGTTGTGGCTTGTGTCTCCTAAGGTGTTTCGGCTCCTTAGGGACGGCAACTTCAACTCCGACACATGTATAGCCATCATTCCACTTCCGCATTGCCAAGTGCAAACCACCACCGCTTTCCCGCTACCACCATTTGACATTTGTCATTTGAGATTTTGAGTTCGTGGTTTTTCAGTTTCCTAAGGTGTTTCGGCTACTTAGGAACGAGTCTCCATCATCTTGGTATCTACATCAAGAACACAGCCACTCATCATGGCAAATGACGGTAACCTCGACGACACCATTGTACACTCCCCTTGCAAATTGCATTGATAACCCCTAGCCCATTTTGCGTTACTTGCCTATCGAGACTAGCCATTTGAGTATTGCCGGCAACGTTACTTGTGCACATTAGTGATCATCCTTCTCATAGCATACATACCATATCATCGTGGTGCATATATTGGTAGCATATCTTGTGTCACAAGTTTGTTCCCGCATATACACAATTGCTATCTTGGTTTGTGCATTGTGCAAAATTGGCCATACAAAAAAACAGAATAAGCTTTTAAGCAACGAAAAAGAGAGAGCAAAGAAGCTTGTAAGCAAGTGCCATAGCATCATACCACATTGCATATAAGATTGTCATATCGGATCATCTTGGATCACCTTGAGAGAACACCGGGAACAATACATACATAGCATACTTGGGCTAGAAAGTTTATCCATTTTGCATCTTATAGGTTGTGCACAAGTGTCGTATCTGCCTATTGAGCAATCGTGCTAGCGTCTCTCTTGAGTTGTGCAACACAAGCGTTTTCCGTGGATTCCACATTTTGTGCTCATTCCTTGGTTGCACGACCCCATTTATCTATCCGTGTGTGTGTTTCCGTGTGCCATTCTTTGCTATTGGTCCATTTGTTTCACTTGCGAATTTGTGAATCTCTTTCAACATTATTGACTCTTGCTAACATTTTGCAACAAATTTTTTGTGCCACTATCCTCACCGAGCTCCTCCATAAGCTTTACTTGTGTAGGTGTGAGAACCGACAAGGATTGGTACCAATAGTGCTATTTCATTGTCCGCATTTGAGTGAACTTGATTCATTGTCAACATCGGTCAAGGTACATTGGTATAAGTTCTTCTCTTTCTCCCACTCATATTTTCTCGAGTCTTGTGATGGATAGGCAAGGCATTTCCTCTCCGGTCTTTGACAACAACGACGGCGTGAACAACTACATCACCAAAGCGTCTATCCTCAATCTACAACGACAAGTGCAAGGCGCACAATCAAGATTGCGGGAGCACATGGAGAAGAAGCTTTCCACACATAAAGAGGAGCAAGATGCAAGGATGGAGGAGATTTGGGCCTTGATCAAGTCCTCTTCCACTTCGTCATCTTCAAGGCGGCGACATTCAAGCCACAAGTCTTCAGAGCGCGAAAAAGATGCAAGCGCAAGTCGTCCAAGTCCACATCTACATGGCGACCACCATCATGTTCGTGATCAACATCTTCATGAAGGGCAAGTCACCTCCAAGCATTATGTGCACGACGACGATGAACGACATCTTGTACGAGCTCAAGCACGACAACGACATCATCATCATGAAGATGCTCCACAAGCGCAAATGCACAAGTCCCAACAAGCCCTACTTGACGCCAAGTCGATGCTTCATGAGCACAAAAGAAGACCATGAGACGACAACCACCAAGATGGTGCTACGACTACAACAACCACTTTGGCATCTTCGCCAAGTGCTATCAAGGCATCTTCGCCTTTAGACGTATGACATCTTCGCCTACTTCCCACGAGTACGCCTACAACGACTTCATCAAGTCCAAGGCGACCACCTACAAGCGAGGGTGACACTTCCATCTTAGGAATCCCCCCAAGGAAGATGGCCGAGCATGGGAAACTCCCTTCGGTCATGGAGACGAGCTACGAGGTGCCACATCTTATGGGCCTCCAACACCAAGACGGTGACAAGACGGTCGAGCAAGGGCCATCCCCTTCGACCACGGCGACGAGCACGGACCTCTTCTACAACATGAAGACGGTGCCCATATTGGACTCATACTCCGAGTCAAGCTACGCGACCGTGCATGGAGACATTTGCACCAACATCTCTCCGACACCGACATATGTCAAGATGCCCCAAGTGCCATGTGAGGAGAGCCACCACCACATGAGTGACATGAGTGACTCCACCATACGTGACATTGAGAGAATTTCCTATGAGAGGATGAGTGTGACCACCACTAGCCCCACACATGAGAGCATGCCACACATCCTACGTGAGGTTGAGCGCCATTTGAGTGACTCCACCAACCATACGAGTGAGAGTATCCTTGAGGGAGTGAGTGAGCCACAACACTTAGTGAGTGAGGTAGTTGACACGGCATGTGAGGCCACTATGATTCCTAACGACTTAACCTCTACTCCTAGTGTGTTTTCTTCTTTGGTGCTAGGTCTCCTACATGACGACATGCCTATCCTTGACAAGTCTATTCCTCCCTTGGAGACGGCGATGGCCATGGTGGACGATGATGCACCCCCCACATGGTTCCATCAAGATGAAGATGACAACGAGACGATCTTCAACACCTCACCTACAATACATGAGCGACGCTCCAAAGGTAACATAGGTGATGGTGCTTCTCTTGTCCCACTAGTGGACTATCTTGACATTGATTGCTCCCATGATGTTGACCCACCTATTACCATGATTCACGCTAGTGAGACTTCTTCATGCCTTGACTTACCTATTTATGATGAATATGATGATGAGCATGTTGAGTTGCCTAGTTGTGATGCTATGCTCCATAGGATATCATGTGAAAATTCTTTTGATCACATCATGTTTGACAATCCATTGAACTTGTCATATGCTATGAGTGAGATCTCCCATATTGCATCATTATAATCTCAACATAGTATCTATGCATACCCCATTAAAATAAATCCCATTTGCACTTATGGTATAGATGACGAGATGATGGTCATTGGCTTTTACTTCTCTTGTGATGATATTGCCATGCTTCCTTTACATGATTTGCGCAATTCATCTACTATGTCATGCCATGATCACATTGTTCCAAATATGTATTGTTTTGGATGTTGTCAATATTCTCCATGTGATGTTTCCATTAATGCTCATGAGGACAACCCCATAGTTTCCTCATACATGTTTGGAGATTTTGATTCATCCCATACTTTGCATGATTTCCATGATTGCTTGCACCTTATGCATTCCGTGAATAATAATGCTCTAGATATTTCTCATGATGCATTACACAATTTGAGTCTCCATTATGCTATACATAATAACAAACCTCTCATGATGGATGACATGTTTCTATATCACGCATCTCATTTATTTGAGAATTGGCTATTTTGTGCTAACCGACACATGCACGTGCGCATCATGATGGATGATGTGTACATATACCATGCACACACAATTTTTCCTTTGCCTTTTTGTGTAGGTACTCACATATACTCGTCAAGCTCTCAATCCCAAGAGTTGACGAAACGAGCTCTTGAGAGCAACGACGCTTTGGGATCCCGTGGACTATCCTTACCACCGTTCCCTTCGCGCAAGGACTATGCGCATCTCTTCTACTTAGCTCTCACACGGCTATGGAATATTTACCACTGGTCACCTTATGCTCATTTTCCCGTGTTCACTTTGCATGTTATACTTGCTTCTATGCATTTGCCATGCAATTGTGACCCTTGCTTGCATCTACCCATGATTCACCATTATGATACTTCTATGTGTATTTGCATGCTTGGTGGAGATCCTTGTTGCTATTGCCATGTTTATCATGTGCCTCATACTATTGTTGATTCTTGTGTTGGGAGAGTCATGATGTTCCATTGCTATTTACATAGGACTTCTTGCCAACACCATGAACCTACTTTCCTCATATCTTGCTTTCATGCTTGTGCTATGACATGTGAATTATTCATGCACACTATTTGCACCAATGACATGCTTGCCATGATTCCTCCTAGTATGTTGCAAGTTTGCACTACTAGATTGCTTGACTTGATTGCTATGATTGCTTGCTATGTTGCATCACCCATGCTCCACTCTTACTCGCTTTCTTGGGTTGATGACATAGATGTTGATGCCTCTCACTTGATTTGTCATGATCATTGCCTCTTGTCTCCATTAGTTGCATCTCTCATATCACCTTGTATTGAGTGTCAACTTGCTATGTTTATTGATCTTGGAGACTTGGACACTTTACTTGTGATGCATGCTTGTTTACATGAGCCTATTGTATTTGGTTGTTCTTGCATTATATGCCTCCATACTATGAAATGCTCCCTTGTACTTTCTTATGATGAGCATGATGCATACACTTGTTGGGTATCTTACCACTCGAATGATAGGTTTTGCATTTCCGCTAACCTCATTTGTTTTTCCGAGTGTTTGTCATGTTCTTTCATTTTGAAGGATTCACAAGGCATTACCGTCATGAGACATATTGGTTATGTGAAGGCATACATGATGTGCAACTCCAACATCTTCGAGAACATTCATAAGGTGAACTCCTTCTCTTTGAGCCATCCTCAAATACGCATACTGGATGGGTCACTCTTTCAATGTTGTTTCCTTCTTGTTGTCTACATGATACATCTCGTGAACGGAGGAGCGACATTGGAGATTGGCTACATGGACCTTCACATTGAGGAGCGCTCGCACTTATTGGATGCATCTTCGGAACTCCACTCATGCCTCGCCATCGAGCTTTGGTACACCAACACCTCCATATTTGTTGATTGTGCTCATACATGTCATGCTCGATGGACATATCATACTCACCACAAGTTTGCACCCCATGCATGGATTGACTCACATTATGCTTGTTTTGTTGCATCTATTTCCATGTCATCCATGATATATGAGCTTGTGCACTTCCTTAGCAAATTTGTTGTGATCTACCTTGATGGCATATTCATACATCATGATAATATTGTCCACCATCAATTGCATGATAACATACACATATTGAGCATCCATTGCCATATTCATGCTATTGATAAACCGTCTCACTATGACATCATTTTGCACTTTGGTTGCATCGATCATATTTACAACACATTTGTGTGCACAATTATTGCATTTCCTCCCATGAGTGCTTTGCATCTCATTATAGATCATCTTGATAAGCTTCATGCGCTTTGTCATGACCAATCTTGCCGCACGGACTCATTCTTGCATGATGGACACTTTGTGTGCGCTAACCATTGTATTTTTGAGTGTTGCTTGTGTTTGCTCCTTTTGCATGTCTATCACTTCGGCGACACCTTGGACTACTTGGATTGCGCCATGTCTTCAACTTCGTCCAACTACAAGTCCGTCTACGACAACCATTTCCATGGTGATGAGGATCACGATCCGAGGTCGGATCTTTCCCAAGGGGGGGGGGAGATGATGCAGAGCATCCCACGTTCATCCCCATGTACACTCGGACTACTCTCCAAACCCCAAGTGGACATATGATGAGACATACACCATTGGACACAAGGTGAACTCGCTCCTTTCCGAACCTTCACTTTCTACATGTGACACATGGGTACTACCTCCAACGTGTGTCATATGCATGATCGGGTACTTAGAGGAAAGCCACGGAGCCACCACATCCAACGGAAGAGCTAGCGAGGACGACAAGTACAAGGATCAAGAGTAGGAGCTGCCCGAAGCTACAGCCACCGGACGACCGACCCAGCCCGGACGTCCGGCCCGTGAAGGTCACGTCAGCCCAAGGAAACCAGGCCAATGCACGCTACAGCCGCCGGACGTCCGACCAGGACTGGACGTCCGACGACTCCCAGGCCCCCGGACGACCGAACCCCTCTGGACGTCCGGTACTTCTCCACCCGAGCCAAATTTACGGAAGTCCAAAGACTCCCAGACGTCCGGACCTTCCCGAGCCTCCATACGACCGGAACCCACCGGACGTCCGACGCTTGTCTGCGCACAGTGTATTGGACCGAGTCCATGTATCCCCCACTTACCCCTTCGTGGACCATGACTATATATACTCCTCCACCTCCTCCTAGTTAGGGTTAGCTTTGTGATAGCTCGTTTGAGATAGAGCATAGCTCATCCGTACCGGATCTACTCCACGTGAGGGACCGTGCCTCTTCGGAGAAGATCCATTCGGATTCAAGACCCCTTTACAGGAAGATCCCTCGTGGATTCAAGACCTCCTCTCGGAGATGAGCTACCGCCACTTGTATCGTCCATTGTTGACTTTTTATCTCGTGCTACTCGTGCTTCGATGATCTAGACCTTGTGTGATTGATATCTTGTCGGTTGAGTGTTTCTCTTGTTTTCCCCCGTGATTCTCTTCGTTTTCTTCCGCTTGTTCTTCGTGTCTCCCCGTAGGATCCACTCCAAACGTGAAAGATCGGCACCTAGGGTTCCGCCCTACATCACTGGTTTAGTGGGCCTGATGAAAGAACGGTATGAGGTAAATATCACTCCCTCTTGCATAAGTTTTCTTTCCTTATAACTGGCTTAGAATATCAACTCTAGTAGCCCCCAAGTACTGGTTCATAAAAATGATGTGAACCGGGACTTGTAGTAGAATAATATTGAATTTTTGCTTGCGTAGCCCCCAAGGGCCGGTTTATACCTTTAGGATGAACTGGTACCGTTCCTGTCATGAAGGTTCGATGTGCATTAGCCCCCAAGTGCCAAGTATATAACTTGTTGTATGCTTGGGACTTCAAATGTCAATTCTTAAAAAGCAATCCGCATTAGCCCCCCAAATGCCAAGTGTATAACTTGTTATGTGCTTGGGACTTCAAAGATGCACTACCAACTCATTAACTGTCTCTTGCAGGTTGATCTGAACAAGAAGGAATCTCAAATCGCCGACCTTCAAGAAAATATTAAGTCCCAGCAAGCAGAAACCTACAAGACTAAGTAAGAGCTGGCCGGCGCTTTAACAGCCATGGAACAACTGAAGGATGGCTTTAAAGGTGAACATGGAGCCTGGGAAACTGAAAGAGCAACTTTGCTAAAGCAGGCAGAAGATGCTGAAGCAGCCCTTAATTCGGTGAGAGAGGAATTGACTAGCTTAAAGTAGCTAATAAATGATATGACCTCTGTTGTCTTTGGTAAATAACCTCTTTGTACGCTTTAAACAAATAACAGCCATGAAAACGGCTGGTTTAATAATACTTTGACCATTGCAGGTAGCTGTGTTACTCATCTTTGCTCGGACATGCACAAAAAACTGAAGGCTCCCTATACATCGATAGAGAAGTTATATACCGGCGTTCAACGGGTCATCTACACAGCTTCATATAATAAACCGCCCCCAACTTTAATCAAGGAAACATTGGCAAAATTATCCATGACGCATGCCCAGCTTGAGGAATTGAAGAAATTTGATGCAAGGGCCGGTGCTCTGTCTGCACTGACTCGGGACAAGGCCTGGATATCTGATCTTGATCCGGAAGACATTGGAAACGGCTATCCCAGCCAAAAAGAGGATGGGTCAGTTTTTGACAATGACGACCTCAAGGCTTTGACGAAGGAAATGCGTCCACTTGCAAGTAAACTGGCTAAAGAGACTGATTTGTCTTTCCACCGGTCGATTTATGACGCAGACAACAAACGGGTTAATGCATCTATATATGATGTGTAAAATCTTATCCCACCAATCCGTAAGCATACCTATGCCCCTGATGTTGAACCGTCCGATCTTATCAGCGTTGAAGTTGTCTTCCGAGCTTTAACTGGGATTGACTGGGCAACCATTGACTTCAAGCCATTGGGTGGAGAGGCGGAGGGTGAATCGGCGCAGGATGATCCACAACCTTCAAGTCAGCCTGAGGAAGAATCATAATCTGGAGGCCGGTTTAGCTTCTGCATACCGAGATATCGGTGATAAACAATTATTCTTTTGGGCGTCTGCTACCTTGTAATAGCCTAGTTTAAACACTTGGTCTGCTATGCCATCGTGCATAGTCACTTTGCCTGATACTGTTAATCTGTCATGATATGCATTGTCTACTTATGATCCTTAGCAGCTTTATGCAATCCTGTTTCTGCATATAATAAATTTAAAAATGTCCTGGCGGTTTACCGCCCGACGGGTCATAACACCCAATTTGTAGCCAGGGTTTATAACCAAGGCTGTATTCATCAAGAGTAATTAAATATGAAATACATCATACCTGTGACATTGAATCACATTGTTGATTTATCAACTTTATTGTAGTAAGGGTGATAACCCAAATCTTGAGTGCGGATAACTCCCACCATGCTGTGCTGGTTTACAATGAAGTCATACCGGGTTATAATAAACACCGGATGATCAAACTGGCGACTTATAGCCAAAGCCAGACCGGGTTAACAAACATCGGTTTAGAATTGATCGTGTACTGACAACTTATAGTTGAAAGCCAAGCGGGTCAATTGACACCGGTCATCATGTATGTTTGTACTTGGCAACTCAAAAGCCAGACCGGGTTAGTAAGTACCGGATTGAATATAAATCTCATCGAAATAAACATCGAAAAGGAAAATTTGCGAAGAAAATATGCAACAAAGGTGAGGCTTTTCATGGGCTGCCAGGCCACCGAGTTAAACCATTTTACAAAGCCTTTTAAGATGGACCTCACATTAACCAATCGTTGTTTTAACTTTGACAAGTTCAAGGTCTTTATAAGATTGACTTGTCAAACGTTCGGCGCGTCATACCAGAATTACCTGGGCGGAGTGACTTACTTGATGAAGGCAGGTTAACCCGGGGTTTTAGGTGAATACACCTGGCTTCCAAGCCTGGCTTTTATAGCCTATTGCAAGGTGTAGATTCTTTGTTCTTGTAGAAGCAAAAATCCCCCAAGCAATATTTTGAGTTGTGCTCACTGGGCGCCTATGTTTGAGTTGTGCTTTGCAATAAACTCTCTTTGGCTCCTTATGATGTTGGGTATTAAGCCCCCAAGCTTATGATTGAGCTATGCTCTCTTTTTTTCCTTTTTTTGTAGCTTTATAAGCCGGATCAATGGACAATCAGAACTCCGCTTTATAAGCAGAAGCCCCCATGTAACCAAGAAATACTTTTAAGAAGAACGGCAGAGGCCCCGCTTTAGCAAGGATGTCGGTTTATTATATTGATCATAATATATACATTGTCAAAAATATGTACATAATAGGAGCCTATGGCTCAGGTATAGTAAGGCCGAAGATGAGCAATATTCCACGGCTGGCGGGTCTCCTCCTCCGACTTGCGTGAGTCTTTGTGCTCTCGAACATCGATAAGGTAGTATGACCCGTTGTTCAGATTCTTGTTGACCACAAAGGGTCCTTCCCAAGGTGGGGATAACTTGTGCATATCTGTCTGATCCTGGATAAGCCGGAGCACTAAGTCGCCTTCTTGAAAAGCTCTGGTTTTAACCCAGCGGCTGTGACAATGCCGCATGTCTTGCTGATAAATCGCCCAACGAGCTGCCGCTATGTCCCATTTCTCATCTAACAGGTCCAATGCATCTTGGCGTGCTCTTTCGTTGTCCACTTCAACATAAGCTTCCACTCGGGGCGAGTCATGGCGAATACCACTTGGGAGAACTGCTTCTGCTCCATAAACCATGAAGAAGGGTGTATAACCCGTAGATCTATTGGGGTGGTATTAATGCTCCATAATACGGAAGGCAATTCTTCCACCCAACAACCCGGCGTCCTCTGCAAAGGGACCATAAGCCTGGGCTTGATGCCCTTCAGGATTTCTTGATTAGCTCTCTCAGCTTGACCATTAGACTAGGGGTGAGCCACCGACGACACATCAAGCCGGATGTGCTCACGTTGACAGAACTCTTCCATGGCGCCCTTGGAGAGATTTGTGCCATTATCTGTTATATCTATTTAGAGAGATGACAGGAATTGGTCAATCACATGGTTAGTCATAAAATCCTACATAAAACTTGTAGATCGCTGAATATGATATGTTTGATTCCTTGCAATAGTTTTGCGATATAGAGATGATAATATGTGGGAGGTACTAGTAGATGGTTGTGTTTAGTAAGGATGTTGGTGTTAAGGTTTGTGATTCCCGAAGCATGCACGTATGGTCTACTAACTATGTAACCAAATTGGCGCGCATTGTATTTTGATTGTTTATCTTTGCGTGAGGGTCGGGGGCACGCCATGGTTAACTCCTACCAACCTCCCCCCTAGGAGCATGCGTGTAGTACTTTGTTTCAAGGGCTAATAAATTTTTGCCATAAGTATGTGAGTTCTTTATGACTAATGTTGAGTTCATGGATTATACGCACTCTCACCCTTCCATCATTGCTAGCCTCTTCGGTACCGTGCATTGCCCTTTCTCACCTCGAGAGTTGGTGCAAACTTCGCCGGTGCATCCAAACCCCGTGATACGATACACTCTATCACACATAAACCTCCTTATATCTTCCTCAAAACAGCCACCATACCTACCTATCTTGGCATTTCCATAGCCATTCTGAGATATATCGCCATGCAACTTCCATCATCATCATATACATGACTTGAGCATTCATTGTCATATTGCCTTGCATGATCGTAAGATAGCTAGCATGATGTTTTTATGGCTTGTCCGTTTTTTGATGTCATTGCTATGCTAGATCATTGCACATCCCGGTACACCGCTGGAGGCATTCATATAGAGTCATATCTTTGTTCTAGTATCAAGTTGTAATATTGGGTTGTAAGTAAACAAAAGTGTGATGATCATCATTATAGAGCATTGCCCCATAAAAAAAGAGGCCAAAGAAGCCTAAATAAAAAAAGGGGGCCAAGAAGCCTACCCAAAAAAAAAAGAAAAAAAGAAAAGAAAAGGGGCAATGTTACTATCCTTTTACCACACTTGTGCTTCAAAGTAGCATCATGTTCTTTATATAGAGAGTCTCCTATGTTGTCACTTTCATATACTAGTGGGAATTTTCATTATAGAACTAGGCTTGTATATTCCAACAATGGGCTTCCTCAAATGCCCTAGGTCTTCATGAGCAAGCAAGTTGGATGCACACCCACTTAGTTTTTAGTTTGAGCTTTCATACACTTATAGCTCTAGTGCATCCGTTGCATGGCAATCCCTACTCTTCACATTGCCATCAATTGATGGGCATCTCCATAGCCCTTTTGATTAGCCGCGTTGATGTGAGACTTTCTCCCTTTTTGTCTTCTCCACATAACCTCCATCATCATATTCTATTCCACCCATAGTGCTATATCCATGGCTCACGATCATGTATTGCGTGGAAGTTGAAAAAGTTTGAGAATACTAAAGTATGAAACAATTGCTTGGCTGACACCGGGATAGGCATGAGGGGTACCTTGTGTTAAGAAAAGGGAGCATACCAGACTATATGATTTTGTAGGGATAACATTCTGAAGCATTGATATTTTGAAAGACATGATTGTTTGTTGGGATGCCCTAAGTATTATTGTTTTTATGTCAAATGATAGACTATTGCTTTGAATCACTTATGTCTTAATATTCATGCCATGATTAGATACATGATCAAGATTATTCTAGGTAGCATTCCACATCAAAAATTATCTTTTTATCATTTACCTACTCGAGGACGAGCAGGAATTAAGCTTGGGGATGCTGATACGTCTCCGTCGTATCTATAATTTTTGATCGTTTCATGCCAATATTATTCAACTTTCATATACTTTTGGCAACTTTTTATACTATTTTTTGCGACTAACATATTGATCCAGTGCCCAGTGCCAGTTCATGTCTGTTGCATGTTTTATGTTTCGCAGAAACCCCATATCAAACGGAGCCCAAACGGGATAAAAACAGACGGTGAATTATTTTGGAATATTTGTGATTTTTGGGAAGTAAAATCAACGTGAGACGGTGCCTGTCGTAGAATTAACACGTCAGATGTCCTTAGTGTGAGGACTTAGTCGCGAGGCCAACACATCTATGTGGTAGCTTGAGAGGGGTTGAGCGGAATCGAGAGACACAACACAAGACAAGGGTTTAGACAGCTTCGGGCCCCGGGAAACATCATCCGGTAACAACCCTACATGTTGTTTGAGGCTAGATCTCATTATCATCACGAGGGAGTCGTCGTAAACCGGCTCTCCTCTCTTTGTGTCTAGCCATAGAGATTGTTTCTTGCCTCTCCCTCTTTGGGGAGCCCTGCCCCTCCTTATATAAGTTAAAGGGGCGGGTTACATGTAGAGTCCAACTCGGACTAAGACTTAAACTATTTTGACTTCCTTTCCTGGGCTTCTTAACGTCTGCCGGTTTAACATTGTCTGTCGGGTTTAACATTGTCTGCCGGTTTAACATTGTCTATTGGTTTAACATTGTCTGCCGATTTAACATTGTCTGCCGGGTTATGATTAACTTAACACCTATCGGTGCTACCATCTGTCTTAACTCTATCGGTTTAACACTCATCGGTTTACCGTCTGTCTTAGCCATCTGTCTTAACTGTCTGCCGGTTTACCATCCGCCGGTTTACCAAGTCTCGGCCGGGTTACGACTCTGGCCGGGTCATACCACGGGGTATATCCCTGACATTAGCCCCCAGTTTAATTTGGATTTATCCATGTTAAACTGATCCTGAGCATCCTTAAGTCCTTGTCATTTCCTTCTTCTAGAAAATCCGGTTTAATAGACCATCTTCACAATCAACTTGTTGATATTGGTTTCTCATAGAAAATATATTGTGAAGAATAACTCCTTTGATTCAGCTCCCAATGCTTAAAAACAATATTGGTCCTTGAAATACTCATCTGATCTTCAACCGGTTTAAGAATGTAAAACTTGGCCGATTTAAGAATGTAAAACTTGTCGGTTTACAAATATTGATGGCACCGGATCATAACTGTTTGTTGACATCAGCTTTTGAAAATATACCTATTATATACCCATCACTTGTAGCCCTCAAATCTTAAGAAGGTAACGTAGTAACAGCTTAAGATTTGCTTCAATATGAATGTCACAAGCTTGAAGAAATCCAGTTTGTTCATCTTCAATCACTAGTCAGAACTGAGTATTCCGCATATGTAGCCCCCAAGTGTCGGGTTGTCATGCTTGCAACAACCTGGGACTTGTAGTTTCCTCATGCTCATAAAAACTTCAACCAGTGTAGCCCCCAAGGGCCGGGTCATTATGCAATAATGAGCATGGACTTTGTAAATATAATCATGTAAATATTGAACAACAACGGTGTAGCCCCCAAGGGCCGGCTCAGTAAGATAATATTGAGCTGGGACTTGATATATACTTCAATAAAAATAACATCATACGATGTAACCCCCATCATGGGGCTTGAATCCATGTCCACAAGGTTAGGAGCCTTGTGCTTTACCAACTGAGCAGTGGATAATGTAATGGATAAAAAACTTTGCACCTTAAATTGTTGACAGAAGCAATTGGCAGCCCCCAAGGGCCGGCTCATTACGATGTGATGAGTCGGTCTTCAATAAAGGTGAGCAAAATAATGACTTTGCATTAGCCCCCAAGTGTCATGGTGCATGTTTGCAGCGACATGAGACTTGCATATTTGATGTAATCTCAACTGAAATAATGTAGCCCCCAAGTGACGGGTTGTAAGCCTGCAGCAACTCGGGACTATTCCTTCAATTGTAGAATAAATCATATCTATTGATAATATGATAGCCATTGCGCTAAAGCGACTTTGAAAACCTTAATCATAATATTGGTTATTGATAACCATAATATAAATCCAGCCATGTTGGCTAATATACCCAATGATTATAAGCGCATAATTCCAATGGCGGAATCCAAATATATACTGGCGACTTATAGTCCAAAGCCAGGTCGGGTTAATAAACACCGGATTATAAGTGATTATGTGCTAACAGCTTGATAACTAGAAGCCACACCGGGTTAAGAAACACCGGGTTGATGTAATGACATATAGTCTGGCCGGGTCAGTAAACACCGGGTTAATTTAAAACTTGATCAAAAAACTTTGCAAAAAGCAAAAGCAAATAAAACTTGTAGTCGAGGCTTTTCGAGGGCTGCCAGGCCCAAATTCGAGGCTTTTCGTGGGCTGCCAGGCCGCTGAGTTAAACCATTTGACAAAGCCTTTTAAGATGGGCCTCCAACTAACCAATCGTCATTTTAACTTTGACAAGTTCAGGGTCTCTATGAGAGTAACTTGTCAAACGCTCGGCGGGTCATGCCAGGATTACCTGGATAGGAGTGGCTTACTTGATGAAGGCAAGTTAACCCGGGGTTTTAGGTGAATACACCAGGCTTCCAAGTCGTGGGTCAATACCCAATTACAAGGGTCCTTTCAAACTCTTTGTTACTTTACACAAAGAGCCCCCAAGTAACTTTGTGAGCTGTGCTCATTGGGTGCCTATGTTTGAGCTGTGCGTAGCAACAAGACTCTCTTTGGCCCCTTGGGTGTGAAGCTCCCAAGCTTTGTTGTGGCGTGATAGCCGGATTAATGGACAGAACTCCGCTTTGTCAGCTGAAGCCCCCATGTAACCAATAATATGATAAGCCAATAAGGCGGGATACCCATGTTTGAACCGCGCGTTAGGGCAACAGGTCCTCTTCGGCAACCTTTAACTTTTTGCAAAAGATAAATTCTTCTTGAACCGGTATTTTGAACCGGATATCAAAAGCTTCAAAGCTTTGTGGGAGATAGCTTTCCCTTGAGCCGAATTTTAAACCGGAATCCTTCTTCTTAAGCCGGAAATTTTCTGACGGCTTTTAAACTCGAACTTGCGAGAGATTAATCCTTTTTGAACCGAAAATTCTTAAACCGGATTTGAGAGCTTCGGAGCTGTGGGGGAACAGATTTCCCTTTAAACGGAATTTACACCGGCATTCTTCATTTTGAATCGGAAGATTCTTCAGATGACTTTTAAATTTTCGCCAATAAGGCAGTAGCCTCCGGGACCGGGTTATCTTTCCCTCCAACGTCCTAGAGTTCTTGACTTCACAGAAAACTGGCAAGTCTTGCTGAATCATATCATCATAGCCCCCGAGTCTTAAGATGACTCAAGGAGTTTTCTTGAGATTCTCCGTACTTGACCATAGCAGAAGGTATATATATCATCGGTGTTGATAGCATGATGTGAATTCACTGAAGGTTGAGGTGACTGCAGCGGGTTATAAATGATCATGTATGAGCTGTGTCAGCAACTCGGCCAATGGTTCCTTCCAACTGGGTATTTGAAGTTAACCAAACTGTAGTGACAACGATTGGTGCACATGTCCATTGAACCATCCAACGCAGACAGCAGCTGATGATAACTTGCCTCCATTTTTTGGAAGAAAATCCGGGCTACCCAAGCAGTGACTGGCTTTTTTACTCAATAAAATAGCTCATGCGGACAGGTGAGTCAATCGTGGACATAGTTCTGGCGAGTCGATGTAGATCGAGCTGCACGGGTGGCAACTTGTGCACACCCAATCAATAGAAAGTAAGTGCGGACGCCAGTGCATGACGACGCTAATGCATGCTCCATAAGCACACCATGGCACCACCCTTATAATTAATCACGGTCCTACACAAAATATATGACAGACCAAAGTAATTGCTTTTCGACAAAAATTATATGTGCCAAAAATATACTTAAATGGATATCACCTGGCTTTTTTTTGTCGGATGAACGCCGATGTTGGTGCCATATAATACCGAATAGTATATGAACGTTGAATTCCGCTGATGTGATGTAACATAACATCCACGTGACCCTCTGTTTTTTTTGACAGCCCGACACTTTCCTTTGTTTTCTTCTTCTCTTGTTGTTGCCAACAGGGGCGTGGAAACAGCAAGGCGAGGGAGGCCGGCTCGCAGGGCTCGGGCGAACAAGGTAGGTGAGGCTGATTTTCCTCTGAGCGACGGCTCACGGCATGATCCAGGCGGTTTAAAAGCAGGGGCATGACTCGGGACAGACGGCCGCTCGACGCATGCTAAAGTGACTCAGGCCAACGTGACCCGGTGGCGAGTTGTGGCAAGCAGTACGTGGCTCGGAGGCACGTCTTGGGTGCAGAGATGACCCGACCTCCTCGAGGTGCGTCCTGGGAGGGTCGATGAGGCGCACCCGCTGCCCCGGCGGGTTGAAGTGGCAGCCTACACTAACGGTGACTCGGGGCCGGCTTGTGGTCGGAGCGGCGTGCGCGGGAGATTGCAGCGGCAACTCGCCAGCAATGGCTACAGCCGGGTCGGGCGTACGCACGGGTATACTCTGTACGTTAGTTCAGTGGAAACCGGAAAGTGGAACCAACACGCCACCGCAGGAGAGCACATCACGTGAACTGGCGGTAGACCTCGGACGGTGACGGCTGACGAGGCGAGGCAGACCCGCCGACAGTTTGGACCGTCCATTGGGACGGCGGCTCATAAGTGCAGGGGTAAAAACCCGCGCGAGGTCATAGTTATTCAGCAAGGCCGATTCGAGATGGCTTGGCATGATAGGCGATTCAATCAGTGGTGAAATTCAGCAGCAGTGACGGGTCGACTTGGAGGCGGCCGGCGGACTGAGGCCGTGCATGCGACCACAGCGGCAGAGCTGCTGCTTGGCCGGGTTAGGAGTATGGTGGCAGCCCACGCCGTGGCGAAGTGGAGGGACGAGCCGGCGGCAGCCGGAGCCGGTTCAAGGCGAGGCCAGCTTGGCGTGAGAGCTTGAGATCGATGGCGTCGTGCGCCGGCCGACAAGCTCGTCAGGGATGCGGACGAGCAGAAGGCAGAGGAGGCAGTCGTGGCGCCAATAGGGGGCGTGGGACTCTGGCAGGCGAAGGAAGGCGGTGAAGTGGCAGATCAGGCGAGGTCGGAGAGGCCTGGGGGTCGAGGTCATCGCTGGTGGGGTCACTGGAGTGGCCCGATCCGGCGAGGAGGTCGGAGGAGGCCGAGCGTGAGCAGGGGATCTCGGGCGCGGGGACGAGGTGGATTGAGGAAGGCAAGGGCCCTACTGCGGATGAGCTCCGACTCGAGGATCTGCAGCTCGATATAATCCGGCGGGTTATGGCGGCTCCAGGCCGGAATGGCATGGCCGTGCCAGAGACCCGCGCGAGAGGCTCACTCGAGGCACGCCTGCAGCGGCGGCGGCTCAACGCGAAGTGGAGGGGGTCGCGGTCCAGCAGCTCGGCGACGGCTGCACCAGCCAACCGTAGGGGCAAACGACCGCCGGAGCAACGGCTGCTCGAACAACCGCCAGATTGTAGGGTTGCGGCGGTTGGCCATGTAGTAAGCCGATGGAGGAGACCCAGCGGGGCGAGCCACAGCGACCTGTTGATCCGTGGGTGAAGACGGCGGCTCTCGGCCAGGTCGCCAGAAGCGGCAAGCACGACTGAGCTAACGGGTTGGAGGCGAGAAAAGACCCGGCGGCGGTTTGAGCGAGCGTGGCGGCCGGGTACGAAACAAGCGGAGGCTCCGGGTCAGTACTTGACGCGCCGGTGGGCCCGCTGCAGAAAGACGACCCCGTGAGCTACAACCCAGCAGGGAAGCAGAGGCTTGACCTGACTACGACTTGGCAAACTTGATGGTTGTAATCCACAGCGCAGTTGGAGACATGGCAGAGGCGGCGATTTCAGATGACGGTGGTTCAACGTGTCGCAAATTGGTAGCCGCTTGGGGACCCGGCGAGGCGAGCTGGCAGGCCGGAGCTGGTAAACCGGAGCGGCAGAGGAGTCAAGTCCGTGACCTTCCCGTCGTTGACTCCTCCTGTGATCCAGATCTGGTCATTGGATAACCCCCGTCCGGTTAGTGGTGATTGGATAACCAGCAGGCGATCTGGCAGCGGCGATTCATGGTAACAAAGCTGGTTCGAACCGGCAGCAGAGATCAGCAGATGCGGCCACGACCGAGATGGCCGTGAAGCAGGGTCGGTCTAAAACGGCCCGAAACAGGATCGAGCAGAAGGCGGTCTGCAGGCGACTCCCAACTCCCGGCGGCTCATAGCGGGGCTCGACGGTGGCGGGTCGACACCGGTCGGGGCGTATGTAGCTGCATGGGCACAGGCGTGGGTGGCTCGGAGCAAGGTGCTGGTGGAGGCGAGCAGATCGCGGCTACTGAAGCACATGGGCACACAAGCGAGCTACTGAAGCGGGTCGTTGCTCCCGCGAGTTACGTCACTTTCCTCCAGATCGCGGCTGACTTTGACTAATCCATGGCCGAGTCGGATCTTCTTTGTTTAATCAATCGCGAGCTTCTCGATCCGTAGAAAAGATCCCTCCAAGATCTCCTCACCACCGTGTGCAGGCCCCATGGTGGGCGCCAACTGTCATGGAATTAACACATCAGATGTCCTTAGTGTGAGGACTTAGTCGCGAGGCCAACACATCTATGTGGTAGCTTGAGAGGGGTTGAGCGGAATCGAGAGACGCAACACAAGACAAGGGTTTAGACAGCTTCGGGCCCTGGGAAACATCATCCGGTAACAACCCTACATGTTGTTTGAGGCTAGATCTCATTATCATCATGAGGGAGTCATCGTAAACCGGCTCTCCTCTCTTTGTGTCTAGCCCTAGAGATTGTTTCTTGCCTCTCCCTCTTTGGGGAGCCCTACCCCTCCTTATATAAGTTAAAGGGGTGGGTTACATGTAGAGTCCATCTCGGACTAAGACTTAAACTATTTTGACTTCCTTTCCTGGGCTTCTTAACGTCTGCCGGTTTAACATTGTCTATCGGTTTAACATTGTCTGTCGGGTTTAACTTTGTTTGCCGGTTTAACATTGTCTGTCGGGTTATGATTAACTTAACACCTGCCTGTGCTACCATCTGTCTTAACTCTGCCGGTTTAACACTCGCCGGTTTAACACTCGCCGGTTTACCGTCTGTCTTAGCCATCTGTCTTAACTGTCTGCCGGTTTACCATCCGCCAGTTTACCAAGTCCCGGCCGGGTTACGACTCCGGCCGGGTCATACCGCGAGGTATATCCCCGACAGTGCCCGAGGTGGCCACGAGATAGGGGCCCACGCCCACTCCAGGTGGGCGTGCCCCCCACCCTCGTGGGCCCCTCCTAAGGTGGTTGATGCCCTTCTTTGGCCGCAAGAAAGCTAATTTTTGGAAAAAGATTTGGGAGAAGGTTTCAATCCAATCGGAGTTACGGATCTCCGGATATAAAAGAAACGGTGCCAGGGCAGAATCCCAGAACGCAGAAACAGAGAGAGACAGAGAGATAGATCCAATCTCGGAGGGGCTCTCGCCCCTCCCGCGCCATGGGATCCAAGTACCAGAGGGGAAACCCTTCTCCCATCTAGGGAGGAGGTCAAGGAAAAAAAGAAGAAGGGGGGCTCTCTCCCTGTTGCTTCCGGTGGCGCCAGAGCGCTGCCGGGGGCCATCATCATCACCGTGATCTTCACCAACACCTCCATCATCTTCACCAACATCTCCATCACCTTCCCCCTTCTATCTACAGCGGTCCACTCTCCCGCAACCCGCTGTACCCTCTACTTGAACATGGTGCTTTATGCTTCATATTATTATCCAATGATGTGTTGCCATCCTATGATGTCTGAGTAGATTTTCGTTGTCCTATCGGTGATTCATGAATTGCTATGATTGGTTTGAGTTGCATGTTTTATTATTGGTATTGTCCTATGGTGCTCTCCGTGTCGCGCAAGCATGAGGGATCCCGCTGTAGGGTTTGCAATATGTTCATGATTTGCTTATGGTGGGTGGCATGAGTGACAGAAGCACATACACGAGTAAGTAGGTTGTTTGCGTATGGGATAAAGGGGACTTGATACTTTAATGCAGGTTTTACCTTAATGATCTTTAGTAGTTGCGGATGCTTGCTAGAGTTCCAATCATAAGTGCATATGATCCAAGAAGAGAAAGTATGTTAGCTTATGCCTCTCCCTCAAATAAAATTGCAATAGTGATTACCGGTCTAGTAAAGTAGTCAGTTGCCTAGGGACAATTCCGCAACTCCTACCACCACTTTTCCACACTCATTATATTTACTTTATTGCTTCTTTATCTAAACAGCCCCTACTTTTTATTTACGTGTTCTTTATTATCTTGCAAACCTATCCTTCAACACCTACAAAGTACTTCTAGTTTCATACTTGTTCTAGGTAAAGCAAACACTAAGCATGCATAAAGTCGTATCAGTGGCAGATAGGACTTTAAAGGGTATTTGTTCTACCTTTAGCTCCTCGTCGGGTTCAACACTCTTACTTATCGAAAGAGGCTACAATTATCCCCTACACTTGTGGGTTATCACTTTGTTGACATTTTTTGTTGTACATGTTATGCTCTATCATTTTATGCCTTTTGATGCCCTATATATGTCCTATAGCATATGTTTTAATTGCCATGAACATGCCTATATGTTGTTCCAGTTTTCTGTTAACTTCATGATGCCTTGTTGTGAGCTTGTTATTGATTGATCCATGCCTCTTTTGGAGATGCTCCAATTACATGTTTTGAAGCATGTTATGAGCACTTTGTTCACATGCCATGGTTTTTAATTTTGGTTATAATATGCTTTTGTTCCATGCTTGCAAACATGCTATCATAATATTGTTGTTTTCCACTTGCTGAAATTGTTTCAACATTCAATATTGTCTTGTTGGTTCCTACTAATCCATGAGCCATATGTATATGATGCCATCATGTTATTTTCTCTTTGTTATGTGTAATTTGATGCCATGCCCTTGGTTGCTATGTATAGTTGTTGTAGCATCTTTGTTTCATGCCTCCAATATGCCATCATATTAACTCTGCTCATGTATATGCTCATGTGTTAAAAAGTTGCTTTTTTGCATTGGTCATATTTGTTTAATCTTGATGCCTATGAACCTGAACCTTAATGATATTTGAAGTTTGTTATCTGTACATGAAGTGCATGTCAAGTTTGTGCTCTCATGATTCCTGTAGCATGTTGTTTTGATGATTGCAAAGTGCCTAATTGCTGTTTTGGGCAGATTGTTGTTATATTTTGTTTAGAGTGTATGTGTTGCACTGTTACTCCGTTTTGAGCATGCTCGATATGAAACTTGCTTAGAATTGCATGTAGTTTAATATTATAATGTTGCATCCATGCTTTGAGTGTGTTTGCTTGATGTTTGTATGTATTTTGCATCAATGCCATGTATAACTTGTTTTGCTCATATCTTCTAGGTTGTAGCTCCAAATTAAATGAACTTTATATGTAACTTGACTAGAATCTCGTGTAGAGCATCTTGGTGCACCTTAACTTTCTGTTTAACAACTTGAACATAAGGTTTATTCATATCTGGATCAATTTCGAAATTAGCATATGGGGACTTAACGGAATTGTTATATGTTGTTTCCAACCTCATTTAAACTTGCTTTGATGTGTTGTTCTTGTATGCATTATATCTTGCCATGAGTAGCATCATGTAGCCTTGTCGTGCATCATACTTGGTTGAGCATCATGTGATGTTTATGTGTTGTGTGTTTACCATGTTGTTTGCTTCTTTCCGGTTGTGCTTCTTCTCGATAGTTCCTGTTTCGTTGCGATCGTGACGATTCGTTCGACTACGCTTGGTTCGTCTTAGTCCGTTTGTCTTCTTTATGGACTCGTTCTTCTTCCTAGCGGGATTTCAGGCAAGATGACCGTTACCCTGGATCTCACTACTATCATTGCTATGCTAGTCGTCTTGATGCTATTGCTATGTCGCGCTTCCTACCACTTGTTTATCAAGCCTCCCAAATTGCCATGTCAGCCTCTAACCTTTTTCACCCTTCCTAGCAAACCGTTGTTTGGCGATGTTATCGCTTTGCTCAGCCCCTCTTATAGTGTCTCTAGTTGCAGGTGAAGTTGAAGATTGCTCCATGTTGGAACATGTTTATGTTGGGATATCACAATATCTCTTATTTAATTAATGCATCTACATACTTGGGAAAGGGTGGAAGGCTCGGCCTTATGCCTGGTGTTTTGTTCCACTCTTGCCGCCCTAGTTTCTGTCATACCGGTGTTATGTTCCTTGATTTTGCGTCCCTAACACGATGAGGGTATGGGACCCTCTTGACAGTTCGCTTTGAATAAAACTCTTCCAGCAAGGCCCAACATTGGTTTTACCATTTGCCTAATAACAACTAAGACTTAAATAGGGTATTTTCTCCGAACCCCTAGTATTTTTAATCAACCCCCGGGCCAGTGCTCCTCTGAGTGTTGGTCCAACCTGTCAATTACCGGTGGCCGCCAGGGGCAACTCTGTGATTGGCCTACCGGAAGTTTGGACAATCCGGTGTGCCCTGAGAACGAGATACGTGTGGCTCCTATCGGGATTTGTCGGCACATTCGGGCGGTCTTGCTGGTTTTGTTTTACCATTGTCGAAATGTCTTGTGCACTGGGATCCCGAGTCTGATCGGATGTCCCGCGATGGAGGATTGTCTCCGCGGATCGTGAGCTTATAATGGGCTAAGTTGGGACACCCCTGCAGGGTTTAAACTTTTGAGAGCCATGTCCACGGTTATGTGGCAGATGGGAATTTGTTAATATCCGGTTGTAGAGAACTTGACACCAGACTCGAATTAAAATACCCAACCGCATGTGTAATCGTGATGGGCTCTTTTCGAGTGGGTTGAGAAGAGAACACAGTGGTGTTATGTTTGAATGTAAGTAGTTCAGGATGACTTCTTGATCATTACTAGTTTGCGACCATTTGCGTAGCTTCTCATCTTATTATTGTACTCGTAAGTTAGCCACCATACATTGCTTAATCGCTGCTGCAACCTCACCACTTATCCTTTCCATGATCATTAAGCTTTGCTAGTCCTGATACCCATGGTAATGGGATTGCTGAGTCCTCGTGGCTCACGGATTACTACAACAACAATTGCAGGTACCGGTAATGCGATGATCATGACGCGAGAGCGATGTTTACTTGTTTTGGAGTTCTTCTTCTGCTTCTTCTTCATTCAGGGGATAGGTTCCTGGTCGGCAGCCTGGGCTAGCAGGGTGGATGTCGTTTGAGCTTCTATTTGTGTTTCATCCGTAGTCGGATGTTGCTCTTGTGTATGATGTTGTTGTATTCATGCGGCATTATATGCCTTTTGTATATATCCCCAACTATTATGTAATGGTATGATGTAATGATATCCACCTTGCAAAAGCGTCTCCAATATGCGCTTCTATCCTTGGTGGGACCATCGAGTTCCTTTAGGATAGGGTCGCATATTGGGCGTGACAGTGTTGTCATCCAAGATTTATTATTATTGCTCGCTAGCTGATTATGCCATTGATATGAGTAAAGTGAGACATGAATGTTATTATGGATATGGTTAGTTCATAATCTTTGCTGAAAACTTGAATGCTGGCTTTACATATTTGCAACAACAAGATCAAACAGATTTTGTAAAGTTTTTTATTTATCACTTTAAGTTTGTCAACTGAATTGCTTGAGGACAAGCAATGGGTTAAGCTTGGGGGAGTTGATACGTCTCCATCGTATCTACTTTTCCAAACTCTTTTGCCCTTGTTTTGGACTATAATTTGCATGATTTGAATGGAACTAACCTGGATTGATGCTGTTTTCACCAGAATTGCCATGGTGTTATTTTTTGTAGAAATAAAAGTTCTCGGAATGACCTGAAACTTCACGAAGATTATTTTTGGAAAAAATAAAAAATATTGGTGAAAGAATCAACCAGAGGTGACCCACACCCTGTCCACAAGGGTGAAGGGCACGCTCACCCCCCTAGGGCGCGCCCTCTAGTCTTGTGGGTACCACGAAGCTCCACCAACCTCAACTCCAACTCCATATATTCATGTTCGGGGAGAAAAATATCAGAGAGAAGGATTCATCGCGTTTTATGATACGAAGCCGCCACCACCTCCTGTTCTTCCTCGGGAGGGCAGATCTGGAGTCCGTTCGGGCTCCAAAGAGGGGAAATCGTCGCCATCGTCATCATCAACCATCCTCCATCACTAATTTCATGATGCTCACCGCCGTGCGTGAGTAATCCCATCATAGGCTTGCTGGACGATGATGGGTTGGATGAGATTTACCATGTAATCGAGTTAGTTTTGTTAGGGTTTGATCCCTAGTACCCATTATGTTCTAAGATTGATGTTGCTATGACTTTGCTATGCTTAATTCTTGTCATAGGGCTCGAGTGCCATGATTTCAGATCTAAACCCTTTATGTTCTCATGAATATATTTCTGTTCTTGATACGATCTTGCAAGTTATAGTCACCTACTATGTGTTATGATCCGGCAACCCCAGAGTGACAATAATAAGGACACTTCCTGGTGATGACCGTAGTTTGAGGAGTTCATGTATTTACTAAGTATTAATGCTTTGGTCCGGTACTCTATTAAAAGGAGGCCTTAATATCCCTTAGTTTCCAATAGGACCCCGCTGCCACGGGAGGGTAGGACAAAAGATGTCATGCAAGTTCTTTTCCATAAGCACGTATGACTATATTCGGAATACATGCCTACATTATATTGATGAATTGGAGCTAGTTCTGTGTCACCCTAGGTTATAACTGTTTCATGATGAATGACATCCGACATAATTATCCATCATTGATCCATTGCCTACGAGCTTTTCACTTATTAATCTTTGCTAAGTTACTTTTTCGTTGCCACTGTTACGATTGCTACAAAACTGCTACTGTTACTTTTGCCACTGTTACCGTTAGTTCCATACTACTTTGCTACTAAATATTTTGCTGCAGATATTAAGTCTTTCAAGTGTGGTTGAATTGACAACTTAGCTGCTAATACTTGAGAATATTCTTTGGCTCCCCTTGTGTCGAATCAATAAATTTGGGTTGAATACTCTACCCTCGAAAACTATTGCGATCCCCTATACTTGTGGATTATCATGGCTCGGAGGTGCAGTGAAAACAGCGGATACGGCGGCTTGCAGAGGCAGTGCGAGCCGGGGTGGATCGGCAGCGGCGGTTCGACGCCGGCCGTGGTGGAAACAGCTCAACACATGGCAGAGCGATTCGACGCGGCTACAGTGCAGAGGCGACGATGACTTGAAGGTGAAACCGAAGCACGTCCATGGCAGGAGCGAGACACGGCGGCTCTGTGGTAGCCATTCGGGGCGGAGGTGGCGGCTCAGCAAGCGGCTCACGGTGGGTCGAGGCCACGACGGCAGCTTAATAGCTTGGGGGCGAGGCAACCGCGGTGACAGAGGAGGTAGAGAGGCAGACCCTGGCGGAGGCGCAACGAGGCAGGGGTGGCTCAGAGGGGAAAACGCGGCGGAGACCAGTGACTCAGCAGAGACGACGGCTCGAGGCCCACTCCAGCGGTGGCGACTTGGAGACGATATGAGTCTGGCGAGGTCGACGAGGTCTGAGATGAAGCGGCTGAGGCGGCCGGTGGATTGAGTCGAAACGAGGCCGGAGACATGTAGCTAGTATCTGCTTTCGGGTCGTCGTTGACTTTGGCGAAAACAACTTAAGCCGTCGTCATGATCTTATTTCTTCCTCTTCTGTTTGACTGTTGGACCCACATGTATCTTATCCGTAAATGGCTGTAGACCAGACGTGGAGAAAGCAACAATATTTTGATCCCATTGAACGGATCTAGAGCAGGTAACCTGACCACTTAGCAGGCGGCTTCTGAACGGAGTACTAATTGGAGTAGCACTTGTTGACAGCAATGGATCGACTTGTAGCAGACTTTGGTCTTCACACCCGAAAGTAACAACGATAGACTTCTGCTTCACCCTGCGATTTGATCCTCTCATGAAAAAGAGCTGGCATGGATGTGAAGTATAGCAGGAATTGGATCTGGTTGTTAAATCCCAACATCTGACATATCCTGCAGTACGTCTGCTGCATTAAAAAACTTATA
Organism: Triticum dicoccoides; assembly: GCF_002162155.2. Taxonomy (NCBI): domain Eukaryota; kingdom Viridiplantae; phylum Streptophyta; class Magnoliopsida; order Poales; family Poaceae; genus Triticum; species Triticum dicoccoides. Next base: position 321,140,810 of record NC_041393.1, read on the forward strand.
TCGGTCTCAGTGATTTATGGTGGCGCACGAACACAACCCTAATTTCTCTTGAACCTTAAATCTTACAGACCTTAAATCTGGACCGATGAACTTGAAGCTGATGTAAACCCTTCCAAGTCGGCTCTTCTTCATTCAGAAAATTGTGTACTTCTCGATCCTTGGGAGAGATCCCTCCAAGAACTCAAGACCACCGTGCGTAGGCCCCACGGTGTGTGCCAACTGTCGTGGTTTTGTCACGGCAGATGTTCTAGTGTGAGGACTTAGTCATGAGGCCAATGCAACTAGGTAGTAGCTTGAATGGGGTTGATCGGAATCGAGAGACGCGAGTTTACCCAGGTTCGGGCCCTCTCTATGGAGGTAAAAGCCTACATCCTGCTTGATTGATATTGATGATGATAACAATCTCGATTACAAGGGCGGAATTTCGCTACCTCTCTTGAGAGAGCGTCTACTTTGATCTTGTCTAAGACTTGTCTGTCTAAGCCCTAACTAACCTTGTAAAACCTGACCTCTTGGGGTGCCCTGTCCCTACTTAAATAAGTTGAAGGGGGCGGGTTACATGTAGAGTCCTTGTAGGATTAGGACTTAGCCTATTTCTGGCTTCTTATCGCGGGCTTCTACGAAAAAGGGTTCCCCCCGCTTTGTATTACAAAGCAACCACCGATACATCTAATGATAGGTGAGGGGTCGCAGCACAAACAAGCCCAAAGAAAAACAGAGAAGAAAGAAAGAGAAACTAATGCCAACAACGGCAGATCAACGAACGAAGACGACCGGCGACCGCTGCACCCTCGAGAGAAGTACCACCACGCTCCCAGCACTCCAAAGCGCCGCGTACCAAGCAACACCTTCAAGAAGGAGACGACGACGACGCGGTTGCCCGGACTAGTCCTAGGGTTTCCCCCAGTACGCGGGGGGCAGTGGGGGGAGGGTGTACCTGACGCCCTTCAGGAAGGTCCGGCGGCACCCACAGGCGTCGCCGTGTCGGGGCCGGACAAGCCGCCAAAGATTTCTCCCAACCCAAACCCCCACCACCATCCCAAACGAATCATAGTGCACCGCCCATCACGCCGCCCACCAACATGTGCCACCACAGTCACCAAATCAACTTCGCCGTCTCCCTGAGGTCACCAACACGAGACCTGGAGGACGGGAGAAGAGCTAGAGGCCTCGGGGGCATCCGCAACATCGCTGACGTGAGGGGACAACCACCACCGCCGCCGCGGAGCCGACCGGATGCACGGACAAGGGGCCTGCCAAGCGCCAAGGCCCGGCCGGACCCAAAAGGATCCGGACAGCCCCTGTCGTCACGCTGCAGCTCGCCGGCCGATGAAGCCGCCACCGCCCGCAGACCACCGCCTCCTCGTGATAGAGGCGGGGGTGTCCCGATCTTTCGATGAGATGATAACTATCGATTTGGTGGAGACGACTTTGACGATCCGACTACAAACGTGCACGACGTTGCGCCTTAGCAATCGCTAAACCAATCTTCTGAGGTTACTGACGATGCCGGAAGCACGGTCAGCCTGACCACGAAGGTCTATTCCTGCAAGCAATCGAAGAACGAGCAAGAATATGATAAAGCAATCTGAATATTGCAAATATATATGAGGTATTGATAATGGTGGGGATCCGTAAGCGGTCTTGGTCTGGTCGTTGGACACAAACGAAGTACACGAAGTTGCGTTGGCTAACTTTTAACTAAACAAATCCCCAGGAAAAGCTACTAGATGGATCTACTTATATAGGAGCAAGGGGTGGCGGCCAAGGAGGTGGGAGGACATCCCAAGGCAGCCTAAAACTAACCCTAGGTTGTACAAGGCTCATGGGCCCAAGTGGAGGTGATGTAACACCTTTGGACTTGTAGTTTGACTCGGATTCTGCTGCAACATCAGATTGTTTCGTCCACAACTCAACGCTCCAGACGAATTTGAAGGTGATTCCAATTGGGTTGGAAAGTGCACGAAATCTAGTTTCCAATAGAAAAAGAATCACCCAATTCGGAGTCCGTATGAAAAACTTGTGTGCGTTTTGAGTCAGGTATGTCTGTGCAGTCCGAATCTGAATCCAGAACGTGAGAGACTTGGACTCTATCTTCTCTTGGGCCAAAAGTGACGTGAGAGAACTTTTTGGACAGCAAATAAACATCTCTTTCTTCCTTATCTTCATATGTGGATTGTACAAATGTCCCATACACCTGCAATTAGACAAAACACAAAAGTGTGTGAAGTATTTTTGTTCTGGATAACATAAATAGATTATTGAATAGTTTGCACTAGAAATCACCTGACAAATATGCATATATGCAATATTTTTGGTCATATCCAAGGTAGTCATGTCCTCATCATCCTCCCCTTCTTGAAAATAAAGCCGTCCTCGGCGTTGCTTAATCTGAAATGTGGCTAACAAAAGAGACAAGGTGTACATGTTGTATATGTATATGTCATACATTTTTACTTTCCTTGATTTTTGCATATATGACACATGAATAGATGAGTAATTTGCATAGTTCATAAAATCTAAAGCCAAAAAATTAGCACAAGAAGTAGAAGGCATGAAAATATTGCAACTCAGTTTGCACATATAAGTGAAGCTCTTATTCATTTCAAAAGATTGACAATGTTCATCATTAAACCATCCCAACATTGGTGAATAAACCTTACTTGCATCAAATTTACATGCTACAACATGCTTAAATAAGCAAACATGCAATAAGTCATTCAACACAGAATCATCACCAAGATTAGAGGTCATATCAAAATGATTAAACATTGGTTCTTTTGCATCAATAGTTAATTCAATGGGTGCACTCAAAATTGTTGGTATTTCAGTTGTTTGATCACATGGCAAAGTCAAATTATCAACGTAGTCCTCTAAAATAGGTGGTGTGATCAAAGTAGTGGGTAGCTCATCAGATGGTGCATTCAAATTGACAAGGCATTCATCATTCTCATGTAGAGATGGAAGACCAGTACCTTTGTCATTACCTCTTATGATCAACTCAGATGATGTAGCCACTCTCGGGGGCGATGTGTCACATGGTGGAGGTGATGTAGTCCTGACAACAACGGATGTGGTTGTCATAGTATGCCTAGTAGTTGAAGGAACAATCATATCAACTCTTGGAATGTGCACCGTGCGCTTGTTCTCCTCGTGGCCAACACATCGTTTTATTTCCTGTTCAGCTTTGCAAGCAAGATGAAACAAATGGTCCATAGGATAACACTCTTCATGAATTAGTATCTCTTGAATATCACGGTTTAATCCTCCCCAAAATCTATCCATAAAATCATCTTCACTTTCTTATAAAGAGGAATGCAACAAGGTAGTTTGTAAATCATCATAATATTTTGTTACAGTTTCACTACCTTGTTTTAAGTGTTGCAACTTCTTAATCATGTCACGAGTATAATAAGCAGGGACGAAAGTATGTCGCATGGCAAGTTTCAAATCATCCCAAGTAGTAGGTATATAATCAGGGTGTAACCGACAATATTCACTCCACCAAACCAAAGCATAACCAGTGAAAGAACCAACCGCAACCTTAACCTTTTTATGTTCATCGAAATTATGGGAAGCAAATATATTTTTTATGTCGAACTCCCATTCAATATATAAAGCAGGTTTAAAACGGCCTTTAAATGGTGGTATAGATACATTAACCTGATCATGTGCATTTGGATGTTTGTGCACCTCTCGTGACGGTTGTGGTATTTGCAAAGGTGGTGGCACGTCTCCCGCGATCGACAAAGCCCATGAATTGACTCTGGATCTTGTCATGATTAGTAGAACAAGAAACAAAACCCAAAAATAATGTTCCTATAACTACTAGGATGTGGTGGTAAAACGCTCACAGTAAAGCAAATATCAATGTCTTACACGTTCTTACCATGCAGCAGGCGGTGATCGGCAACCAGCGGTGTCAAGTAACTCCGAATATTGAGTAAAGCGATTGCCAGGGGAGCGTACGTATACACGGTGTATAAATATGTGGAGCTGGGTTGGCTATATATGGTAGCAAAAGATTAGCAATAATCAATTCAAAGATGCAATGTTGAATAAACGCTCAACGACGGTACTGTGCTGATCCTAGGATAGACCGAACTAGAGACGCGAGCCTAGAACACTAATGAGGTCACGTCGTAGCACAACCAGCATCAATGAAGGATACAAAGTAGCTATGGACAGCAAGATATAAGTGAAGATCACAACGGCAGTAAAGATAATGATGTGAAACAATAGCCAAGCTGTTTTACTGAACAGTGCACAAAACAGATTCCAATCCGAATTCAGGTACGAGATTGATTCTAGATAGATCCAATTTTTTTTTCTTCTCTCTTTTTTTTTCTCACGCTTTTTTTTCTTTTTCTTCTCCCTCTTTTTCTTTTTTTTCTTTCCTTTTTTCTCTTTTTTTTATCTTCTTTTTCTCCCTCTTTCCAAGACAAACTAGATAAGATGCAGATTCGATCAGGCGAAGATGTGAGTGACTCAACTATGATTATGACAATAAACAGTGCGTAGCACGTGGTGGAAATTGGTGGATTGGATGGTGGACAGCGGATGGGATAATGATGCAGCGGCTGCGTGACTAATGTGAACAGAACTCGAAACTCTAAAGGAACTAGACACTAAGACCAGCAACTCGACACGACGATGCAACCGATAATTCAACTATGCAAGCAATGAAAAGAAAATTGCAAAGGTTCAGACTGGCTTGGACCAAGGATGAATAGATCTAACTCTTTTTTGTGGCTTTTTCTTGGACAATAGGTAAGAAAATAAATCTAATCTAGGAAAACTGGAAATTCTCACCGAGCAACCTGAAAACTGATACCACTTGATAGAGGCG
>NC_041393.1:321146632-321148215 GCF_002162155.2 Triticum dicoccoides
GGGAAGAAGGACGGGGAGGTGGGGCCGGAGGAGAGGCGGATCCCAGGGTCCGCCCGACGCCCCCGGGGGGGCGCGCGAGCGGGCAGGGAGGCCGAAGAGGATGGGAGGAGGGGGAGGGGGAAGGAGAGGCGCGATGCGCGCGGCGGGAGGGGAGGGCGGCCGGCGGCGGCGGGAGGGAGCGGGAGGAGGAACCCTAGTCGCCACTAGCGGGAGGGACTCAACAGCCCTCTTTTCGCAGTTCGAGTTGCCATTCTAACATAATTTGTTTCAAGGGAAGGATTGGGGTGGGGCATCGCGGGCTTCTTAACACTTGGGTTTCTTCCCATGGGTTTCTTAACGCATGGGTTTCTTATCTCCAGGCGGATTATCTTCATGGCTAAGTAGATGTCGGGTTAGGATCTGTCTGCTGGGTTACAACTGTCTGCCGTGTTAGGATCTGGCTGCCGGATTACAATTGTCTGCCGCGTTAGGATCTGGCTGTCGGGTTACAACTGTCTGTCAGGTTAGATATTGTCTGCCGGATTATAACTGTCTGTCGGGTTACACACTGTCTGACGGGTTAAGTCCAGAGATGACTTAACAGGGCTGCTTAAGTCCAGAGATGGCTTAACGTCATGAGTCGGGTTTAACCGCGGGTAACTCCCCCAATAGTAGGTGACGACGAGTTGGCTCCAGCGACCGATAGGACCAGGGTAACCGCCTGGTTACGGGGGTTCGTGCAAGTTCGGGCTTTATGCAAGCCTGCCCGAACACTTTTGTTCGGTACGTGCTGCTTCCTGCTCCGAACGACTAGTTCGGACCGGAGTCCACAGGTCATGAACGTTCGCGCGTTATCGACGTCCAAAAAAAAATTCTCCCGATGCAACGCACGGGCATTTTTGCTATTATACCAAAGTCTCAACTAAATCCAAATGTCTTCATCTATCAATACTTAATATAAAAAACTAAAATATTGATGAATGTAAGACATATGTCGGGCAATATTAATATTTTTATCTTCGGGAGTATATATCTTTCCTTAATAATAATAAAGCACAGATTGACTCCATGGATTCACCGTCATAATACGCTTCCTTTTGTGCTTTTATGCTTTCAGTTTAAATTTAAAACATATTCGAGGTAGTACTAAAATTTGGTACTATTTATATGGCCCGCCACGCACGACGCGATGAAAATCGAACGAAGCCTGCCTGACGGAAAGCCGCACGCAGCTTGGGCTGTGGCCCAACTAATCTAGCCAACATAAAGGGCCTGGCAAAAATATTAGATGCTACCTGGAATTGAACTCACGACCTCATCTTCGCCAATAGCACCAACTGAGTTGGCTCGGTGCTTTGCTAAGAAGAAAAGTTTGTTTCATGTATTATTAATCCCATCTCGCGTCCTTAAATTCAATCCTATTAATTTATATAGGCCTTTCAATGTCCTGGTTATCAAGGAGTTGTCTCGGAATCAATAAGCAAAGGCTGATAAAAGGAACCAAAGGAAGCAAGTCATACATGCATGCACGTTGGGCCTTGAAGGAGATTAACAGAAACAAGAAAGTGTAAATCTAGTCTCCGGCAGGCTAGCTTGCAGATGTG
>NC_041393.1:321148489-321169163 GCF_002162155.2 Triticum dicoccoides
AGCGGCTTCTGCCCGATCCCGTCGAGCTGCTCGACCAGGACGGCAAGGAGTCAGCAGACGGGGAAGCGGAGGCGCTAGGCGTCGGGGCGGCGTGCTCGATCTTGTAGAGGACGCGACGACGACAGGGGTGAAAGAAGAAAAGAAGAACGGGGGAGAGGGAAATAGGAAGGAGGAGAAGGCGGGGGTGACGCGTCGATCCGTAGCGCACTGATCTAAACGGAAGGGGGCGTGAGGGTCGGACGGGAGGTGCTCGGGCGCTGGTTGCGCTGCTCGGCTGTAGAGAAGCAGAGCAAGGAAGAAGCTCATAGGTTGTTACTATGTTCATTTTCTTCCTAGAGAATAGGGTAGAGCTTTGAAACGTGGCCTCACTACAATGATGAGGCGTACACGCGGCCGGCCGGCCATGGCTACAACGAGGCGTATGGGATCTCTCGCTAGGCGGCGGTTTACTCGAGATAATAGAGAAAATAGTACTTTTTCTGTTCAAAGTGGAAGGAGAGAGAAAACATAGAAAATAAATCTGTCACAGGAAGCTTGAAATTGATGAACAGATGAGATGTGTGCGCGTCGTTCTGGTCCCTCGACGTCTGCGTCTCTTTTAAAGAAAGAGTCTATCTGATGTCTACCTGAAATGCTTGTTGGATCAAGTTCAAATTATGTAAAAAACAAGAAAGAGCATGAAATATAACCTTGCAAACCAAACAACCAATCTTGTCTAAAAAATAACATAGCAAAAAACGGCTTGCATTCGAATATTTAAAAACCCTCCCAAAAAAGAATATTTTAAAAAAATCTATATAAGAAATTCCCATTCAATGCACCACTACTCTTTCATCTGATGATAGTGCTAAGCTCAAGGAGGCGTCGTCGAAGTACATGAATGCGGCTTCATAATAAAAATTTAATTGTGAATGCCAAAAACCTTACCATCATCGACGAGAGGACGATGTTGCAAACATTAAAAGTGCCAAAATGAATAAATGGCTCACTAGAAAAGTGCGATGATTTTTTTCATAAATAAAAGAAAATCTGTATTTAAAAGTCCCCCTTTATTTGTACACCATTAGCCACCAGGGACGATATGCATTTTTTTATACCTCAACATGCGATGGGTATTTGGTGGACACCTCAGTTTTCTTCCCGGTTGCAATGCACGGGCATATGTGCTATCATGAATAAAAGAAAATCTATATTTAAAAGAGACCGTAAAATTGGTGTTGATCCCTGATGGCTAATGGTGTACAAATAAAGGGGACTTGAATTGGGTTGAAGTTGGATTAAATCCGTCATGCAGCGATGGTGGGCTAGCAAAAGCAAAATTCATAACAATGTAGAGGAGGTGATGCTTCTAAATTCATAACACTGCAGTTCCTAAACTTATTTTAGCAGTTTTTGATCATTAGTGGTATCCGGACCATCGAGGACGTGAATGTTTGGGCTACACCTTCCAGGTTGCTATCATAGGATTGTGGCGATCTCATCATGGTTAAATTCTTACTCCAAATAAGGAGTTGTCAACCATTATCCGAAAACATACGGTGTATATACTGTAAACCGATGAGGCATTGTAGGAGACGAGGAGCGGCTCATAATTTCCACAATCCACATGCCCGAAAAGAAAAAAATTGATTAATTTCGGTGATAAACATTATGTTTTTTTCCCGTTGTAACGTACGAGCATTTTTGCTAATCTACTAAATGTGTATGCCGCGCAACGCACTGGCTTCGTAAACATGGGCCGATGAGAAGCCGGATGATTATTTAGCCTAGAGTAGAGGCAGCGAAGCGAATCGGGCGGAAACACAACGACGCAGTCACGCACCGGCTCTTTCCTCCACCCCTCGTAGGGCTAGCTAGCTAGGGTTTCTCCGCCCAAATCGTGTAATAATAACCCACTTGAAGATTCGCGCGAACGCTGCGGCGATGGCCACCACCGTCCAACCCCACTCCCCGGACCCAACAGCCATCACCACCACCCCTGCCCCTCCCCCTCCTCCTTCTCCACCTCGCCAGGAGAACCCGACCGCCGCGGGGGAAGGCGTAGAGATCGCGGCGCTCGATGAGCAGCCTGCCGCCGTCGCCGTCGCCGTCGCCGACAAGGGGAAGACGGCCCCCGGCGGCGGGAAGCTGGTGGCGGAGGCCATGCGCAAGTGTGCGGCGCCCCGGTCGTCGTGCTACCACGGCGTGACGAGGTGGGCAAGATAGGCAGGACGTTGTTACTGTTCATTGGTAGGGCTGGCTGTCCCTGTGTGCTGTTGACTCGATTGTTTGTGTTCGTGTGTATGCTGGGGACAGGCTCAAGTGGAGCGGCAAGTACGAGGCACACCTCTGGGACAACACCAGCCAGGTTGAGGGGCGCAAGCGCAAGGGCAAGCATGGTGCGTAGTTTTGCTGTCCACACTCTAGCCTGTTCATTCAATGATTTTCAGAGCCCAACGAAACTATCTATGGTTACTTGGAAATGCTGAGAGGGCACTGATCAGTTATCACTTGCACTCGAATGGAAACACTGGGATGGTTGCAGGATGCACATACTGTGTCTTCTAATTTACAAATCATAGTATGTGGCACCATAGTTCGAGTTACTAAAAGCGGACTAGGTCGTAATGCTAATATAGGATGATTGCTGCTCTGGATTAATGAATGTTTGTATGGGAATGCAGGAACAACATCTCTGTTGGATCAGTAAATTGTTTATTGATATTCCTTCTTACTATGACACCTTGAAACCCTTGGTTGATGTAGGATGATAAATTTTGTGCAAGCGTAACAGAGTACACCTTTTTTCTTTCATAATAATAAGAGGAGAAGGGTATTATCAAATGTCTCTATTAAGCTTTTCTCTTCTTTCTGTAGGGATTAGGCATTTGAGAATTCTAGTGCTTTTTGTTATAAAATGAAACATTCAATTGTGCACTTAGTATCTTCACTCTCCCTAACTGATTATTTTTCTTTGGATGTTCTGCATGGGATCGGTTTCTACCTTTGGCTGTCATTGTGGTTCTTCAGTGTACTTGGGTAACTTATACTGCCTGCCATCATAGAGTGAGTTTTGATTGAACATAAAAACAGATCAATTTAATCTTCATTTTGGCATTACAGGAAGCTATGTTACTGAAGAGAATGCTGCAAGGGCACATGACCTTGCAGCCCTGAAATATCGGGGCATAACTCAACCCACCAAACTAAACTTCAATGTATGAAGTGTTTGTTATTTTGTGTATTTTGAGGAACTGGCATCTTGTTATACAGGAAAATGGAATTAACTTCTAATTGTTCTCCAGATTTCTGATTATGCAAAAGAAATTGAGATCATGAAGAGCATGAATCAAGATGAATTTGTGGCCTACATAAGGAGGTCTGTTATGTAGTTGAATATTGCAGGTTTAAAACCTATGTTCTAGTTTTTCAAACTGTTCTTATGATTATTTCAGGCAGAGTAGTTGTTTCTCAAGAGGAACATCGTCATACAGGGGTGTAACAAGGTGCTATTCTGTACTTTCAGGAATATATATAAAGAATTATCTAGTCTGGTGAAATAAATTTGTAGGATTTTGATCCATCTTGTTTCCTTTTGCAACTGAAAATTTTCTGCTGTATTAATACTTAAGAATTCTTCATGTTCGGTTCTACAGCAAATTTTAACTTTATCCATTCACTTGGACTAAACAGACGAAAGGATGGTAAATGGCAAGCACGTATTGGTAGGATTGGTGAGAGTAGGGACACTAAAGACATCTATCTTGGGACCTTTGGTGAGTACAGATTTTAGTAACTGATGGCATTAACCTTGTGTTGAAAACTATTTTGAGTGAGAGAATCACTGTGAGTTGAAACTTATTGCGAATGAATAAGGAATTGTGCTTGTTTGGCAGAAACTGAAGTGGAGGCAGCTGAAGCGTATGACCTAGCAGCAATTCAGCTCCGTGGTGTGCATGCTGTGACCAACTTTGATATCAGCAACTACTCCGAAGAAGGTTTGAAGAAACTAGAAGGCTCATCCGAGGTAGTGAACCTGGAGGACCAATCAGAAGTCACTAAGTTAGCTGTGACCAACTTGGATATTAGCAAACACTGCGAAGATGGTTTAAAGAAACTAGATGGCGCCTCCCAGGTAGTGAACCTGGAGAGCCAATCAGAAGTCACCAAGTTATCTGTGACTAACTTTGATATTAGCAACTGCTGTGAAGATGGTTTGAAGAAACTAGAAGGCTCATCCGAGGTAGCGAACCTGGAGGACCAATCAGAAGTCACAAAGTTAGCTGGACAATAGATATTAGAATAGCAACATGTAAATTATTTATTTCTTCCTTTTTATCTATTCTCTGATTGTCAATCTATCCACCTTTTTCCTTTCTTGATTGATGATGAGAGTGTCTTTTCTTCGTCCACCTTTCCTGAAACTTTTTTTTCCCAAGGAATTTCCCTTCGCTGGTTGCCAACTCTATTATTTACCAGCTCCAGAGTAGGATTGTGTGATGCTGTACTCTGTATTCTCATGTACACTGATTACAAACCATTGATAGTATTTGTAGACATTACATCACAAAGGAAGTTCATTCTTCTATTTTTGTATATTTGTTTTCATCCTCCTAACTCCAGTTTTGAATGCTGGTTTGTTCCACTGTCATCATTAACAGAATACTCCGATATAGTGCATGATAGAAAAATTCACTCTTTGCGCTTCAAATGGGACAACAGATATTACATCCTGACGGTGGTTCTGAATAACAGGACAGGTTTGATGTTGCTCCCAGATTTACCAATATTCGATTACATCGCCAAGAATCTGTCCTAGAAACAATTCACCATTTACAACAATCTATTTCATACAGGAGCATTAGATGCTACACATCGTTGTTAAGAATTCGTTTAATCTTCAGAGAACGAAGTTGACACTCTTCAGAGAACGAAATTGACACGGGTTGCATCGGTACAGACTCTAAGCTCTCAGAATTACTGGGCTATGGTGGTTCATCGAGGCTTTGGATGACGTTGGTGGGCCCAGTTGTAAGTTCTCGATTGGCATCGATGGCCCGCTATAGTCGGTTCATCGAGGCTTTGGATGAACCGACTATGGTGGTTCATTGAGGCTTTGGATGAACCGGCTATGGTGGTTCATCGAGGCTTTGGATGCCGCTGGTTCATCGAGGCTTTGGATGACGCTGGGCTCTCCATGAAGGGGTCGGAGAGGCTGGCGAAGCAGCGGCGGCGACGTAATCCACGACGAACGACGGCAACAGGAGTTGAGGAAGGAGGACGATGGCGACGGCTTCGGGGCGAATCTGGCCGATTCGTTGCATGAGGAAGTAGATCTCATGGTTGTAGAGCTCCTGGACATGGTGGTTACTCTCGAGGAGGCTGGTGGCTGCGTCGGCGAGAGGTTGTGCACTGGACGCCGACGGCGGCTACACAGGTGCGTGCGTGCGTTGTTTTTTTTTTAGCAAAAGGTCGCCTACAAATTTAGGTCGCTCATGTCTTGCTCCATGGCTAGCCTTGCTAGTTGTGCCTGCTTCTGGCCGTGCAAGTATGTGATCGTGGCTAGCCGTGTGTCAGGATCCAGAGCCTGATCGGTGCAATTTAACTCTCAAACAACGAATTTAGAGACAGAACAGAGAGCTTCGAGCTAGGGTTCTTGAGGAGAATTGGGGAAATTTAGGTACAGCACGCCACTGGAGGCTAGGGTTTACACCCAATTCACAAAGTCATGCCCTCTCACACGCAGGGTGGCTGGCTTTATAGCCATTACAAGTTGGAAAAAGATGAAAGAAAAGGAAAACAGAGCACATGCTTTTGTCGGAGCCGCTACAGCTAAGCACTATCATTATCAGCCCTTGGATGGAAGATCGACGAAGGAGAGCTGCCCACTTGATTGAACCGTTATCTTTGCTCCAGAGCCACACGATGAAAGATCTACGGCTGCGGTGACTTCCGGCACGCGAGAACAGGGGAATGATAAGAACAGAGCTTGACAATACCCCCCAACTGAGACTGAGCTTGTCCTCAAGCTCTGAAAGATGGAAAAACCTTCTGGATGAACGCAGAGTCTTCCCAAGTAGCTTCCTCCACGGGCATATTGGTCCACTTGACTAACCACCTGACGACAGGAATACTGATGTTTCCTTGTTTTCTTGGAACAAGTGTTCTTTCCAGCATTGCTTCAGGATCCACTTTGATAATGCCATCAGGGCCAACCAGTGGTAGCATAGGGGAAGGGATGACTGCTGGCCCAATGTGTTTCTTCAGTTGGCTGACATGAAATGTGTCATGCAGCTGGCAGCCCTCTGGTAACAGTAATTTGTAGGCATGGTTTCCAACTTTCTCCATTACTCTGAATGGGCCATAAAATTTAGAATGCAGCTTCATGTGCCTATGCAAACTGAGAGAAGTGTGCCTGTAGGGTTGCAACTTCAAATAGACCCATGTCCCCCACTACAAATTCTCTTTCCTCTCTCTTCTTATCAGCAAAGAATTTCATTCTAGACTGTGCTTTAAGCAGATTTTTCTTGATTACTTCCAGTGCCAATTCTCTGTTATGTAACAGATCCCCATTATCAACACAAATGGCATCTGGCAGAGCTGATTCAACAATCATAGGGGGAGGAAAACCATATAGAGCTTGAAAGTGTGTCATTTTTAATGATGTGTGGAAGGAAGTGTTGTACCACCACTCAGCAAGTGCCAACCACCCATGCCACTTCCTTGGTTGCTGGAAACACATACATCTCAAGTACTTCTCCAAACACTGATTAACTCTCTCTGTTTGACCATCAGTTTGAGGGTGGTAACTGGTGCTCAAGTGTAACTTGATCTTTAATGACTTGAACAGTTGCTGCCACAGATGACTAGTAAAAATTCTGTCTCTGTCAGTGACAATCACTAATGGCATCCCAAGTAACCCGAACACATTATCAAAAAATGCTCTTGCAACAAATTGCACTGTAATGGGATGTTTCATAGCAACAAAATGAGAATATTTGGTGAATCTGTCAACCACTACCAAAATTAAGTTCTTGTGTTCAGATGTAGGTAACCCCTCCACAAAATCCGTGCTTACATGTGCCCAAGCAAAATCAGGCACAGGAAGTGGCTCCAGCAATCCAGGGTAAGGAGTGTGCTCAGCTTTGTTCAACTGGCAAACAGGACACTGCTTGACAAACTGCACTTCATCTTGCTTTAAACCCTGCCGGTGAAATATTAATTTCACTCTCTGATAAGTAGCTCTTTCCCCAGAATGGCCACCCAACTCTGAACTATGGAATGTTTGGAGGATTTCCTGTCTTAGGTTAGTAGCAGATCCCACCACAATCTTGTTATGAAATCTCAAAATGCCATTCTTGAATGAATAAGCAGTGCTATTAGATTTATCCACAATACACTCAGCTATGAGCTCTTTGATCTTACTATCCTGATGATAGCTTCCTATGACTTCCTTGACCCAAACAGGATAAGCAGCGGTTGCAGTTAATGCATGCACCATGTGTTTTACTCTGGATAATGCATCAGCCACCTAGTTCTCCTTCCCTTTTTTGTACTCAATTGTAAAGTTATATCCCAGTAACTTCAATAGCAGTTTATGTTGAATGCCCTCTATAATTTTCTGTTCCTGAATATACTTCAGACTTTCTTGATCAGTTCTGATCACTAAAGAAGTAGCTAAGAAATAATGCTTCCACTTTTTAACAGCTTCAATTATGGCCAAGGCTTCCTTGTCATAAGTGCTCATTGCAGCTGCTTTGGGGCCAATGCTCTTACTGAAATAAGATATAGGTTTTCCCTCTTGCATCAACACAGCTCCCAATCCATACCCACATGCATCAGTTTCCAAAATGAAAGGTTTGGAGAAATCAGGCAATGCTAGCACAGGGGTGTTGGTAAGCTTGTTTCTCAATGTCACAAATGCTTCTTGTTGTTCCTCTTTCCAGGAAAAACCCTCCTTCTTTAAGCAATCAAATAGTGGTCTACAAATTACTCCATATCTTTGGGTAAATCTTCTGTAATATCCACTTAGCCCCAAAAAGCTTCTTAGTTCAGTTACAGTAGTAGGAGCTGGTCAATATCTAATGGATTGTATCTTAGATGGGTCAGTAGAGACTCCCTCTGCATTAATAACATGACCCAAATATTCAATCTCCTGCTGTCCAAAAGAGCACTTTTCCATTTTTGCATATAGTTTGTTTGTTTGCAATATATCAAACACCTGCTTTAAGTGGTCCTTGTGCTCTTCCAGAGAGAAACTGAACACCAAGATATCATGAAAGAAAACCACAACAAACTTGAGATGGCCAAACAACAAGTTCATCAATGCCTGGAATGATGGAGGGCCATTAGTTAGTCCAAAGGACATAACTAGAAATTCAAACAGTCCCATGTGGGTAGTGAATGCAGTTTTTGGTATATCCTCTTCTACCATCCTGATTTGGTGATATCCATTTCTGAGATCAATTTTGGAGAAAATTTTTGCTCCTTTGAGTTGATCCAAGAGGTCCTCAATCACAGGAATGGGATATTTATTTTTTATAGTTATAGCATCCAATTTTCTGTAATCAGTGCATAACCTCCAAGAACCATCTTTTTTCTTGACCAGTAGCACAGGAGAAGAGAAAGGGCTTGTGCTAGGTCTGATGATCCCATTTTCAGCAGCTCCTTAATGATTTTCTCCAAAATTTCCTTCTGATGGTGAGGAATTCTGTAAGGTCTTTGGTTAACCACCTTTGCTCCTTCAACTAAGGGAATTATGTGATCACAAGGCCTACTTGTGGCAGTTCAGTTGGCTCTTGAAACAGCTGTTCATACTGGTCCAACAGTGGCTGCAATTCTGTAGGAATTCCTGGACTAGTTGCTATGAATTTAGTACCAGAAGTTGTGAACAAGAAAAATCCACAGACAGCTTGTTCCAACAGTTTTTCAGTATTGTCCTTGTCCTTAGGTACAGGAGCCAGGGGAACAGTCTCATCCACAAATGTGATAAACTGGCCAGAGCTGTCAGAAATTTTCATTTCCATTTTAATAAAGTCCATTTGTATTGGACTATATTTCCTGAGCCAATCAACTCCCAAAATCATGTCATACCCCTTCAGTTTCAATACTTTGAAGTTGTCAGTAAAATGATGGCCTTGTATTTCATAAGGGCAATTTGTTACTTGAAATTCAGTCCATAGTACTCCCCCACTAGCAACCACCACCTTTATTTTGGATGTAGGGCTTGCAGTGACAGGTAACTTGCTTGCCATTTCAGGAGAAATGAAAGTAGAAGTGCTACCACTATCTACCAGTGCTGTGGCAACAGTGTTTCCTACTTTTATAGTCAATATAAAAGTATTTTTGGTTGATCCTATGCCCATAGCAGCATGCATAGATACTCTCAACACTGTTTCATTAGATAATTGCTCCTGTGTTTCCAAATCAGGGTCATCAAAGTCTGTGACAAAGATTATTTCAGGGTTTTCAACTTCCTGGGCTTGTAATGCCTGGATCTGAGCTCTCTGGCTCATTTTGCAGACCTGCCTGTGACCTGGCACCCATGGCTCTCTACACTTGTAGCACACTTGGTTTTTCTTTGCCTGCTGAATAACAATGTTTTTGTTTGGTGCGGCAGTAGGTACATGGGTTTTGGACTGGTCAAATATTACTTGTCTTCTAGGTTGAGGAATATATGGTTTGGTTTGCACTACTGTAGTTGGTATTTGAGCCTTTTCTATCCTCCTAGCATACCACACTGTAGTTTGCATATCCTTAGGACTTAAGCACTCCACATGGCTCTTAATATACGGGTTAAGCCCAACCACAAAACTAGCAACATAATAATCATCAGGGATCCCAGGGTTTTCCCTTCTCATGATATTCATTAGTTGCTCAAACTGCTCCACATATGCAGTAACTGTAGTAGATTGTTGTGCTGCATGGAAGGAACTGACTATATCACAAACAGAATCCACAGAAAATCCACAGAAATGTAAGAGCAAAATTTGTGCCATGGAACATTGCTAGGAGCATATCCTGTTCCTCTCCACCACTGCACAGCAGGCCCTTTGAGGTAAGAAACGGCCATTTCAGTTCTGTGTTCAATAGGTGTTCTTGCTGCTGCAAAATACTGCTCTAAATTTTGAATCCAAGATTCTGGGTCTTGTCCTTCAAACTCAGAGATATTTAATTTTGCTGGCTTCACTGTTAGCACATTCCTTCTTCCATCAACATGGGTATTGGGTCCTCTTCTATATTGTGGATCCATGACCTCTTCTTCCTGTCTTTCCTCCAGTTGAACCCCCATGTGTGATGCTATTTCTTTACCTTGACCAAAATTTGGATGTCTGTAAGGTACTTTCAGAGTCCCATCCAAATTGAGTTCTTTTCCTGTGCTATCTCGCAGAGTAGCACTTCCAACTGGCAAAGGGGCTCCTTTCTATGGCATTGTTACTGACGGAGGAGTTGGAGCTTGCAGCTGTTTGGGTCTTCCAGGAGCTATTTGGGGAGAGTGATTGTGGTTGTACCTCACTTGGACACTGCCCTGGCCTTCCTCTCTTTCATCTGCAGGAACTGCTTCCGGATCCAACAGTAACCGCCTGAAATTTTCCTGGATTTTGTCAAAATTCTTTTGCATCGTGGCAAAATTTCCGTTCACTGTCGCCTGGAACTGCTGAAACTCTTTGCGATCTTCTTCTCTGCCGTGCTGCAGCGTCTTGATGTCCAACTCCAGTGACTCAAGCTGCAACTCAGCAGTTGAGCCCGACTCGTCCGGACATGTCATCTTGTCTGCTTCAGCAAGTCTCACCAGTGCTTGGGAGGGAGGGAATTCCTCGTCGCCGCCGCCTACGCCGCCGCCTGCGCCCGCCTCCGATGGTACACGGTAAGATCGCAGGAGCTGGGGTTTTACCACCAGAGAATTACTCTCCGTCAACCAGGCTGCAATTCCGACTGCACCCGAACTCTGCCACTCCGGCCGCCTCCTGAATACACCGCCGCCTGACTCGAATGCGAAGAGGGATTTTACGGTCGACGACCAACCCCAACACTGCTCAAATCAAAATCGCCTCCGAGGAAAGAGTGGCTCTCATACCAATTGTCAGGATCCAGAGCCTTATCGGTGCAATTTAACTCTGAAACAACGAATTTAGAGACAGAACAGAGAGCTTCGAGCTAGGGTTCTTGTGGAGAATTGGGGAAATTTAGGTACAGCACGCCACTGGCGGCTAGGGTTTACACCCAATTCACAAAGTCATGCCCTCTCACACGCAGGCTGGTTGGCTTTATAGCCATTACAAGTTGGAAAAAGGTGAAAGAAAAGGAAAACAGAGCACATGCTCTTGTCGAAGCCGCTACAGCAAAGCACTATCACTATCAGCCCTTGGATGGCAGATCGACGAAGGAGAGCTTCCCACTTGATTGAACCGTTATCTTTGCTCCAGAGCCACACGATGAAAGATCTACGGTTGCGGTGACTTCCGGCACGCTGGAATAGGGGAATGATAAGAACAGAGCCTGACACCATACGCTGCTACTGCCGGCCGTGCACGGTGCACTGCAACTGCTTGTTCGAGAGATGGAACAGCAGGACATCGTGCTCTGCCTCCTGATGCTCTCGCGCGACACCACCGATGACCCAGGCTGAGGCGCAGCTCGATGCACTGGAAGGGGTGGAAAGGAGAGCTCAGGTGAGTGGCTGGTGGAGTAGTGGCGACGGTGGGCAGCGCTCGCCGCTAGGATGGGAGAGGGAGACGTCACAGTCATCGCTGGGAGCCTCGGTTAAAAACAAGACCGGACCTTACGTGTTACCGGGCCAAAATTCAGAGCTCCGACCGCCCATTTTTTCTACCGGGCCTGGACCATATGGTCCTGGTCCTTAACGGACCATGAGGGGGCAAGAAAGCCCGCTCGGCACGTCCAGCCCGACCCATCACATCGCCATCTCTGCCTCCTTGATTTTGAAACTCGTAGAATTCGAATGGAGAGACAGCGGAATGGATTTGGCCAACCTCCTCACGTTGGGGAGTTCAACAAATGGTTCTAATGGTGGGCTGGAATAAATTTTCAAACCTTGCATCTCTCTTGGCCAATTAATTTCTTCTGTTGGCGAACTGATTGGGATTCATGGGAAATTACCAAAGCTTGCATTATTCAGAGTGCTTTTCATTTGTTGCTTTAGGAGGATGTATTCAGTTGTTTCATATTGTCTTGGATACTCAAAATGGAACTAAAATTTTATTGATTTGACTCAGATAGCTCGGAAGGTGGATTAGCTGGTGGAGGAACCAAGAAGAAGCTATAGGCCGCAAGAACTTCATGCGGACCATGATCTCCTTCATGTTGGCAAGGTCAGCTGTGGCGCCTTCGATAGGCCGTGGAACCACAAGCCATATCAGGTTATTTTCACTACTTTCTGTTACTCAAAATTTGTGTTGTCTTTTCTGTCCATGGTCAACCTAATGCAAAACTGATCGAAGAGGCGTTGGAGTACTAGGTTTGTATTGGTTCTTCCACACCTCATTTTTGACGACTGGTGCACACATATAAAAGATGAATAATAGGAAATTGTTGTTTGATATTTATCAAACAAGGCTGTCACTAGCTACAACTATTTTTATTGATTTCCTCATATTGCGTTCTAATATACTTTTTGTTAATTGTGTGAAGATGGATCACACACTCAGTTGTTAGGATAGGGTGTTGTGAATGATTCCTAAAAAGAGGTGCAGATGATTGAATTTTGGTCGCTCCTTCTTAGGCTTTGAAGGCCCATCTCCTCCTATTGGAGTTCATGTGCAATAGTTTATATACTAGTGGATCCGTTGTGCCAAATGGCGCAGAGACCCATTGGATCCATATACATATTGAAAAGAAACCCATAATTCAGATAATTTAGTTATGTGCAAGCCCATATGATAACAAAATGAACACCCTTTAATTAAAAAAAAAGAATGAGAGTTCTCAGGTGCTCCCGCTGGCAAGGGTCGGGATCCACCGCGCCTCCATGATCCAAGGACCATAGGAGATGAGGCGGACCGACGGCGGCACCGGCGAGAGGCAGAGAAACCCTAGATGAGAGTTCTCAGGTGCTCCATAAATTTTAACGTTTACAGACCACAAGATGACATGCATGATTATGAAACATAAATATGTTTGATTTTTTTTGATAATTTTTTTTGATATTTGTGTATAAACTTTTAAAATAATCAAATGTAACAAAGTCCTGCTGATAAAAAGATCGCACCCACGCAGGTGAATGGGAGACGCCCGATAAAAGATAATGGGTTTTTTATAGAAGAAAAAAGAGTGGATTCTTTTAAATTTAAAATGATAAAAAAAAAGGTTTGGGTCCAGCCGTCCAAGTCCAGGTAGGAATCCATTCCAACCACCTCAACAAACTTTAAAGGAAAAAAGAATCGGACACTAAGAAAAGTCAGTCATCCTCCTCACATCTCCCCTGTTCGAGTTAATTGCACGTTGGTACTACACTTGCTCACCTACTCACGAATCAGTGCCACCTACTCGTGCATGTCGCAGTTCAGTACCAATTCAGGGCCTAAGTGATGCAAAACGGTCTAAGCTGCGTATAAAGACGTATTGACGACGTATCTGACCGCTAGGACCCGCGTGCCAGGAGCCAACTTGGCATATTTTTTTGCAGAAAACACCTTTGTTTTTAATTAAATCACTCCCAGCCGCCTCACCTGTGCCCCACCGCCTCTACCTCGCCGGGCTTGCTCGCCGGAGCCCCGTTGCCGGGCGCCGGAGCCCAGTCGCTGGCTCGTCGGAGCAGCGGCTGGCTCGCCAGAGCACGGTGCCCCTCTCCCATCCCCTTCATTTCCTCTCCTGTTCGCTGGCTCGCCGGGGCGGTGGTGGTCGGCGACGCTGGTGGGTTTGCACAGATGGGTGATGGTGGCGGTGTGGGCGACGAGGGCTGAGGGCGGCGTGGTCGCCGGTGGCCAAACGGGAACAGCCGCTGGAGTCAAACCCCGCTGCCCGTGTGGTTCGTCCACGAATCCCAGATCCGATATTCCGATCGAGCTAGAAGATGCAGCTTCGCATGGGCTGCAGGACGGCCCAACCGCGGCCCAGGACCACACACATATATTCCTAAAAAAGGATAATTCTTATCAGCTTTTTTTGTAATTATATGTTAGTACTATTTAGTGACAAGCACCACACTAGAACCCACGCACGGCAATATTTTATGTGGGTTAGTATTATTTAGTGCCAAGCATGAACTTTTTTCTAAAATTTATGTGGATTAAAAAAAGAATGTAAGAATATGTGTCTTCACTCAGGACCACATGCATGCACAATTATTATGCATCCTCATTGTAATTTTCAAATACACAGTTAAAAAAATTATATGCCCAACTCGGAGTTACTGCGTATATTTTTTGTATTTTTTAATGCACAGTTACTCGAAAAAATGATAACATGTACTAAAATTTATTGTGTTATCGTAATAAAATTTATAATGCATGATGAACATTTTAGAAAATACATTTACAACTTTTAAATACGCGTTCAACTTTTTCCAAAAATGTTCTGAACTTTTTTTTCAAATGCACAAACACTTTATTACCTTTCAGATTAATTATAAATTTTTTGAACATCAACCCAAAAACAAAGCGGAGACCAGCAGGTCTATTATTCAGACCTTGTGTATTCTTCAGACCGAACACAGTGTACGCAACGTATATTGAAAAAAATTATACACACATATATATAGATATCGTATATTATAAAATGTTCAACATATAAACAATAAAATTTCTGTAATACGAAATCATATATTTAAATAAGATCATTGTAAATTAACAAATTTTTAATATATATATTAAAAGATGTGGTGAACATTTTCTAATATACGATACGCTTTTATACGATGAACTTTTAATATATGATGCAATGAACATATTTTTAATTATACGACGTGATGAACATTTTTTTTAATGTCAGATAATATTTTTTATATTGTATAAAAATCGGAACTGCTCGGAGTTTAAAGACGTATACGAAAGAGTTGACGCATAGGCAAGCGAGCGAGCGCTGCGAACGACTCGGCGCGGATCGATTTCCGGCGGACGGGCGCGCAAATTTTTGTACTTCGTAAAAAAATCGAACGTTGCAAGGTATAAAAGGATTAGGCGTCCCTGTTAAAGCAGTAGTAGCAGGAGCAGCTCAGCGGCAGCCAGCTAACGCTTCCAACCGCACGGCGTGGGTTCGGAACGCGGCGGCAAGCGCGTATCGTCACTGTCGAGAAAAATATTTTTTGCGGCAAGACCTTTTTTTGACAAACAGAGGATATGTGCGTAATTAAATACAAGGTAAGGGTTCTATTTGTAAAAGAGCATGCCACATCAACCCTGACAGCGGGTCCCGGCGGTCAAATACACCGTCAATACGCATTTATACACAGTTCAGATTGTTTTGCATCACTTAGGCCCTGAGTTGGTACTGAACTGCGACATGCACAAGTAGTGATACTAATTCGTGAGTAGGTGAGCAAGTGTGGTACCAACGTGCAATTAACTCCCCCTGTTCCCCATTCTCCCATCGCTAGCTCCCTCCATAGTCGGCTGTCCGGCTGTCCCAGGTGAGGCCGCCCCTCCCCTTTGTCACCACAGCCTGCGCGAGCTTCGCAGGCACTGATCTTCCTCCCCTTCTTGTCGAATCCGGCCACGGATGTGGCCGAGGAGGCCCTCAAGCTCGGCATGCTCGCGCCAGCTCTAGGTGTCGTCGGAGGCGGACGTGGAGGCGCGGGACTAGCATGCCCCTCCTCTTTCCCGCTCCTTCTTCGAATCTGGGCGCCGAAGTGCTCGAGGAGGCGCTCGACTCGGCATGCTCGCCGGCGACGCCGGGCCCCCTCCCTCCTCTTGGTGCCCTCACTGTTGCTGCCATGAGCCTCTCCACCCTCTCCCGCGCGATGGTCCGGGTCCAGGTAAGTATCTCTCTAGCCCCGCCGCCTGCTCCTCCCCGTAAATTCGGTTTGTCACCAAGTGCATCGCCTCACTGAGAAATCATCACGAATGTCTCCTTTCAAGACTCTGCATAATTTGTTCTGTTATAGGGCTTTGTTAGATAAGCTGATTTAACTGAGTTTATTCTGCTCTAGATTGCTGCACCTTCTGGTTGTGAGTGGATCCAAGAGTTAACATGGTACAATATTCAGTCTCATGTGTTACTCAAGTACTAAAATGGAAGCAGAGAGAAACAAGCCCAGTGAGAGAGTGGATAACGGCAGAAACACTTCAACCAAATCCAGAGATATAGAAAGTATGTTCAGTAACTTCTCACTAAAGTAACTATGTTGTGACATCTCATATTCATAGCAGGTGGTTGCATGAAGTTCATGTAAAATATATGTAAATCGTGCTAGGCTCCCTACTTTCTAGCAAAAAATGGAAGAAAAAATACGCATTTAGCAAGCATGTGGATCAGAAATGCAACTTTCTAATATGCATAAAACTTCCGAGTTCACTCATAAAAATTAATGGATCACCAGAAATCACTGGAAAGTAGCATTCATAGTGATTATCTCTTTTCTCAAGGATTTCTGCACACCTCTCCCAGGTTACACTTCCTTACTGATGGTTTGTTCTTGACTAAAGTTGGATGTTAAATCCATTTTAGATATAGAAAAGAGACACTCCTACTCAATCCCCCTCAAACAAACCTATAGCTAGGCTAGAGTTTGAACAATTGTACAGCCAACACAGACATAATGCCTAGAATAAAGATATAGATCAAGAAATCAATGAAGGGTGGTCTCACTGTCCATGGCTAAGCAAGCCAGTTAGAGAAAGGTGATGTCGACGCTGAAACTCGAAGCCACGACACGGTGTACGCGGTTAGTTTTCCATCGGGCTTGCAGGTCTGCCTCGAGCAAGCTACCGCGAGCGAAAGAGAATCATCCATTAACCAAAGGACACTTGTAACTGAAAAAAGGTAGAGAAACTATTTGCAAGAAGGAATGAGACTAGTGATGAATTAGCACATTCATCATTTCAACAAGCAATTTTACACTCAAACATAATAACCAAAGCCAAGCATACTGCCACAGTCACCAAGGACAAAAGTAAAACAAGACACATATTACTAAAATGTACTTATATAAGGCACCATATGAAAAGAACATACATATGTGTCGCGTGTTTATAGAAGGCACCTAAAGAACAATTACCTCAACAACTCAGCTTTGCTTATAGAAGGCATAATCGGGTCGCGTGTTCCCTTGAATCTCGCTGACCATATGATGATCATCTGAAAATGATCGAACATTTCTCCTGAAAACAGCTGAACACAGATGTATTTTAAGACGAGGAAGCTATTTGTTAGTTGGGCCTAGTCCCAGAGTTCTTAAACCACGGAAAGGAACATATCACCATTTTTTAGTCTCTTTGTGGGCTGTTCAAAATAGAGAAGAATACAAACTTTCTTAAAAGCACACATGTTCAGAACCAAGTGTCGGTGAAATAAAGCTCAACATTCAGTATGCATATGCAGGAGCTCATCAATCAGGCGACCTAAATTTCTCCCCAACTTATCTCTTCTTGTTCAGTACAGAATTTCAGGTTTCCCGTGGTTCTGTTGCCAAGGCTTGATCTTTATTTTGTGTTTTGCAGATGATTGGAGCTGATGCCGATCCTATCGAGATCCGAGTGCCGAGAACGAGAGCCTCCTCCATCTTCCCCTCCTCACCAAGGAGGTCAGATCGATCTAGGATCTTTTCCCCTAATTTTGAGGCTTGCAAATTCAAAGATGATTAATATTTACTTTTCCAAAACTTATGGTATTCAAGTTCACAGAAGAAACCAAATTACCCGTGCAGTAACTTATTCATATGCCTATGCAGCTCCACAACTAACTTTAACTTTAAACTTTAAACTTCTCGATCTCTTTTGTTCTATCCAACAGAAGACGAAATGATACATTTGTGCATCTTTCGCAACATTAAAGAATTATATGAGTTATGCTTTTTGAGCCATAGCTAAATCAGAGCGAACCTGAACATACCCAGCAAATGTTTTAGAAGACTTTAATTGCTGGGACATCAGAGGATAGAAACACACACGCATGCTTACATTCATGAACATAACTATTTGTAGCAATTCCCATCAAAACTGCAAATGAGAAGATAAATTCAGAAAACTCTTACATTTGTGAATATAACTATTCACGGGTCAACCATATAGAAAGAAAAAGGGACTTTCTTTTCATCTAAATGTACAATCTGGACGTGCCAGCCAGAGGAAGATGCAAAGGTTGCATGAACCAACCGGACATGCCAAAATAGTAACCCCTCTTCCGGTGAACATACCTGAAACATGACATCTTCCATTTCCTCCAGAACTGCTACTTCCCTGTTCGAGGAGCTCTCTATATCAGCCACTGACCTCCTCATCTTCATGGTGCTCACCTCAGCCTGCAATTTCAGCTGACAGATAGGTGCAGGAAGAAGAAACAAATGCAAGAACATAAATAGGGAAAAATAAAGCCAAGGTGTCTTGATGCCTTAACGAGCATGCGACCTCGGCAGGAGAAGAGAGGAGGGACCTGGGCAGCAGCGGCGGCGGCAGCAGAGGACGGTTGATGCAGCGCGATACCTTATCCAGGAGGCGGCCATCCAGCATGGTAGATGGGGGAGGCATGGCCGCGTGGTCTAGCAGAGATGCCTCGTGTAGATGAAGACGATAAAGCGGCGCTGGCAGAGCATGGGGCAGCCGCGTCTCGGCCACCGTGCGGCACGGCGAGGCATGCCGCCTAGCGCGGCTGATGTTGCCATCCTCCCATCAACGAAGAACATGAGACGTCCCCCGGTATCTAAGCACCAGCGGTGTGGTTATCTTCGTCGGAGCGGCATCAGAAACCGAGAGGAGGCGGCGGAAGCAGTAGTAGGCAAGGGAGATTGGAGAGAGCCAGAGAGAGAAAGAGAAACTGGAAGCTTCCAGGGCTCGCGAGATATTTTGCCGGAACTACTATGCAGCCGATGCTCATTGCACGATCAGTGAACGATGCTTGGATCCAGCGGATGTGCTCCATCTTGTCCCATGCATGCACGGTTGGATCAATAGGATCGTCCAAAGTTCGGCTGCACCCTGTCGTGTGTATAGCAGCGCCGATCTTTGTCTTTGTAAACAAACCAACGCACGCACGATCCTCTCCAACTGACCGCCCCGGTTGCCGTGACCCCCTTCCTCCGCCCTCTCTCCCCCACCCCCAGCCCCACCCATGACACATCCGGAGGAGATGGTGAAGAAAGAGAGGGAGGAAGAGTGATGCGGAGCATCCTACGGTCATCACCATGTCAAGAGTCCGTTTGGAAAGTGACACGTGCGACCTCTACTTCTCATACAAAAAGGTGAATCTTCTCCTTTACACGTGCTCACTTGACCCCTTCGAGGATGGTATACTACTTGACACTTCTCCCGTGTGCATGCATAGGTATTGTCGGAGCTTCACGAATATCGAGAAGGAGTGCAAGCGCCAAGGAACAACTACACCATCCGCGAGGGAAGCCTGGAAGCGACGATGGAAGAAGACGGAGCTGCTGAAGCTACAGCGGCCGGACATCCGGGCCAGAGGCCGGACATCCGGCGCCTGTGCAGCCTCCGAGGAGCTGCACCAACAAGACGGCCGAAGCATCAGCGGCCGGACATCCGGCCCGTGTGCCCGGACATCTGGCGCCTCAGCAACCCCCGAAAATCCGACACTCTCCACCGGAAATCCGGCGCCCCTATCCAGAGAGCACCATGACCAACCTCGCCAGCCCGGACATCCGGCAACCCGCGAACGGCCGGACATCCGGCACCCAGCCGGACATCCGGCGCCTGCCTGCGCGTATGGACAGGGCCCAAGGCCCATGTATCCCTTTCCCACTTACCCCTTCGTGGCTAAGACCATATATACTCCATCTCCTTCCTTTAGTTAGGGTTAGCAAATATGATAGCTCATTCTTAGGTGAGCTTTGCTCCTACCTTTACTCTTGAGAGAGAGAGACTACCACTCCCATGGAGTTCAAGACCTCCATGTGAGAAGATCCCGCGGGATTCAAGCCCCCCTTCGTGGGAAGATCCTTCTAGGATTCAAGCCCTCATCTTCATAGGATTTGGGATGAACTCTACCTTGTATCTTTCTCTTTGTTGTTCATGTACCTTGTGGATTTTGTGTGTTTGATTGTCTAGTGGATGTGTGATTGGACTTGTTCTTGAGTGTTTCTCCTTGTGATTTCTCCCTGTTCTTCCCCGTGTTCATCGTGTTCTTCGAGGGATCCCACTCCAAACGTGAAAGATCGGCCTGCATCGGGTTTGCCCCCGTATCATATGGTATCATGAGCTACGTTGATCACGTTTTTGGAGCCCCTACCCCTCTTTTTCTAGCTTGATTTTGTGTGTTCTTGCCTAAATCCGAAAATCCCCACCAAAAATAGCCCCCAACTTTTTTTGTGATTTGTTGGTTTGATGATGTTTTGTTGATTTTGATCCATGGATTTGCTTGGTTTCGAGTGGATCTAGCATTTCCCCAAGTTTCGCCACCTTCCATCCACGAAATCCATCAAATTTTGCCCCTGAAATCATTAATTTTCGCCCCCAATTCGAAAATTTCCGCCCCAAACGAGATCTGAAATCATCGGGCCGGACATCCGGGCCCCAAGCCGGACATCCGGGCCTTGGAGCACTAGATTTGCACGATTCAGGACATCAGC
>NC_041393.1:321169250-321188118 GCF_002162155.2 Triticum dicoccoides
CTTCCGTGTTTCACCGTTTTGACCATAACTAATTCATCCGGAGTCCAATTTTGACGTTCTTTAGCTCGTTTTGAAGCTCTTGACATCCCCCTTCCCACAAAAATACCACCAACATCATTTGACTCCATCAAATTTTCCAAAATTTGGCAAGTTTACCTAGTCCCTCCACCATATCATCCGCATTACCACCATAGCCTTCCGCAACCTAACCATTTGTGATCCATATAGCATTAGTGATTGCTTGAGTAGTGATTTGAGTCTCCTAAGGTGTTTCGGCTACTTAGGGACGATTGCTTCTTCATCAACCACCACCTCCACTTCCGCGTAACCTTGCCCACCATACATTTTCACCCCAACTTAACCCAATTTTGTTTGAGTTGTGGCTTGTGTCTCCTAAGGTGTTTAGGCTACTTAGTGACGGCAACTTCAACTCCGACACGTGTATAGCCCATCACTCCACTTCCGCATTGCCAAGTGCAAACCACCACTGCTTTCCGCTACCACCAATTGACATTTGCCTTTGGAGATTTTGAGTTTGCGGTTTTT
This sequence comes from Triticum dicoccoides, assembly GCF_002162155.2. Taxonomy (NCBI): domain Eukaryota; kingdom Viridiplantae; phylum Streptophyta; class Magnoliopsida; order Poales; family Poaceae; genus Triticum; species Triticum dicoccoides. The sequence continues at coordinate 321,169,797 of NC_041393.1, forward strand.
CCGTTTCCTAGGGTGTTTCGGCTAACTAGGAACGGGTCGACATCGGCAACACCGCCTCTCATCATCACCAAGGATGGTAACCTCGACGACGCCATTGTATATTACCCTTGCAATTGCATTGATAACCCCCCCTAGCCCATTTTGCGTCACTTGCCTATCGAGACTAGCTATTTGAGTATTGCCGGCAACGTTACTTGTGCACATTAGTGATCATTGATCTACACCTTCCATTGCTTACATACCATATCATTTGGTATCATCATATCATATCTTGTGTCACAAGTTTGTTCCCGCATATACACAATTGCTATCTTGGTTTATGCATTTGTGCAAAAGTGACCATATCAAAAAAAAGAAGAAGAGAGAATAAGCTTTTAAGAAAAAGAGAGAGCAAAGAAGCTTGTAAGCAATAGCCATAGCATCACAATATATCATACTTGATCATCTTGGATCATCTTGTGCGAAACACCGGGAACCATACATACATAGCATACTTGGGATAGAAAGTTTATCCATTTTGCATCTTATAGGTTGTGCACAAGTGTCGTATCCGCCTATTGAGCAATCGTGCTAGCGTCTCTCTTGAATTATGCAACACGAGCGTTTTACGTGGATTCCACATTTTGTGCTTATTCCTTGGTTGCTCGACCCCATTTATCTATCCGTGTGTGTGTTTCCGTGTGCCACATATTGCTATTGGTCTACTTGTTTCACTTGCAAATTTGCGAATCTCTTTCAATATTATTGACTCTTGCTAACATTTTGCATTAAATTTTGTGTCACTATTCTCACCGAGCTCTACCATAAGCTTTATTTGATAGGTGTGAGTGAACAAGTCCAATACCAATTCCACTATTCTTTCATCTCACATTGAGTGAAACGGGATACATCCTCAACTTTGGGAAAATGTAACTTGGTATTGTTTATCTCATTTCCTACTCACCTCTACTCGAGTCTTGTGATGGATAGGCAAGGCATTTCACCCTCGGTCTACAACAACAAGGACGAGTTCGATGCCACGAACAACAACTCTGACGCCAAGATGCAAGCTAAAATGGAGGAGATCAAAGCCCTCATCAAGTCCTACAAGCAATCTTCCTCATCTTCGAGAAGACGCTCAAGAGCACATTCTTCCGAGTTACCATCTACGGAAAGATCACATCGGCATTGACACCATCACCAACAAGAACGTGAAGGTCAAGAGCTCTACATCAACAACCGCTCAACGACTTCACCATCTCCCTTGGCATCTTTGCCAAGCGACTTCAAGGCATCTTCGCCTTCGGATATTCGGCATCTTCGCCAACAAGCACCTCAAGACTACGCTCAAGAGAAGCTCCCCAAGCTCAAGTCCGCGACTTCCACGAGCTACTACGACCTCGACATCGACCACACGATTCCTTTCTATGGAACTCAAGAACCCGAGGAGTATCTCGAGTGGGAGCGTTTGATGGACGACTACCTCAAGCTACATCAAGTCCCTTCCGAAGATCAAGTGAAGTGCGCCACAAGAAACTTCCACGACTACGCATTGGCATGGTGGCTTCACACACCTTCGGAGAGCTACGAGATGAGTTGGCCCAAGACGAAGAGAGCTTTGCGGCAAGAGTTTGTGCCTACAACCTACACGGAACAACTTCAATGCCAAATGGAGAACACCATTCAAGGATCCAATTCCATCGACGCGTACTTCAAGGAGATGAAGAATGCCTTGCGACGAGCCGGCGTGGACGACCCCATTTGGATGAAGTTCCACTTCATTATGAGATTGAACAACGACATCTCCAAGACAATCTTCCTCGAGAACTATGAGTCCCTCGATGACAACTACATTGGTGCTCTCAAGGCGGAACAAGAACTCATGAAGGCCAAGGCTTCTCCACCCAAGCAAACTTCACGGCGACCAAGCTCCATGAGAACGAGCATGAGGATAGTACCACCAACATGTCCAAGCCCAACGAGCTCCAAGACGATGCTCCCAAGTTCGACTTCACCGCCATCCCTCTTTGTGGCATTGATGATGCCGAGTCTACCTTGACTCTTTTTCAAGATGGTGCGACGACGAGTATGACTACGGAGACCTTCAAGGACCAAGTTGTGGAGGCGAGCGACAAGGTGGCTAGCAAGGATGATGCTTCCATCTTAGGAGGCGAGAGTGATGATGTGCCATCTTCGGCCTTCATCCACGGCGACGGCTACGAGATGATCGAGCATGGAATTTCCCCTTCGCTCATGGAGGAGAGTGATGATGTGCCATCTTTGGCCTTCATCCACGGCGATGACGACGAGATGGTTGAGTATTTCACCTCGACCATGGCGATGTATGATGACTTGAGTGACTTGTGCCACCATACTGAGAGTGAGAGTGACTTCACCACTAGCCCCATATATGACGAGTTGCCCCAATTCCCATGTGAGGAGAGCCACAACCCCCATCACTTGGGTGAGATGAGTGACTCCACCATATGCGACTTTGAGTGCACCTATTTTGAGGGAGTGAGTGAACCACCACATAGAGAGAGTGAGATGGTTGATAGATCTCGTGAGGCCATTTGCATTTCTAACAACTTGACCTCTACATCTATTGTGTCTTTTCATTTGGTGCTAGGTCCCATTTATGATGACGCGCCGATCCTCGACGACTTCGTCCTTCCATTGGACAAGACGATGGCCATGGTGGAATATGATACACCCCCTCACATGGTTCCATCAAGATGAAGATGATCACCATTTGGTCTTTCCCACCTCACCTACACCACTTGAGTGGAATGACAAAGGTAACATAGGTGAAGGTGATGCTCTAGTCCCACTAGTGAACATTCTTGACATTGATTGCTTGCATGATGTTGATCCACCTAGTACCTTGCTTCATGCTAGTATGATTTCCTCATATGATGATTTGCCCATTTATGATGAGTATGATGATTCTCATGTGGAGTCTATTAGTAGTGATGCCATGTTACATAGGATTTCTTGTGACAATTTTTTAGGTCACATCATGTTTGCTAATCCGCTTGACTTGTCATATGCTATGCATGAAATCAATCATATGTCATATTTGCAATCTCTTCATACTGACTATACATATGCCATTAAAATAAACCCAATTTGCACTTATGGCATAGATGACAAGCCCATGGTTATTGGCATTTTTTTTTCTTGTGATGATATTAATATGCTCTCTTTGCATCATTTATCTCATATGCCATGCCATTCCCACCTAGCTTCGGATATGCATTGTTTTGGATGTTGTCCATTTTCTCCATGTGATGTTTTCGATATTGATCATGAGGAGACCCCCATAGTTTCCTCATACATGTTAGGAGATTTTGATCCATCCCATTCATTGCATAAACCCAATACTTGTGTGCACCATATGCTCCCCATGAATGAAAATGCTATTGATGTTCCATATAATTGTATGCTCAATTTGCATCCCCCTCGTGTCATACATAATAACTATTCTTTCATGATGGATGACATGTTCCTATACCATGCATCAAATTTCTTCGAGCATTGCTTATCTTGTGCTAACTCACACGTGCACATACACATCATGATGGATGATGTGTACATTTATCATGCGCACAATTTCTTTGGTTTTTGTCTCTTTTGTGTAGGTACCCATGAATACTTGTCAACCTCGCAATCCCACGAGTTGACAAAACGAGCTCTAGAGAGCAATGAAGACTTGGGATCTCATGGATTGTTTTTCCCATCGCTCTCTTCGCGCAAAGACTTCGCACATTTTTTCTACATGGCCCTCACTTGGCTATGGGTTATTGTCCATTACATATCATATGCCCATCTTGCCATGTTCACTTTGCATGATATGCTCATTCCTATGCCTTTGACATGCATTTGTGACCCATGCTTTGCATTGCACATGATGATTGATTCTAGTACTTGTATGTGCATTTGCATGCTTGGAGAAGATATTGCTTGTTCTTGGCATGTTCCTTTTGTGCACCATTACTATGATGATACTATGATCTTGCTTTATGTTCGTGCTTGTGATATGTCAGGTGCATTGTCTATGCCTATTATTTGCTCACATGACATGATTGCCATGATTTCTCCTAGTGTGTTGCATCTTCGCTCCACTAGTTTGCACGACTTGATTACTATGCTTGCTTATGTTGCATCATCAATGATTCATACTTGCTTATTTCATGCGGTTGATGACAACCATCTACATGCTTTGCACATGATTGTTATTGCTTCTTGTCACATATCTCCATATGTTGCCTCTCTCATGCTAGATGACTTGACATGTATTGAGTGCAACAATGCTTATAGTCTTGCTCATGAGATTGCCCCCATAGCATTCTCACATATGTTTGAAGATTTTGATATATTCCTTGTGAAGCATGCTTGTCTTACTTCTTTTCACCATATATCTAGTGCCATGAATATAGACATTGTCGCATCATATTATTCATGCACTTGTGCTTCTAATGACTATGTGCAAAAGATGAGAACCATCATGATGGACGATATGTTTGTCTATCATGCGCATACTTTCTTTGTTTTGTTTTGTGCATGTGTAGGATACTTGGACTTTGTGTCGACTTCCACTTCACGTGAGTTGACCATTCGAGCTCTTGAGAGTGAGCCTCATATATTCTACCACGACTCCCTTCTACACCACATTTCCTACAACTGCGGCATTGTGAAGAATGCACAAGGACACGCCTTCAAGGTGACATCTTTCTTGAGCTTGGATATTGTGGATCATACTTCATGTGTTGCTTGCACCATTTGCACGCATGTTGGAGATATTGCTTACATCCGTGATTGCCACATTCCCATGCTTCATGGTATATATACCTTGTGTTGCATCCAATTCTTAGTCTACTTGCTACTATCATATGATTGGTTGCAACAATGTCACTTCTTCACATATGCCATGTTCCATTGCGTGTCACATGCTTGACTTGATTGCCTCACACATGATGAATAATTGCTATTTCTATTGTGTTGAGTGCCACACTATATTCACTACACCCTATGCATGTTATGCTTGGATTGTCTTGCACTTGTCTCATGTGTTTAGACACTTCATTTTATTTGGTGTTGTGAATACTTCTTATGCCTACCATAGACCTTTCATTGAGTGCTTGATGCTTGCTTGCTATGACCTCGAGGTAGATGCTTATTATCTTGTCACACATATTTGCATCTCTACCTCACATTTGCATACTTGTCCACATGATATTTTTGCTTGTGCTCGATTGATATGCTTATATGCCATGTCTCAATCCTTTGTCACACCCGATGTTATGCTTGATGCCGACACTTGTTTGGTGAATCACCTCTTGAGTGCTTGGTTTTGCACTAACCACATTTGTTTTTCCAAGTGTTTGTTGTCTTTGCTCTTTTGAAGGAATCACAAGACGGTGCGACATTGGAGAGTGCCAATTTCAAGCTTCTAGATGACGAGTGCTTAGTGATCGACAACTTCGACAAGGCACCACCATCTCTTTCCCATGGTGATTTGGTTTTCGATCCGAGGTCGGATCTTTTCCAAGGGGAAGGGGATGATGCGGAGCATCCTATGGTCATCACCATGTCAAGAGTCCTTTTGGCAAGTGACATGTGCGACCTCTACTTCTCATACATAAAGGTGAATCTTCTCCTTTACACGTGCTCACTTGACCCCTTCGAGGATGATATACTACTTGACACTTCTCCCGTGTGCATGCATAGGTATTGTCGGAGCTTCACGGATATCGAGAAGGAGTGCAAGCACCAAGGAACAACTACACCATTCGCGAGGGAAGCCTGGAAGCGACGACGGAAGAAGACGGAGCTGCTGAAGCTACAACGGCCGGACATCCGGGCCAGAGGCCGGACATCCGGCGCCTGTGCAACCTCCGAGGAGCTGCACCAACAAGACGGCCGAAGCATCAGCGGCCGGACATCCGGCACCTCGGCAACCCCCGGACATCCGGCACTCTCCACCGGAAATTCGGCGCCCCTATCCAGAGAGCACCATGACCAACCTCGCGAGCCAGGACATCCGGCCCGCCAGCCCGGACATCCGGCACCCCGCGAACGGCCGGACATCCGGCACCCAGTTGGACATCCGGCGCCTGCCTGCGCGCATGGACAGGGCCCGAGGCCCATGTATCCCTTCCCCACTTACCCCTTCGTGGCTAAGACTATATATACTCCATCCCCTTCCTCTAGTTAGGGTTAGCAAATATGATAGCTCATTCTTAGGTGAGCTTTTCTCCTACCTCTACTCTTGAGAGAGAGAGACTACCACTCCCATGGAGTTCAAGACCTCCATGTGAGAAGATCTTGCGGGATTCAAGCCCCCATTTGTGGGAAGATCCTTCTAGTTTTCAAGCCCTCATCTCCTTCATAGGATTTGAGATGAACTCTACCTTGTATCTTTCTCTTTGTTGTTCATGTACCTTGTGGATCTTGTGTGTTTGATTGTCTAGTGGATGTGTGATGGGACTTGTTCTTGAGTGTTTCCCCTTGTGATTTCTCCCCGTTCTTCCCTGTGTTCATTGTGTTCTTCGAGGGATCCCACTCCAAACGTGAAAGATCGACCTACACCGGGTTTGCCCCTGTATCAAAGAGTAGGTACATGGCGGTGGCGGCGGGAATCCGACCTTCTCAAGAGCGGGCGCCCACGAGCGCCTTAACACGCTCCAATCCGTTTAGGTCGCCAACGTCGAGCACCGCATGGCGCCCTAGGGCGTGAGCAAGCATGATCCCGATCTCTGCACGACACTGGTCGTCTTTGGGCATCACCGACATCGCGCCAATGACGCTGCCGCCGAGGAAGACACCGCCTACGAAGACAGGCCGTAGGTGTTACCTGACCTAGCTTCTCATATGAATTCATCTCTTTTCTTTTTGTTCCCAGCTTGTATGTATCCGTGGAAGTTTTAGGTTGATTTATGACCTTGATGGTGGTGCCTGTTTCAGATCCTTGACATCCTAAAAGCAGCATCTACCTGGATGGGATGCACATCTCTCTAATTTATGAGGTATGCAAAATTGGCATCTCGACGGTTCCCCGATATAACTTCTGAGCTTGCTTGTCTAGAATTAGATTATATAAGTGTGCTAGGGACATAATATTCTTTCTGAAAGGGACATACTCATCATGAAAGCAACAAATTTATAGGCGTAGGTGCCTGGTAAATATTATTCTCTATGTGCGCCTTCTTTCTATATAGAGGTAGTTGAGATGTTGTAGTCAGACTAATGCATTACATGTTTTGTGGGTTTTAACCAGAGGCAAAGGCACTTTACTGAAACTAACATACTTGTAAATAATGTTTGCTTCTCTCTATTGAATACTTACCCTTCCTTCTTGGCTATTTTTTTTGTTGTTCTGCAACCAACTTTGGAGTGAAATGGCATAATACAGAGTATGTGCTCTATCGATTCATGTAACTTTTGTTCTTTATCTGTCGCCTAATTTCTAGTCTTTTATTCTTCTAATATGATTTTCAGTTTGTGGTTAGTTCACAGATTCCATTTTTGTTACCCTGTTAGTGGAGATACATCTCCAGATCTCCTAGATCATTTTTGTGTTGTCAGCACATTGCTTTTTGACAAATTATAAGAGAACGTGAAGATAAAATTGTTAGCTTAAGTTCTAGAACCAAAGAAACAAATGGACTTTACATACGTCACAATTTCTAATGTCAAGTCAAAAGATTCTTACAGAGAGGGTGGGCTGCTGCGTCAAGTTCTTATGTTTCTTGTAGCATATAATTAAGGAAGTGAGAAAACTCTTGGCTTTCATAGTACTGTTGTAGGAGCTGATTACCATATCCATCTAACTAGATTAATCTCTATGGCCTTTTGAAATTAGAAACAATTTGGAGAAAAATGTATGGTTTCTCTCTGTTAGATTTTTTATATACTCAAAACTAAGCATGGTTCCGCTAGACATGAATTTTGCAATGTAATATTTTTAGTTCCTCCTCTCCAACCTTTATGTGTTCATATTTAAGCCTAACTAAATCATGTTGCCTCATAATTGTGTAGATATTAACTACACCGTCTGTTCCTGAAAAGACAGGGTGAAATTGGTTTTGCTAAGACCAAGAAGGGTTTGGGAGAAGCAGTATTGGACTTTTTTTACCCTTCATTAGTCACATGGTTGAGTAGTTACTACACTCCACATATTGTGGTATATTATTTTATATTCTATCCTCATGGCGTCATAGGTTAAACTACTGTTGATGCATAAGTACACAGTGCACTTGTTTCGCTACGGTGATTGATGGTGATTGTGATATTTCTGTGATTCTATACTTTGATCTTTTCTTCAAATGAAAGGACAAAGCTTTAAGTACGAGTCCCTGTTTATATTGTGGTTACTTTTTTTTGCGAGAAAATTTTCAATCTATTCATCTTCAATCATGGCAGTACAACGTATACCAGAAATAGTAAAAATTACATCCAGATCCATAGACCACCTAGCGACGACTACCAGCACTGAAGCGAGCCGAAGGCGCGCCGCCGTCATCGCCCCTCCATCGCCGGAGTCGGGCACAACTTGTTGTAGTAGACAGTCAGAAAGTCGTCGTGCTAAGGCCCCATAGGACTAGCGCACCAGAATAGCAACCGCCGCAGATGAATAATAACTTAGAGTCTATGAGTTTGCATGTACATCAGGATTTATAAGAAAACCTAATCAGGAGCATTGCTGGATGGGCTTATTTTTGTTGGACATGCTAGATGCAAAAAACTGATTGTCAAGGGCGACTGCATGGAGGTGATTGAGATCATGTAGGATGGAAGAAACTCTATTGGCCCAGGGGCGGCGGTTAATGAAGAGGCAATTTTTTCTTTGTAGCGGTTTTATTCAAGTACTCTCCAAGTTTAGTCATAGAGATACTTTAGTGTCTTCTGTGGAGGAACATCATTATGTTGTCTGAGGATTCACTTTATTGTTGGTATGTTAGCTGATGGTGTAAGTGTTTTTATCAATCAATAAGTAAAGTTGTCATGATGGATTTCCCTACAAAATGGGTGGTGATAGAAGATACCAATGTAGCTTTTGATACTTCCAAAAATTGCTGGCGCTCAATGTGCATCAAGAGGAAAGCAATGGCAGACCCTATGGCTGGAGCACAATGTCATGTTGTATTATTAGTTCCACTATGTCTGTTCGTTTTTCCGTGGCAACGCACGGGCAGCCAACTAGTAGGTTTAAATTATGTCCAAAACGTGTGTGAATGAGGATTCACTTTTCTGCATTTTACTGGTTTGGATTTAACCATCATATGATTGGGATATGCTCCCTGTCACATGTCTGATACGGGGAAAATGTCAGACTGATCGTTGGCCGTTCATTCGTGTTCCATCCCACGATCATTACCTCCTCAGAGAAATCTCATGCAAAAGACCCCTCTCCCACTATTTCTTCCAAATCTTTTGCCCATCCTCTCCCCTATATTAGGGCCCTAATTAATCGCTTTGGTCCCAACCAACTCACAGTCACCGTGGACCTCACGATTCCACCGCGCCGCCCCTGATCTATCACCCATCACCACCCAGATCAGATCCACTCCACCGCCCAATTCCTCGACGTGGCCTCCGTTCCACCTCAGCTGGCTGCCGTAGGATCACTCGGCGGCCGGAGTACCAGCAGCCAGCAGTTGCAGCAGACCCCGAGGTGGATGTACTTGCGGCAGCTCGACCGCATCATGCACAAGCACACCTCGGCACCGGTGGCACTATTGGCATGCGACATCAATCTGCATGCCCTAGGTTCAGTTCTTTTGCAATATGCATGTACAAACCTGCATACATTGCTTGCTGCTAGAGCGTGCTTTTTTATTCAAATCATGGTTTAGTTGATGTAGGGTCACAAAATTCCCATTTATGTTGGATCATACTTATCACAAATTTCAGCGCGTACATCTTTGCAGCAAGGGATGCTAAATTTCGTTTTCAGGTTTCTATGCTTCCACTAGGTCTCGCATGTGTTGTGATTTCAAGATTTTTTCTACAGAGATTTGGTGCTTCTTATATATATCAACTATGTGTAGATGGATTGGCAATACAACCATGCTTCTCAAGCTTGACATCTTTTTCCTGTTGTAACCACTACTCCTTCTATTTTGTTGAATTTGATGAATCTAATGCATCCAAATATCAATGATTCCTATTTTTCAAACATGTGAGTCTTTGCTGCGTAGAATTTGTGGCATTTCAACCATACTTCACCGTGTAGAGTCAGAGCGACGAATCCCACGCCGGAGGACGACATGCTGCCCCATCGATGACTGTCCACGGTACCCTTCACCTGCGGCGAAGAGCACTCCACGGCAAGCCCCTACTGCACGTTCATCCTCGGTGTCCTCTTCACTGCTCATGGCTGTCGTTTCCATGTCGCCGCCACCGCCTACCCGACAACCCCTATGTTTAATCATGGGTCATGCTAATGGGTGCATCCATGGTCCAGTTGCGTGTCCCTAGCGCATTGACAACGCCATTGAGGTGAACCATGGTGGCATTGTGCCGAGACGAAGCTAACCCCGTGACAATTCTTGTATACAGAAGCAAATGCTGATATCACAGGAAGCAAATACTATTTCTGTTAGTAGCTTAGTTTCATTGGAACAAACAATCAACAATGTTTCTTTGATATCAATTTATATTCACTTTTGGAGGCAATGTAGATCTGAGCAAATATTGATGGAAGCATAGTATATTATTTTCTCTCTTTGGAAGCAATGTTGATGGAAGCATAGTATATTGTTTCTATGTTAGAAACAAGCTTCATATGTTGTGGAAGCAATCTCCTTAGACAAGGGAAACAAAATATTCTAGGTAGGAAGCAAAGTTAAATTGCACTAAGTTCACAACAAATGAAAATCTTTTTTCTCATATGGAAGCAAACTGCATGGCCCATATTAGATGTAGCGCTAAAAAATAGTTAGAATAGCTGAGATTATTGGAAGCAATTATTAGGGATTGTTTCCTAAAAAATGATGCTTCCATCTGTAAAACAAACTATTCTTCTATCCATTGGAGCAGGGATATTTTCCTTTTTCATGGAAGCAATATCGTGATGCTTTTGAAACAATGTATTATTAGACACAAAATCTTCTAATTCCACGGAAGCAAACATCATTAACCATGGAAGCTAATTCACCGATTGATGGCGACACAAATTATTGTATTCAAAGATATAAAAATCCATATCAAAGCAACAGTTCCATCGGAAGCAAAACTGAATAATATCAGAAACAAATTTTGCTTTTAAGGTAGCAACATATATCTGGTGGAATGCCAGTTATTACTCTCCTTACCATCTGAAATTAGTTTGCTAAATATATGGAAAGCGTCACATTAGTTTCCTAAATCTTCAAAGTAATTATTAGCAAATCCCACCTAATTAGCTTCATCGGGTTTCAATTCTGGAAACTGCCCACGAAAGATGTGCACCGGCCAGCCTGCTGATCTAACGGCCATAGGGGATTTGATCCAACGGCTTGCTACTAGTCTGATAGGAAGTTAGGATCAGTAGTCTGATTCCTAGTGATTCCCCATATGATTGCATAGCCAGGAGATTAGCTGGTACTATTTAGTGATAGGTTACCTTTTTTGTTGTTCCATATTATTGGTACAGACAATGGACTCACTAGAGTAGCCTTAACTGGCTGTACTTTTGAGAGAGGGTGTGTTGTTTATGAGCTACCAGATGTACTACATGGCGTTCGGACTTGCACTATTTTCCGAGGCCTACTGTTCTGGTTGGGAATGAGGGGATGTTGTACATTCAATTTGATAATCATGATTGTTGTTTTGTGATGTATTATGCAATAATCCAATACCTGCATCCTAACCTATTCTCGACCTCACACTGGAGCAGCGCAACGTGCTCTCTGGTAGTCTATCTTCGTTGACGAGAGGCTTGGTCTCACATAGTAGGTATGCGTGGAATGGCTGAGCTCAGGATTTCATGCATTAAGGTAAAAAAAGGTGTTAAATTTGTAGGGGTTTGAGCTGGGAGGCAATCCCAGATGTTATGTTGTACCCTTAAGCCTCAAGCCTATAATTACTTTCCTATCTTAGAAGCCAATCATTGTGATTTAGTGGAGATGTGCAACACTACAAGGTTCAATGTAGCTAACTTACAATCATTTTGGGGAAAGGAATTGCAACATAGACTAGGATATGAAAATGGATTGCTCACTCCTGGGTATCTTTCTCATGATCTGATTTGTTTTCTATGCAGATTATTATAGCAAGGATCATGATATACTAAGGTGTGTAAGTTGTGTCAAGTGAAAAAACTTCATCCGTGGGACGAGCCAAAAAGAGTCAAGAATTTGACAAAGAGCACAACAAACATGGCAGGTTTGGGAAATAGGAAATATTCACTATCACTTCCAATTAGAAGGTTCTCCATGCTTCCTATGTTACTCCGGGAATTATAGAGCAAAAGATTTGGATTTAATTGACAGGCTTCATGTCTCAAAATATGATGACGAATCAACTAAAAGAGGAACATGAATTTAGGGTGTGGAAGAGCTACCAAGAAATATTAAAGGTACAGTACATATTAGCTTCTGATGGGCACATATTGTTTGGTTGCTTTTCCATCTCTTCTTCCTGTTGTGTTACTTCATATTAAATTTATTTCTAAAATCAGGACTTGTTTATTAAAACTCTCTATTATGTTACGTTTTATATTGCATTTTTGGTCTGAAAAGAAATTGCATCTGCCAAGTGCAAACACCATGGTATATCGTCATTGATTAGCCCACTTTAGTAATGTTATCTTGTGAAAGCAAGTTAAGAGCATGATGTAACAATGTTTTTTTGTCAATATACTTTATATAGTGCATCTATAATGTTTACTCTCCTTATATGATAGACTCTCATTAGTTCTGCTCATTTCTTCCAATCAGCTCTAACAAAAATATAGCTTAATATTGATTATCCAAGTATCATCATAATTTTTTAGCTGTTAAGCTCTTGCTTCTTTTACCTTCTTTTACCAACTTCACAATATTTGCTCTTACCATTTCATTTGTAGTTATGCATCAACAAGCAGTATGCCATGTCTTTGTTGTTTCCGACTAAAAAAGGCACTATCATCAAGTGGCATCATTTATCATGGGCTTAGATCGAAAGTAAGATATATTTCTTTCAAGAAAAATTTGCTCCAACAAAATTTGTCATGAGGACCTAATGCAATGATGATGTTAAGGCCACCCCTCAACAATTTTGTTTGTTTCTTCTACTTGAATGAAAATGGTTTATGAAACACAATGAGATTTTGAAGCCCTTTAAACAGACTAGTTAGTTCTTCTGTTTGTCTTTTATTTTTCCTATATGATGATGCAAAATAATTTGGTGGCCAAGAAACATGTTGATATACCTTAGTTTCTACTCCCTCTGTAAAGAAATATAAGAGCGTTTAGATCACTACTTTAGTGATCTAAATATTCTTATCTTTCTTTACGGAGGGAGTAGCGTGTTATCTATGTTGTCCAAGCATAAATCTTTTCATTTCGAACCTAATAATATCTTCGTGCTTTTGCAGGTAATTTAGCAAATGGTTTACTTTGAAGTTTTTGAACTGCTTGCTTTGCATGGATAACTTTTTGGTGCTCTTGATACCATGTATGAGGAAATTTCACAATAAAACATGGTAGCTAAAATGACAGTAGTAGTCATGGAGCGACAAAATTTGCTGCAACTACCAATAATGAGGTTTTCCCCTCCTTGCTTTGATGAAAAATGATGATTTGTCATGTACTTGCTCACTACAGACTAATACCCTGGTGGTTTCTCTTCACTCTTGCCTTTCCATCACTCAATTACATTTAGATGTGTGCTATTGCAACGAGTATGTGTATTAATGCATTAGTCGCTAATTGGATACCATAAATAAGGCTCATGCGCATCATGCATGGAAACAATTCTGTAGTACTAGAAGAAAGGAAAGAGAATAAGGCTGGTTGTAATGGGGGGTATCATATACTAGTATCATGCATATGATACTAGTGTATGATACTACCTTCCTAATGCATAGTATCATATAATTAGTATCATGTAGTACTCTATTTATTGTCATACATGTAGTATAGCATTTATTATGATACGACATCATGATATGATATTGGAACCTCTCTTTTTTCATTTAATTTTATGACAGCTCATCAAAGTTGCCTAGTTGGCATGCATGATACTAGTTATGATATTACCATTACGACCAGCCTAAGGCTGCTGCCAATGCATGGGTGCTTAGATGAGGTGCTAACCACATTAAATAGCTTAGCAACTATACTCCCCAATGCATAGGTGCTTAGCTTATGGTTGCTAAGCTTGCTTCATTTAATAATTTAGCTACTAAAGCTCTTCATGGATTGGTGGGCTTCCTTCTTTTAAATGTTTTGTCTAGGTTCACGCGCTTAGCATTGTTTCTTCCTGGGGTCACCACACTCATCTCTCTCCTTTTAAATAACTTGCCACATCAGATTTTTTGCCTACGTGGGAGGCTAAGCACATGTACAAGGTGGAGCATTGGGAGGGGCCTAACATGCATGGCAACGTTGCATGTTTGGAGTCATTAATAGAAATAGGAGAGAGAAATCAGCAATAAATGCCTCTTGATTTGTATACATTCATGTTCTTAGGTATATGGAGATATTTTTTCATGTGTGTATTAATAGGAGGTATATGGTACTGTTACATGGGACATATTTTTTCAATATAATCTAATTTAAACAAATGGTAGTAATGTGTTCAAGGAGAATAATTTATAGCTCACTTATTAGACCAAATATCTCAAGCATATCCATAAATTTCACATGCCCATAGTTGTATTGTGGCTGAAACATTTTCCCGCTTTTATTATCTGATAGCTATTAGTTAACTATCGTACAAAAATGCAATGTGTTCTTTTTTCACTTTAGAAAAGCACTCCAAGGAATCGAAACCCACAAATATTTTTAAATATTGTGGGCATGCCATATCCAATGCATTTTTTGGATGGTGGGAGTAGTTATTAATCCCCTGCTCTTGAGTCGCTCCTCGCGGGTGACTCGAGGGCGACAAACCTTAGCTCTCACAGGCCTCCCCCTCCTCCCTTCCCCTTCCCGCCGCCACCCGAGATGGTCGTCAGCGTTCCTGCGCGGCTATCGGTGAAGGTGGCGGCGAGGTTCCTGCTGCCCTGCATCTCGTTGGGAGCTTTGGTACGCGGGGGCGGCGGCCCTGGGTGAGAAGGCAACGTCGACCTCGTCTGGTGGGTGGAGCTGCAGGTGTTGGCTGGCCCTCCCGGTCGCGTGGGCGGCGGTTGGGCGGCAGTGGCTTCTCGCGGCGTGGTCTGCCTCGGCGGCTGCGCCAGATCTGGATCCCGGCGGGCTGCTTCGACCTCATCCGTCCACGCCAGCTGCGGATCCGGCCGTATCCGGATCCCGTACTTCGGGCCGGCCAGGGGACGTGGTGGGGGAAGATCTGGGAGGGGGAAACCCCTGATCGACCTCCCATCGACCTCGACGCCAACAGTGGCTCTGGCCCCGTTTTCCCTCTTGAGGGGGCGCTCGATTCCCTCCTTCCCTCCTCCTCCCTCCACCTTATCCCGGGTGAAAACCTTGGATGCGTGCGTCCAGGCGACGGTGGCGCTCTGGCGTCGCTATCTTCTTGAAGACGCCGCCTTGGGATGGTTGGAGGGTTGTGGATGTGCGTCGAGCTGTCTGCTTCGGTTGCGGCTGTGTGGTTCTTGCATGATGTCATTGGTAGTGGGTGTGTGGTCGCCTTCCCGCTCTGGTTGTTGTTGTCCCGTCAGGTGGCACTGTGGGGTTGCTGGCCGGTGGTGGTGCTCCAGTGGGGTGAGCGGTGATGAGGTCTCCCCTCCGGCAATGTGAGGAAAGATGGTGGTCTCTCCTCGTCCCCGGCTTGCTATCCTGACTATGGCGACGGTGCTCATTCCGCGGTGGTGTCCCTGTCACCCTCCATCTAGTGCATCTCTTCGGCCTCTGCACGCGCTAGTCCTCTTTGGCTTGGAGTTCATCTTCGACTTGATCCTGTAATTTTCTTAAGTGGCAGTTGTGTGTGACCTTCTCAAGTTAGCTTCTTGGTCTAGCTGCCTACTCTTTTTTCTTGTATCAAGTCTGTACCAATGTTTGCGACACCATTGTATCCCCTAGCCGGTTGATGGCTTCATTAATTTGAAGTCGGGCATGATGCCTTTTATCTAAAAAATGCATTTTACATTATAGAAGTTAGTAAGTGTGACATACCCATAGACCATATTCCAGAAAATATATACCCATTTATATGTGACATACTTAGCAATAATATACCGCAAAAGAATAAACAGTTACCATATTTCAAATATATAAAGATTGATATAACCAGCAAACTAGCAAAACTATCGACATGCCTATAAATTACTAAACAACACACAGAATAAAAAAATGATATACGCATCAGTTCTTTATACATAGTGGAGAGTATGTGATACGTACGATAAATATATCATACAAAAACATGGCTATCTACTCCCTCCATTCGGAACTACACATCTAAGAAATGAATGTATCTAGATGTATTTTAGTTGCAGATACATCCATTTTTATGGCAAGTAATTCCGAACGAAGGAAGTAGTAATTAGGATATAAACGTCCATTTTTTGTGGGGATAGAATATAATGTCCATACAGAAACTTGCACTCAATGTACAGAAGGTATTATATACCCACAGATGTTTAAGACTTAAGAAAATTATAAGGTATCATGTACCCACAGTATGAGACCATACGTATGTGGGTATATGTTTTTTTTATCGAGCCCAACCTATTCATCCATTTCCATCAGTTCTTTATACATAGTGAAGAGTATGTGATACCTATGATAAATATATCATACAAAAAATGCCTATACAATAATTAGGATACAATGTCCATTTTTATGCCGGGATAGAATATAACGTCCATATGGAAACTTGACTCAATGTAAAAGTTTTTAGGAAGTTCGAAGGTATCATATATACACGTATAATGTCCTGGGTACGAGCTCATAGGTTTTTTTTCCTACGCTACGGCTAGGGTTTTCCTCCTCCTGGCGATCGGATCGCTGGTGAGTCCCTCTCCAATACTCCCTGGCAATCAATCGCCAGCGAGTCCGTCCATCATTACCTCTCCCTTGCGTAGGGGTGGGTCGTTCTTTCTTTTGGTGCAGATTGCGATAGCGATGGCGGCGGACGCCCAGTCAGGAACGAGCGGCGGGAGTGGCGCCGCAATGAAGTCAGATCTTGATGAATTTCTGGAACAACTAAACTTGGACGAAGAGGAATTCGATGACTTGGTTATCGACGCAGACAATCCTGAGATCAACAAAAGCGTTAGATGGCTTGCCCTAGCTAGGGTTCATACGGACAAATCCTTTAGTCAAACTACTTTCTACATGGAGATGCGTGCGGCGTGGAACACAGCCCAACCGGTTAGGTTTCGGCCGGTGGGACAGAATTTGTTCGTGGTACAAGCTTCTTGCCTTGGAGACTGGGAGCGCATGCTGGATCAAGGACCGTGGTTGTTCAGGAATATGCTTGTGTTGATGTGCCCATATGATGGTTTTACGAAAGCTGAGGAGGTACCGATGGTGTTTATGCCAATTTGGTTACAAATCCATAGACTTCCCGAGGGGTTCTGCAAGCAGAAGATTGTGCAACATCTGCTCAGGAACTCCGGTGAGATCTTGGAGATGAGACTTAATGGGAATACGAGAGGAGACTATGTTAGAGTGAGGATCCGTCATGATGTTAGCAAGCCTCTTACAAAATTTGTTAGTATTGTTCGGGGCCATGAGAGGCAGGTGTTCTTGGTTCGTTATGAGAAACTGGCCCGCTTTTGCAGTGTCTGCGGCTTAATTGGTCATGAGTATAAAGAATGTGGTAGTGGTATTCATGAAGAGAAGGATAAGAAGTATGGGGCGTGGTTATATGCTGATGGTCCAAACAAACCACGTCAGGAGGAACAACACACGCGAGGTGGTGCAAGGCAATATGAGGCTACACCACAACGTGAGGTGGGTGGGAAGAAGGTGGTGGATCCTGACATGTTGGATACAGCCACCAGCCCCCCAAAGAAGGGCCATACCCACATGTAGGTCGATCCGGTGGTCAGGAAGAGATTGGCAATGGACGGTGTGGGCTCAGAAGAGGTGAAGGGTACCCAGAATCCAAAGGAAAACACTCTAGCTTTGACCCTTGGGAAGGGATAAAGGGACCAATTCACCTAGCAGCAGCAATGGAAGTAAGCGAGCAAAAACTAGTTCAGAGGGTGTATCATGCGATAAATCGGCGGCCTCCCTAGAGGAGGACC
>NC_041393.1:321188597-321231910 GCF_002162155.2 Triticum dicoccoides
AGTTCGTGAGGTTTTGGCCCTCTCAAAAGCCAATTCCCCAGGGCTCATATTCTTATGTGAAACCAGACAAGCCTCAAATAAAATGGAGCGACTCAAGTGGAGATTACAGATGAAGGGTTTTGTGGGGGTGTCGAGCCAGGGTCTGAGTGGAGGGCTTGCCCTTTTCTGGGACGAAAGCTTGCAAGTCACAGTTCTAGATGCTTGTGCATGGTATATAGACGTGTGGATAGTGGATGCAGTGAATGACAAGTCATGGAGGACAACCTTTGTGTACGGGGAGCCGAGAGTGGAGAATCGACACCGGATGTGGAGCTCGCTATCTAACCTAAGGGCGTTTTCTGCTGAGCCTTGGTTAGTATGCGGCGATTTCAATGAAGCTATGTGGCAACATGAGCACTTTTCTCAGTCACAACGATCTGAAAGTCAAATGCAAGTGTTCCGTGATTGCCTACTAGCATGTGAACTCTTGGATCTTGGATTTAGTGGCGTTCCGTTTACATACGATAATGGCCAACAAGGAGGGAGGAACGTACGGGTCCGGCTGGATAGGGCCTACGCGGATGATGCATGGAGGGATCTATTTCCACTCACGCAGGTGACTCACCTGGGGACCTCCTGCTCGGACCACTGCCCGGTTCTCGTTCGGTTATCTGCGGCACCACCGAGAACTAGATCTGCGTCACGATACAAGATTATGTGGGAGCGACATCCCAGCTTGACGGCGGTGGTGGCAGAACGTTGGGGCCGAAGCTGCCCAGCTGGGAACTTGGGCGCGGTTCGTGATGCTCTTAAAGAGATGATGATCAAGCTGCGATCATGGAGTAGAGAGAACTTTGGCCACGTCATATCAGATTTGGAAAAGTTACGAGCAGAATTAGCACACTTACAACTTCATGATGCGGACAGAAATTTAATAAAATAGAAAATGCACCAACTTGATGAACTCCTCTATAGGGAGGAGATGCTTTGGCTTCAGAGATCTCGGATCACATGGTTGAAAGAAGGAGAGCGAAATACAGCATATCTTGATCACCGTGCGGTGTGGCGTGCTCGGCGGAACTATATACAGCGCTTGAAGCGAGAGGATGGTACGTGGTGCTCATCCCCGACAGATATGCAACGCATGGCCACATCATACTTCAAGGAGGTTTATACGAAAGATCCAACTCTCACTCCGAGAGTGTCTTGGAGTGTATCGCATCTAAGGTAACTGAGGGTATGAACGATACCCTATGTGCTCCCTTCTCGGAGGAGGATGTATCAAATGCCCTATTTCAAATGGGTTCGCTTAAAGCACCAGGGACGGACGGCCTCCCAGCGAGGTTCTTTCAACGAAACTCGGTCGTGCTGAAATCTAAAATCATAGCTGTTGTGCTGGAGTTCTTTAAGTCAGGAGAGATGCCGGATGGGGTGAACGACACGGCTATCGTTCTTATCCTGAAAATTCCTTTCCCAAAGGAACTCAAGGATTTTAGACCAATAAGCTTGTGTAACGTCATCTACAAGATTGTCTCAAAATGCCTCGTGAACAGACTAAGGTCATTGCTCGCGGAGCTCATCTCAGAGAATCAGAGTGCCTCCGTTCCAGGGAGGCTTATCACTGACAATTCGATTATTGCTTTTGAGTGCCTTCACCACATACAGTCACTGAAACAAAACAGACCGGCGGCATGTGCTTACAAGCTGGACTTGTCGAAGGCATATGACCGTGTCGACTGGGACTTTTTGGAGAAGGCACTTGGTAGATGGGGCTTCGCCCAACAGTGGATTGCATGGATTATGGTGTGTGTGAAATCAGTGAAATATTCGGTCAAATTCAATGGACAATTGCTTGAGAGTTTCATTCCCTCTAGAGGATTAAGGCAAGGTGATCCTTTATCGCCATTCTTATTTCTTTTTGTTGCTGATGCCCTTTCTGCTCTGTTCTCTAAATCAGTTGAGGAAGGCTCGCTAAAGGGGGTGGCTATATGTTGTGGTGCACCAGTTATCTCCCACCTGTTATTTGCAGATGATACTATGTTGCTTTTTGAGGCGTCTGGCGAGCAAGCAAGCATTGTTAAGGGGTTGTTGAACACTTATAGTTCTGCGACGGGTCAACTTATTAACCCAGAGAAGTGTTCCATCCTTTTTTTCTGACAATTGCTCTGATGCGGTGGTGGATGAAGTCAAAAGTACCCTCGAGGTTACGCAGCAGGTGTTCGAGCCAAAGTACCTCGGCCTTCCGGTGACAGAGGGAAGAGTGCATAAGGGACAATTTGAATCTCTTCAGGAGAGGTTGAGGAAGAGATTAATTGATTGGAGTGAACAGTTTATCTCATCGGGGAACAAAGAAATTTTGATCAAGGCGGTGGCGCAAGCTATACCTACATATGTCATGAGTGTGTTTTGGCTACCGACCTCTGTTTGCGATGATTTAACGCGTATGATGAGGCAATACTGGTGGGGAGTGGAGAATGGTAAAAGGAAAATGGCGTGGCTCAGTTGGGAGAAAATGTTCTTGCCCAAGGATATGGGAGGAATGGGTTTTAGAGATATGAGATCCTTCAATCAGGCGCTACTCGCGAAGCAAGCCTGGAGATTGCTTGATAGTCCGGATAGTTTATGCGCCCGGTTACTCCAGGCCAAATATTACCCCAATGGTAACTTGCTTGATACAGTCTTTCCTTCTAGTTCGTCGGCTGTGTGGAAGGGCATCATGCATGGACTTGATCTGTTGAAAAAAGGGGCTTATATGGCATGTGAGTAATGGTTCGTTAATTAAGACTTGGCGGGATCCCTGGATTCCAAGGAAGCATGACTTCAAACCGATCACCCCAAAAAGAAATTGTAGACACAACTGGGTTGCGGATTTCTTGGAGGAATCTGATGCATGGAATATGCAAATGTTGAGACAATATTTCAGGGATATGGACATTCGCGAAATTGTGAAGATCCGGACGTCACCGAGGCGGGGGCAGGATTTTTTGGCTTGGTTTCCAAAAAAGAGTGGTTTGTTCACTATTAAGAGCGCCTATCACCTCGCAAGAGAATACCAATTGTCAAATTCGATGAGCGCGTCTAGCTCTAACCCAAGCGGACACAGGTCGATCTGGAGACGGGTGTGGGATGCGCGGGTACCACTCAAGATGAGAATCATGGCGTGGAAAGTGGTGTCAGGAGCACTCGCAACAAATTCTTGCAAGAAATATAGACACATATCCATGCGTGATACATGCCCTCTCTGTGGTTCAGAAAAGGAGATCAGCTTCCATGCGTTGGTTACTTGTGAGTATGCTCGGGCAGTGTGGACGCAATTGCGTTCAGTTTGGAATCTCCCTGATCATCAATTGCTTCGAGATACAGGAAGGGAGTGGCTTCTGAATATTCTGATGAACTGCAATGATGATATGCGGGAGTGCACTATAATGTTAATATGGAGGATATGGACATTGAGGTCTGATATGGCGCATGGTGAAGATGTACCAAGTCCGACTGCTACGGCAGATTATCTGCAAAGTTATATGCAATCGTTACATTTGGCCAGGAGATACTCTACAGAGGATATCATAAAGGGGAAGATGCCAATGCTTAGTGATGAGCCGGCCAAGCCGCCCGGTACGGCAATGTAGTTACCATGGCCTCGTCCTGCGGAAGGCCATGCGGCCTTATCGGTCGATGGATCGTTCTCACCATCGGATGGATCAGCAGCTCCAGGTATGCTACTTAGAAGAGCTGATGGGTCTGTCATATTTGCAGCTTACCGGTGTATCTTCAACTGCAATGATGCTTTGGAGGCGGAACTACATGCAATAATGCAAGGGATGGCACTAGCAATCCAGCATTGCAACTTGCCGATCATTGTTCAATCTGATTTTGTCCAAGCTCTTTTGTCTCTGACCGGCGAAAGTCTTTCCCGGTCGGCTTATGGTCATTTAGTTGCTGAGATTCGTCTTCTTATGGGTGAAAGAGAGTTTTTTCCTTTGAAAATTAAGCGAGAACAGAATAGGGTAGCAGATCGTTTGGCTATGTATAGTCGTATAGAGAGCACTACTGCTGTATGGCTTGGGCAGGGCCCTCCTTGTATTGAGGAGCTTTTGCCATTTGATTGTAACCCTATGAATATGGAATAAAACTCTTTTACCCTCGCAAAAAAATGTCCTGGGTACGAACCTACATATGAAGTGGAACGAACATGCCATACTCACAAATATTTCTTGGCTATATCGATTTTGTCTATGTAATTTTGTCACACTTTAATTATAATCTTGGTGTATATAATTTTGGGGAGAAATATTTCTCAGTATATTATTTCTCTTTATCATACCTTGGGTATATCATTTTTGGGATGTATATTTTTTTGGTATATAATTTCCATCTATCGTACCTTGGGTATATCTTTATTAAGGTATTTATTTTATTTTGGAAAGATTCAAAGGACGATCATGCATGGAAGAGAAGTTATGGATGCATGTATTGTTCGGAAACAAATGCATGCATGCTATTATTACATAGTATGGGAAATCTTGCATGCAGAATTTAATGGGTTTAAGTCCACAGGGCATTAATGAAAAACCAGCTAGGTGCCACAGTGATGCTAAACTAAGTGAGCACGTAAAATAGCTAATCGTGCGTGCTGGTCGCTAATTCTCTCACGCATGACTCGGCTAGTTTAGCCCAAATTTCCACACCATGTAAACGAAGGTAAAACGCAACAAAAAAGAACATAACAAATTTAATTTTTGTTACTGCCCCACTTTCGCCACACGCTTTATCTTCGTCCCGTCGCGCTGGCCACTATTTAATGATAGTAAAAATACTAGCGTTTATGATAGAATTACTAGGAGTCATGATGCACGTGGTACAACCTGAAATTGAGCTTTTTAAGACTAGCCACAATGGGAGTAACTTCAGCAGTAACATCGAGTTCAATTCAGCAAATTTGCTTATTTGGCAATGAGTTAATGAGGAGAGAGGTAGTTACAGTAACTTAGCTAGTTATTGTAACATCACATGTCCCAATGCAATATGAGTCTATAACTTGATAAATGAAGCTTTGCATGTTACCACACTTATGTTACTATCCACTATGAAGATAGTAACATAGTCTAGGAATATGTGTATATTACTAATATATGTTACTATGCACTGTGGCTAGTCTAAAGAAAAGGGTAATTATGATAAATGTGTTACGACTCCCTATGTGCTAATTACTTCAAGCACTAAAGAAAAGAAGGGGTAATTATTCCATCCTTTCCGGTTTATAGAGTTTATTTTAACTTTTTT
Source organism: Triticum dicoccoides (assembly GCF_002162155.2). Classification (NCBI taxonomy): domain Eukaryota; kingdom Viridiplantae; phylum Streptophyta; class Magnoliopsida; order Poales; family Poaceae; genus Triticum; species Triticum dicoccoides. The sequence continues at coordinate 321,193,860 of NC_041393.1, forward strand.
GTTTTTCCAATTTAAAGGGCTCATCTTCATCTCATTTTTAGTTTTCGAGGGGCATTAAATCTTTACATGCAAGAATTAAAAAGAAACATCCTAATGCATGTAATTTTCCTACTTGTCTAGTGGTCAAGCATGCATGCACTGCAATTAATCTAAATTAATGCATGAGTTTAATTTGAGTAGTTTTGTAAAGTACAAGATACATTCCTCCACTCACAAAATGCCTTGGTTGATGAAATTTAAGATTTGAGCCCTATAAACCGGAAAGGAGCGAGTACTATACTCCTTCCGTCTAGGTGAATAAGTCATCTTAGGCACCATGACCAAGGAGGAGGGGAAAATGAAAGAACTTGATGTTTATTTGCTAATTAATAGCACTGCGTGCAATGAACTAACCACTGCATATCGTATCTGTTGTCTCAAGTCATTAAAAGCATGCACACCACACATCTCTTATTGGTTGATATGTCAAAAAACAAAAAAGAGATAGAAGTTAATGCACCACGCTTAAGTGTTTTGGGATTATTTAGTTTTCATAAGATGACTTACACACCTAGACGGAGGGAGTAGAAAGTTTTCTGCATGCTAATTATTACTACTATCCACTAGAGCCTTACTATAGAGCATTTCCTATTTGCTAATTACTAAAGTCACTAGAGCATAGTAATTGCATTACTATAGAGGGTTTATGGTTTTACACCTTCCTTCTTGCCAATTTATACTTTCGCTAGGGCCTTAGTAATAGCATTACTATTTGGTATAAATCTTATTTTAGCAACTAAAATAAAACCAAGATGTAAATGGAAGAAATGTAAAATTAGAAAGGCCCAATCTCGGCATAACTAGCTATGACCTAAGTACCCATAATTTTTTTTAGATTAGTACTAACCTTTTTTTTTGGTATAATTACTTTCACAAAAAATGAGTCTCATAATATAAATCATTTCATTATCATATTCCCTACACTAATTACGTAACTTCGTTCCAGTGTTGCATTCATTGCAAACTTCCAGGATCCATTACCGTGTTCCCATTGTTAAAAATAATTCTGTAATTAGGGAAAAATCTCCCCTTGCCCAAACCGTTGTTGCGGTTTGTCCCGCAATCGACGCCTCCCTTCGATCTCCTGGAACCGACGCCTCCTCGAGGGATCGTCGTGTCTCCTCGGGACATATAAAAGGGGCCATGTAACCATCGATCAATCAATTCGATCATTCTGATTCAAAACACGTTATCAGCACGTAGAACAGCCAGCGAGAGCGAAAGGCAACAGAGAAAAGGAGAAGAGAGGAAGCACTCACTGCCGGTGAGATGACAGGCCTCGTCTCCTTCTTCCTCCGTCTGATCCGCAAGGACGGTCGCCGCTACCGCCTCATTGCCCTTCGCCGCAATGGAGTTGGTGTCCACCGCCATTTCCGTCGTCGAATGCAAGCCATCCGTCGATTCGCCGCTGGACGTGGCACTCCTGGCCACCACCGCGCCGCTGGACGCACCCCCGCGGTGCTCCCCTCGCCCCTGGACGCGCCCACGATGGTGCTCCCTGCGCCCGTTGCCAGGCGCCCATGGGGTTCGACCCCTGGCTAGTGGCCGGCCCGAGCGCCTCCATGGTGCACAGGGCTGCAGACGCGCCTGCACCGTCCCCTGGATCTCCGCCTTCACCACCTGCTCCGCCGGCCGCGTGGCTCGCGCTGTCGACGCCAACGCCCGCCGCCGAGGCCGCCGGCCCTCCCGGATACTGCCCCATGTCGATGCGCGCCGTCGTGAACGAGGAGGAGGTGCTCGCCTTCGTCTCCGCGCCGGCCGGTGCCTCCGGAGTAGTCCGCCTTGGAGCAGGCATGGAGGACGGTGCCGCCACGCCACGCCTCAACAGGAGACGGCCGCGGGCTCGAGCAGCCGCACTGAGCAGCGCTTCGGCCGCCTATTCAGGCGCACCGTCGCATCCCTCGACCGCCGTCCCGGCCACTACGTCGGCTCGTGGGCTCCGGCAAGCCTCGGCCTTGCCAGCGTCGCGCCTCCAGGAGTCCGCCTGGACCTCGTCGTCGTTGCTTCTTCTTCGGACGAGGAGAGCTCGGTGGGGTTGCGCTGGTAACCAATAGAGAAGGAGGGATGCGGCGGCGGCCACTCCTCCTGGCGGTGGTGCTGTGACCAGAGGTGGGGATCGAGCAGTGGTGCGGGGGGTCAGAGTATCCGACCCGTATCCGTAACCGCTCTCCCCCCTCTGCTTTATGCGGTGCGGCAGCGGATGGGCTGGCCAAAGGCCGTGCAAGCCTAGGCCCAGTCGCATACGGGTCCTCGTGGTGGCTACGATTTTTTTATCTGTTTCATTGATCATTAGTACTAATTATTGTATTAGTGCAGTTTTAGACTATGTTTAGTACTGTTTAGTACCTAGTTTGACTGCTACTTACATTCTAGTCCTGTTCTAGATTACATCTGACTAGGACTTGTGTTATTAGTGTGTTTATATTATGTAATGGATTGATAATATAAATAAAGTACCGGATTTCATCTGGGAAGTATGACATGTTCCATGTGTTTACCACATATCAAGTTCTCTTGAACATGTTTTAGCGATCGAGATCATCTTCTCTCGCACACCAAACATGTAAATTTTTGAATATTTCTCCCTCATTATATTTGGAATCACAAGGTAATGAGTTGGGATCTACTACTCATTTGCAGATTATCCCCTCTTACTATGAGGTCTACGCTTTGTCATTCTCGACAAGCGATTACCTCCAACGTGTATTCCTTATATCTGAATTGTAGCATACACAAGGTAATGGCGATATAGCCTATTACTGTGAGATCTAAATGATCTTCAAAGTGTTACGTTCACACAATTGAGGTTGAGAATTTTTCAAGTTTACACTTGAGTATCAAATTTTTGCATTCTTATTACAGAACCATGATGGTTTTTAATTTACCACCTGTAAATTAATTATCGTTTTCCCATGTAGGCAAAGATGACTGCCAAAGAGTTTGAGGAGCTTGCCCTCAATGGCCACAATTACCCTACATGGGCTATGGACATCAAGATCAGTCTTGCGTCCCGTGGGATAGCGCGTGCAATACAACCCCCGGAGACTCCTCTCCCGGATGGGGCCACGCCGCTGACAAAACAGCAGAACTATGCTGCCTGCCTTATTCATCATAAGGCACCATATTCATCCAGATCTCAAGTCCGAGTATTTACAGGAGGAATCTCCTAGTACTCTGTTTCTGGCTCTCAAAACAAGGTATGAACAGCAGAAGGCAGTAGTCCTGCCAGAAGCACTCCATGATTGGACTCATCTCCGTCTTCAGGATTTCAAGTCCATTGGTGAGTACAATCATGTTGTTCATAAGATATGTTCCAAACTGCGCTTTTGTGAGAAGGAACCTACTGAAGGGGAGAAGATAGAGAAAACTTTCTCTACTATGCTCCCTTCAGATAGAATCCTCCAACAGCAATACCGTGCTCGAAACTACACTGTCTATTCCGAGCTTATTCACATGTTACTTCAGGCTGAGAAGCATGATGAGCTACTCGCTAAGAATGGCTCTCAGGGCCCAGTTGGGGCACAACCTTTACCTGAAGTCCATCTGAATGTTGCAAATAGACAAAAGTTTAATGGTACCCCTCAGGGTAAACAATCCAATTTCGAGCATAAGCGAAAGCGCAATGGGAACAGGAGATCTAGACACCCAGGCAAGGGAAAAGGCACTTCAAAGCCCAGGTTTGATAAATCTAAGCTTTGCAACAAGTGTGGATGCTCCACGCATTCTACTAAAAAGTGCAAAATGCCCAAGCATCTGGTTATGCTGTACCAGCAATCTCAGGGACGCAAAGCACCTCAAGGGAAAAGGTTTGAAGCCAACTTCAACCTTCATCCGGATAGATCAAAAGGAGCTGTTGGTTCGCACGATGTTCCTCCTGGACCGAGCAACGCCGTGGTTCCTTATCTGCCTGAGGCTACTGCTGAAATGGAGAACATGTTGATTGAGTACACTGCAAACAACGTGTTTGGCGACTTCGACTAGTCCCTCAATCTCCTTAGTGATCTACTTAATTATGTCCATTTGTGATGATTGTAATAAGAACATAAGTTTATTGTTGTCTTTACATTGTATTGTATCAACACATTTGATATAATAAAGATTGTATTCTATATATTACTATGAGGTTTTCTTATTGAATATTCTTTGTTTTATATAGTTTTCTACGGGGACAATCCGATGGAAGAGGAATTATGCCTTGTGGACAGTGGTGCCACAAACTCCATACCGAGGGAGATGAAATATTCCAAACTCTAAAAAAGACAAATGGAGATATTCTAACTATCGCTGGATGCGATACTGTGATTGTTGGTACTGGACGTGCCATATTCACCCTCCCAAGTGGTACATATGTGACAATTGAGGATGCTTTACTCTATCCCGATTCTGCACGTACCCTGATCAGTTATCGAGATATCCGTAAAAATGGTTTTCATATTGAAACCCATGAAGACAACAAAGAGGAGTATCTACTCTTTACTAAAGATGACGGATATGGCAAAAAGGTACATGAGAAAATTTCTTCTCTATCGTCTGGTTTGTACTATACGTACATCAAACCCATGGAACATGTTGCATACAAAGTAATTTTTCAGAATGTTGATGCATTCCAAACCTGGCATGATCGCCTAGGCCATCCTGGAATAGGGATGATGAGAAAAATTACTAGCAATTCCATTGGTCATAATTTGCTTGAGTCAAAATTTCCTCAATCTTCTGATTTTGTGTGCACATCTTGTGCCACAGGAAAGCTATTTTTGAGGCCTTCACACCTCAAAATACAAGCTAAACCACTTCAGTTCCTTGAACGTATTCAAGGAGACATTTGTGGTCCCATTCAGACATTATCTGGACCTTTCCGGTATTTCATGGTTCTGATTGACGCATCTACACGATGGTCACATGTGTGTCTTCTATCCACACGAAACCATGCATTTGCCAAGATAATGAGGCAAGTCATTAAGTTGCAAGCCCATTATCCTGAAAGTCGAATTAAGTCAATTCGAATGGACAATGCTGCAGAATTCTCCTCGCGTGCTTTCAATGATTATTGCATGGCTTTGGGGATTGAAGTTCCGCACTCTGTTCCATATGTCCATACACAAAATGGTTTGGCTGAAGCATTGATTAAGAGGATCAAACTCATTGCAAGACCTTTGTTGACGAATTGCAATTTGCCAACCTCTTGTTGGGGTCATGCTGTTTTACACGCTGCTGACTTGATACAATTGAGGCCAACTGCATATCACAGTTCTTCCCCTCTGGAATTGGTACATGGAAATCCTCCAAGCATTTCCCATCTGCGTAAGTTCGGATGTGCTGCATACATCCCGATCTCACCACCACAGCGGACATCTATGGGCCCACACAGAAAGTTGGGGATCTATGTGGGGTACAAATCACCGTCGATTATTAAGTACCTGGAACCCGGGATCTGTTCACAGCCCGTCACGCTGATTGCATATTTAATGAGGAACATTTTCCGACATTAGGGGGAGATTTCAAGTACCAGAAAGAATGCCCGGAAATGGACTGGAATGTTCATTCCATTTCATCTGTAAGTGCATCTAGTGCCCCTTAGTGATTTTGGTGTATTGAAGACTTATAGGTTAAGGGACTAATGCGTTTGTGAGTGTACACAGGTCTATAAGTCTATGAGGAGTTTGATATTTACAGAGAAAGTCGACCCCTAAAAATGAAGTTCTTCAACTGAAGACTTTGATATTCTGAAGACTTTCTGAAGACTTTGAAAGTGAAGAAATTGGTGTGACCTTGAAGACTTGGTATTCATTTGTGGAACATGAAGCGTGAAGACTTTTGTTTTTGTAGTTTCATTTTTTCTTTCTTGAGTCATAGGAAACACCGTACTGTTAAAGGGGGTCGAGGAAATACTAAGGAAAAATTTCCATGTGATGCTCAACTCAAAATCCTACATCTACCAATCCCTTCGAGTGAAGCCTTTGGAAATCTCATACAGTTCAGTCACTTTCTTCAGTGACAGAGACGAAGTTCTTCTGGTCGCTGATGAATTTTTTCTGACTGAGGAGTTAGGAATTCGTCAGTGCGAATTACCTACACAGTGAGGAACATGATAGCCCTGAGGAATTTGAGAGTCAAATTTCCGACCGTTGCTGTGCTGCGCGCTAGCTATCCCAAAATATCATGTCGGGCTGCTCCCTAGGCTATAAATAGCCGCCCCCTACAACCACTAGCTGGTTGGCTGCTCCGAGAGAACTTGACACTTGTCATTTGAGAGCAACCCATCCTCCGAGGACTTTGAGCGAAAATCATCGAGTGAGAAAAAACCCAAAAACCAAACCCCTACAAACCCAAAGTGATTGAGCATCACTGAAGAGATTGATCCTGCGTGGATCCGACGCTTGTTACCTTTGAAGACTGTGCTTCTTCCAGACGGTTAGGCATCAAGGTCTAGAGCATCCAAGAGGAATTGTGGATCGCCGAGTGACCAAGTCTGTGAAGGTTTGGAAGTCGCCTGAAGACTTACCACGAGTGATTGGACGAGGTCTGTGTGATCTTAGTTCAAGGAGAATACGGTGAGGACTGGGTGTCCTAAGCTGCGTGCTCAGCGACTGGGTGTCCGGGACTGTGTGTCCTCGAGTTTAAATACTCAGCCGCTCCAACCAGACGTACAACTGAGACAGTAGTTGGAACTGGTCTACCAAATCATTGTCTTCACCAACCTAACTGGTTCTATTTCCTCAACCCTTTCATTTCCTCATTACTGTCTTGAGTGTTTATTCATATCTGTGTTTGAAGACTTTGACTGAAGACTTTCTCAATTTCCTCAGTTCAATTTCTTCAGTCTGTTTGTCTTCATCTTGTGTTATCCTATGAATACGCTTTCTGTACTCTGTGCTAGTCTTCATTCCATCATGATGACCATGCTTGTATTCTGTTATGCTTACTTCTGAGTACTTATTCTGCTGCTAATAGTTCTTCGCTAAGGAATTTCCTCACCGGCAAATTCCTCAGTGAAGAATTCATAAAAATCGCCTATTCACCCCCCCTCTAGTCGTCATAACGCACTTTCAATTGGTATCAGAGCGAGGTACTTCCTTGTTTTGTGTGATTTTGGTTTAACCGCCTGGAGTTTTAGTTATGTCGACTGCAGGTATGATCAAGGTCTCGGCTGGGTGTCCTACCTTTGATGGGACGGACTACCCCTACTGGAAAAACAAGATGCGAATGCATCTCGAGGCAATTGACAACGATCTCTGGTATGTTGTGGAAAATGGTGTTCCCTCTGTCTCACCCTCACTGAACGCTACCAATATGAAGAGATTCAAGCAACTCGATTCTCAAGCGAAGAATATCATATGTGGCCATCTGAGTAAAGGACAGTATGGAAGAGTGAGTGCTTTGGAAACTGCTAAGCTTATCTAGGATAGGTTGTCCAAAGTGAATGAAGGAGTCTCAACTCAGCGTGACTCTCGAGTTGATGTTCTTCGGAATCTCTTTAACCGCTTCAAAAGACTCGACAATGAAAATGTCCAACAAACCTTTGATCGCCTCACTGACATCTCAAATGAGCTTCAAGCCCTCGGTGCCACTGACATCACTGACCATGAGGTGGTGAAGAAACTGTTGAGATCGCTTCATTCCTCATTTGATACTCTGGGTCTGATGATACAAGAACGGGCTGACTACAAGTCTCTTGATCCTGCCGATATCCTCGAAAGGCTAAATACTCACGAGTTCCAGCTTGCTGAAAAGAGAGATCTCTATGGTTCGAGCTATGGCAAACCACGTGCCCTGAAGGCCAAGGTTGTGTCTGAGTCTGAATGTGAGGATTCTGGTAGTAGCCTTGGTGATCCTGAAGAATTGAGCCAGGAGCTAGCACTGCTCGTGAAGAAATTCCAGAAGTTCTCAAGACGTGGTCGCTTTGGAAAATCCTCAAGAAGCAGTGATTCCTCATCAAGTGACTATAAGAGAAGGTTGTGCCACAAATGCAAGAAACCTGGTCATTATATTCAAGATTGTCCTCAGTAGGAAAAGGAATTGAAGAAGAAGAAATACAAGGATTACAGTTCTGATGATGCGAAGAAGAAGAAGAAATCGTCAAAATCTTCGTCATCAAAATCCTCGAAGTCTTCATCTCACAAGAAGAGCAGCTCCAAGAAGGCTCGGGCATTCATTGGCAAGGAAATGGACTCTGAAGCTGAATCTGAGGAACATGAGGAAGAGGAGGCGTCTGAAGAATCCGAATCTGGTGTGGCGAGTCTGGCCTTCGCTACTGCTTTCGTTTGCAAGTCCATCTTCAACACTGAAGAAACTGACCCCATCGACAAGCCTGATGAAGATAATGATGACTACGCTCCCACCTATTGCTTCATGGTAAAAGGTGCAAAGGTACTCAAATACACCTCCTCTGAATCTAGTGAAAATGAATCTGATGAGGATCTCAAGCCCAGCTACTCTAAACTTGCTAAGATTGCTGTAAAACAACAAAGGGCTTTTGAAAAGGTTCAAAACATGCTAGACAAAAGTGATGATATGTTGGGTGAAGAAATGGATCGCACTAAAGCCCTGACTGAAAATCTTCAGAGACTTCAGTCTAGGTTTGATAACCTTCAAAGTCATCATAACACTCTCTTATCTGATCATGAGAAACTTTCTTATGAATTTCTTCAAAGAAAGCAAGATCTTGAGAAGCTAAGAGTGAGTTATGAAGATCTTCAGAAGGAGCACGATTCATTACTAGCTCAACAAATCAACGCTTCTCAGGAAGAATTTGTTCCTCCATGCTTAAAGTGCATTGAACGTGAATCTGCTAATTCTTCACCTGAATGTTCAAATGCTTCAACTGTTACAAATTCTTCACCTGCCTCTGCTATCACTAATTCCTCATCTGAGGACATTGCTAGTATCACTGACGATGCAGGGCTGAAGGAATTGTACATGACAGGCATGTACAAAAGCCTCAAAGGGCATCAGACTCTTTGTGATGTGCTTAAAAAGCAGATCCTCAACAGAAACCCTAGGAAAGAGGGTATCGCCTTTGAGAGGAAACTTAATGCTGATGGAACATATTGGAAGCCTGAGCAGTACCCCAAAACCTCATGGGTTGCTGCAAAGGGACCTCCAGTTGATCCATCTAACTTATCTGGCTTTACATGTGAATCTCCTCATCCTTCTGATGAGTCATTTGACTCTAACTATAAACTGTTCAAAAATCAGAATGGTGAAGTATTTGCTAGATATGTTGGCACTAACTGCAGAAATGGTTCTCCTATGAAGAAAATCTGGGTTCCCAAGAAGTGCCTTGAAAGTCTTCAGGTGAATGTCCTCATGACACAACTAGTGAAGAACAGGAACCCCAGATCAAATTCTTCATATGGATCAAATTCCTCAAATGGATCAAAGTCCTCATATGATTATCATCGTGCTAACAACTCTGTTTCGCAGGGTAGAGCTAAGGGCTATGAATATGTGCATTATTCTTCAAACATTATGTTCATAAGTCCTTGAAGAATTTCTCTGCTTATTCATATGCTTACCCTAACCCCTCTTATGTGAAACGAAATGGTTTGGCTTCTATGCCACCATTCTCGTATTGTGCTCGCAGAGTGATGAACTCTTTGCCACCCCTTCAGATGTGGGTGGTGAAGAAAAAGAACTAATCTCTTCTGCAGGGTCAGGTCTCCAGACGTGCCTTAACGTCTGAAGAATTTGCTGGGGACCTGACAAAATTGCCTAAAAGGACGCAGGCGAATCATGATGAAATAAACTTTCACACGTCCTCCTACTGCTATATCTGTTTACTGCTTGATGAAATTCATCTGATGAACTTGATATCATATTCTTCATTGATGAAGCATATGAGATTAGCCCACTAAGGTAGATGAAGCATTTTTGGAGCCGGAGTGGATTCAGGCTATGCAAGAAGAATTACATCAGTTCGAGCTCAACAATGTCTGGGAACTGGTCAAACGTCCAGATCCTCGCAAGCATAATATCATTGGCACAAAGTGGATCTACCGCAACAAGCAAGATGAAAATGGCCTTGTGGTGAGGAATAAGGCACGACTGGTAGCTCAAGGCTACACACAGGTTGAAGGAATTGATTTCGATGAAACTTTTGCACCTGTTGCTAGACTTGAGGCTATTCGCATATTACTTGCTTATGCTAACCATCATGATATCATCTTATATCAAATGGATGTGAAAAGTGCATTCCTCAATGGTAAGCTTGGGGAAGAAGTATATGTTGCTCAACCCCCAGGTTTTGAAGATCCAAAGAATCCTGACAAAGTCTTCAGACTTAATAAGGCCCTCTATGGCCTCAAGCAAGCCCATCGGGTGTGGTATGATACATTGAAGGAATTCTTCGTGAAGAATGGCTTCACACCCGGTTCACTCGACCCTACTCTCTTTACTAAATCTTATGATGGTGAACTGTTTGTGTGCCAAATATATGTTGATGATATTATCTTTGGCTGTACTGACCAACGTTATAGTGATGAATTTGCCTATATGATGAGTGAAGAATATCAAATGTCTATGATGGGAGAGTTGAAATTCTTCTTAGGTCTTCAAATTCGTCAACAACGCAATGGCATATTCATATCTCAGGAGAAATACCTCAAAGATGTACTGAGGAAATTCGGCATGCAAGATTGCAAAGGCGTCAAAATTCCTATGCCCACAAATGGCCATCTATGCACTGATGAAAATGGTATTGACTTCGATCACAAGGTATACCGCTCCATGATTGGTTCTTTATTGTACTTATGTGCATCTAGGCCAGATATAATGCTTAGTATTTGCATGTGTGCCCGATTTCAAGCTCCACCGAAGGAATCACATCATAAGGCTGTGAAGCATATTCTTCGATATCTAGCTCACACACCAACACTAGGATTATGGTACCCCAAGGGCTCTGCTTTTGATCTCATTGGATATTCTGACTCTGACTATGCTGGTGATCGTGTGGACCGCAAGTCAACTTCTAGCACTTGTCATTTCCTCGGACGATCTTTGGTTTGTTGGTCCTCGAAGAAACAGAACTGCGTATCACTGTCCACTGCGGAAGCTGAATACATTGCTGCTGGCTCTTGCTGCGCTCAACTGCTTTGGATGAAGCAAATACTCAAGGACTATGGCGTCAACGTGAAGAATGTGCCTCTCCTCTGCGACAATGAGAGTGCCATCAAGATTGCTCACAACCCAGTTCAGCACTCGAAGACAAAGCACATTCAGATTCGTCATCATTTTCTTCGTGATCATGTGTTGAAGGGAGACATCTCCATCGAGCACGTGAAGACTGAAGAACAGCTAGCTGATATCTTCACTAAGCCCTTGGATGAGAAGAGATTTAGCAAGTTGCGGTGTGAGCTAAATATCTTAGAATCTTCGAATGTTCTTTGAAAAGGACACACATCCTAACACTTATGCAAAATTGATGACTTAGATGTGCAACACATGAAGAAACGTTTTTCTTCAATCAATGATGAATAACACTCTAAGTGTGAAGAAATTAATGAAGAATTTGATTCTCAGAACCCTACGACAATTGTACGCGGTGTCTGAAATCATCATTCTTATATGGTGGGTCACGCCACCACAAAAAGTTGAAAATCTTCAATTTGAGTTTTTTCTCAGTTTTAAAATTCTTCAGTTTTTCAAATTCTTCAACTTTTCAAAATCTTCACTGTTTCCTTCATTTTTCTTCATTGGCTATATATATATATATATGAGTTTATGTCCTCTACAGCATTCACTTATAGCTATTTCTTCAAGTTGCTTTTTCTGCTAAGTGAATGTGATCGGACCCTTCCCCCTCTATGCTATACTCAACCCAATCTATTCACAAATTCTTCATATGCGTTTTATTTGAAACTCATTCAAAATCTTCACTGTGTCCTTGTCAGCTGAAGAAATTGCGAATGAAACTTTAAAACAAATCTTATCCAAATTTTCGGTTTTGCCTCTCAAACCGTTCCGCATCCCACAATGCATTATTCTATTCACCCACGATCGTACACGATCTCAACTACACAGTACGTGGGTGACACATGTCGCGAGAAGGAGAAAGGGCAGGGGCACGTTCATCCCAAATCTTCGGGCGAACAGTTTTTCACCGTGTCTATAAATACCCCTCTCCCCTTCCTCACTTCATTTACTCCGCTCGATCGCTACTCTCTCACTCGAGCTCCTCAAACCCTAGCGCTGCCGCTACTCCATCGTCGCCGGTGAGGAAGAGCTTCGCTGCCTCGACCTCGTCGCCGTCGTACTCACGCCGACCGCGGAAATCTTCACTCCGCCGCCGCCGTAGCTGTCTTCCTCTGCCAAGTTAGGGCGTGGGAGATCTAACTTGACGAACTTCACATATGTTCTTCTCAGTTCGTCGTGTTCTTCACTTCGGGTAATTAAAAGTTACTTTTATTACTCACTTTGATTCTCAAACTTTCCTGAAAATCTTCAAAGGTGTTTATTCTTCAAATCTTCACACATATGAACACCTCACATCATATGATCTTGAACTGTTTCTCTAAGCAATCATTTTCTTCAAGATTCCCTAATTGTGTGGATCTTCGATCTGTACAACTCTGAAACCTAAGACAAGAACGCTTAGTGAAATTCCTCAAGGTTCATCTGGTCAAATTCCTCAAAACTTGTTCTTTTCGAAAAACCTTCTCAGAACGCATATGACCTCTCCGAATTCCTCGCACCTGTACTCTGTTCACAGGTACTCATGTCTGCTGCTGAATCACTAGGTTCTCATCAACTTAACTCATTTGCAGCGTTCCTCGAAGAAAAACTGCATACTTCTTCAGAGAACTCGATTGTTCAAATTCCTCAACTGAAGAATATGGCAGACGGTAAGAAGCCGCGGAAAGGAGGAAAGAAATCTGAGGTTATGACTGCATTTGAAATCCCTGAGGAAATTTATGCTGGCTATTGCACACCTGATGAAGCAAAATTTGGCAAAGAAAATAAAAATCAGTGCAAGGTGCGCATTCAGAGGATTGAACGGAGATGGGCAAGGGAATGGAGGGAATACAGATATGTGACTCCAAAGTACATGAGGAAATTCGCCCTCAATCCTCCATGCCCAAGAGCTCCATTGGCACCTGGCCAAGTAGCTGACCCCACAAGCATCAAACGTGGTGAGGACTTTCCTGAAGAATGGGCTAAGAGCCAAGCTAAATTGGCAAGACAAGCCAAGGAGGCAGTGAAGAAATTCAATGAGGATTATGCCACTGCTACTGCTACTGAGGCTTTGGTCAAACCGAGGAAATCCATGCCAAAGAAGCCTGCTCGTAAGCCAAGTGCTTCACCAACAGTGCCCTCACGGCAAATTCCTCACACTGCTACAGCTCCACCAAAATCCTCAACAGCTCCTTCAAAGTCCTCAGCTCCTGTGCATCTGGCTACATGTCAAAGGACTGCTGGTTTCTCGATTGCCTCTGGTGTTTCAGCAAGTTCCTCAGCTGCAACAATTTCCTCATCAGGCCCCACACTGTTGAAGACCAAAGCAACAGCTGGACGAGGTCCTCGGCCAAGTCCAAAGAAGAAACAGGTCGCATTCCGTGTGCCTTCTGATGATGAAGCTTCTGATGATGAACTTGCAGAAATCATCAGGGACAGACAGGTGAAGGCCGCTAGAGCCAAAGGCACATCTGTGCCACTGCTGTTGGATCCGAGGAAAATCCTCGATTATATTAATCTCTGGCACAAGGATCCAAACACCCCAATGCCTAATTTTCATCTGACCCCTGGACAAAGTCATATGTTGACCCATTTCATCACTGAAGAGAAATGGAAGTTTGAAAAGGCAAGAGAGATCAGGAAAGCTCAATACAGAAAGGAGAAGCTCCTGAAGAAAAAGGTTGTCAGAATGACACCTGAGGAACTTCTCCAGGCTCAGTCTGAAATTCAAGCCCTCAGCAAAGACTTTGATGCCTACTATGCTGATTGGCAAGGAGCTAAAGTAAGATTCGTCAATGTGACAAAGAAATTCACAAATGTTGCAGCCCCATCACAACAAGAAAATCTTCAGGCTGCAGACTCTGCTCAGCCTGCTGAAGAACATGCCAGCACCGCTGATGCCTTTCAGCCTGCTGAGGAAAATGCTCGTTCCAGGGCTGGTGAAGAAATTTCAGCCGCTCAAGAAATTGCCAGGGCATCCACTAGTGGTGCGCCTGAAGAAACTGAAGAGATCGGAGCAACTGCATCAGTTGCGCCTGAAGAAAATGAACCAGATTCCTCAGCTTCTCCCGCGCCCACACCAACTCCAATTCTTCCATTTGCTTCTGATGTGAAGAAGACCAAGGTTGCAGAGCGAGCTGCAGTGAAGAAAAGGAAGGCATCAGCTGCGTCAAACTCTTCGGTTGCGAAGAAAATGAAGCCAATGACCAGCTCACTCGAAAATCCAATTGATGCTGTTCCGATTTCCTCCATACCATCAAAGGACCTTGTTCCTTTTGGAGAAGACTATGAGATCCCAAGCGGATCTAATGAAGAAAATCATTCTGCTGCTTCGTCAGAGCAGATTGATCAAGAAATTGAAGTGGAAGCAATCCCTTCAACCCCAATCATTTCCTCGCCTATGCCTCAGTTCACAGATGAAGAGGCCGGTGTTGAGGAACTTGAAGAAGATGTGGATATTGGAAGCACAACGCCAGTGATGAACGATGACTTTTGGGAAAGTCAGCATCCAAATTCTCCACTCTTCACCCCAATCCAACAGATACCTCGGTCCCCTGCTCCAACTGTTCAAATGGGCTCTGAAGAAACTCATCCCACTTCATCTGTCCATGAAGAAATTTCAGCCACTAGTGCTGATGAACCTGCTGCTGCTGATCCTCAGACTGCACCTGTTGAGGAACAAGAAATTCCTCAGCCTGAAGAACATGAGCTCGCGATTCCTGAGATGGTGATGCAACTCACTGACACCCCTCTGCCAAAGCCAAAGAATCCGTTCTCAAGCAAACAGAAGTTCAAGGCTGAAGATTTCTTTGCCGAGCACGTATTCTTCACTGATTATAATACATATGATTCTGCTCGCATAAGGAAGAGGCATTTCTGGACTGCCAGCCAAGCCAATTTCTATTCCTCAGTGCTCTTCAACAAAGACAAAGTCTTCGATCATGCACATATTCCTCATGTGGACATCGAGTCTCTGCCCGGCTTTGAGCCAGTCCTCAGTGTTCTTCACGACGCAGGACTTCTGAATTTCTGCATTGATATCTGTGACTGGAATAAAGAACTCATTCTTCAATTCTATGCAACTCTGCACATCACCGGAGACGCTGAAGACGTGAACTCATGGGTATTAGATTGGATGTCTGAAAATACTCACTACAAGGCACCAGCAACTGAATTGCTTCGTGCTTTACCACTCAGTCCTCCACTTGATGGTGCTCGTTGTATCTACAACGAACCAGAACTTTCAAATCACTATATGCAAGTGCTGATGAAGCCTTTGAAGCCAAGGCAGGCCCCACGAACCAAATTCCTCGTCAAGGAATTACTCTATGTGCCTCGGACTGTCTATCGAATTCTGACGAAGACAATGAGTCCTATCAAAGGCCACGACTCAAATGATGAAGAAGTCGTTGGCATCATGAAGAATATGCTTTTCAACATCATTCATGGCGTTCCCGTCAACTTCCATGATTTCTTCATGAGGACTCTGGCCAATATTGCTATGTCACCATTCGAGCTGAAGCCCTATGCTCCTTGGATTATGAGATTCATCAGGGCAAGATCTTCACTGAATTACAAAGCTGACACTCTGAACCACGGTAGCTACTTGCCTCCCATTGAAGTCCTCAAACGGACAGTTTCATCAGCTGATGATAAAGGCAAGGCCGCTGCTGTGATCGATGAAGGCATTCGTCCATTGGATGGTCAATTTCGCAAGGCTGCATCTTACTCTACCAATGACGATTCTGCCACACATGACTCTGCCGCAAATACCTCAGCCAAGCAAAATCCTCCAGCCACAGCACCCAGGGTGATGACTGACCGTGAGTTACTCCTCAGTCTTCATTAGAAGGTTGATCACAATTACAAATGGGTAAAGCGTCAGTTTGGTGCACTTCTTCACAATATGACCTCAACACACAATGCAGTGAAGAAGAACCAATACTACCTTCATGAAACCTTCAACCGCACCTGGGCTGTCCTCACTCATGTCTATAGTGCTGAAGAACTGAAGACTATGGGTCTCAAGAAAGAATTTGACTGGTCTGCACCTCCTCCGAAGAAATTCAAGAGGGTCAAAATTCCTCCACTGGTGGCCAACTCTTATTCTTCATCGCGTGACACTGATGAGTCTGAAGATTTAGACGACACTGCGGCAGGCCCTGCTACAACAAACAACCCCGACAATGCTGGCGCTCCTCCATCGACTTGAAATTCTTCAGGGGCGTTAGTCCTCAGTTTCAATCCTTTTGGTCATTTGATGACAAAGGGGGAGAAATTTGAGTTAGTCTTCAAGCGGGTCTATATTAAGGGCATTTTTTTAAGTTACAACTCTCGTTCTTCTGAAACTTTTATTTGGATCGAGTTGTAATCTTAAACCCGATGGTGCGCTGATACTTTTGTTGCATTATGCTTTGCATGCTTATTCCTCGTTAATGACATTGCACGCATGCTGAATCTCATCAGGCACCATATTTCATCATGCATTTCAAATTCTTCATATTATATATCAAATGCGTGTATGAATTACAAGATATAGGGGGAGATCTCCATGATTCAACTCTTCAAATGTGCATTGCCTCAAAAGCAAATTCCTCACTATGCACATCTTCAGGGGGAGTTCTTCTATATCTTGTAATCAAATTCCTCAATATCAGTGTATACACTTCATATGTTTATCCCCGTTGAAAACTTAACCTATGTTGTCATCAATCACCAAAAAGGGGAGATTGTAAGTGCATCTAGTGCCCCTTAGTGATTTTGGTGTATTGAAGACTTATAGGTTAAGGGACTAATGCGTTTGTGAGTGTACACAGGTCTATAAGTCTATGAGGAGTTTGATATTTACAGAGAAAGTCGACCCCTAAAAATGAAGTTCTTCAACTGAAGACTTTGATATTCTGAAGACTTTCTGAAGACTTTGAAAGTGAAGAAATTGGTGTGACCTTGAAGACTTGGTATTCATTTGTGGAACATGAAGCGTGAAGACTTTTGTTTTCGTAGTTTCATTTTTTCTTTCTTGAGTCATAGGAAACACCGTACTGTTAAAGGGGGTTGAGGAAATACTAAGGAAAAATTTCCATGTGATGCTCAACTCAAAATCCTACATTTACCAATCCCTTTCTTCAGTGACAGAGACGAAGTTCTTCTGGTCGCTGATGAATTTTTTCTGACTGAGGAGTTAGGAATTCGTCAGTGCAAATTACCTACACAGTGAGGAACATGATAGCCCTGAGGAATTTGAGAGTCAAATTTCCGACCGTTGCTGTGCTGCGCGCTAGCTGTCCCAAAATATCTTATCCACCTAATGGTCATATCATTGAAGTGCATTTATGTCTTATCATGTCGGGCTGCTCCCTAGGCTATAAATAGCCGCCCCCTACAACCACTAGCTGGTTGGCTGCTCCGAGAGAACTTGACACTTGTCATTTGAGAGCAACCCATCCTCCGAGGACTTTGAGCGAAAATCATCGAGCGAGGAAAAACCCAAAAACCAAACCCCTACAAACCCAAAGTGATTGAGCATCACTGAAGAGATTGATCCTGCGTGGATCCGACGCTTGTTACCTTTGAAGATTGTGCTTCTTCCAGACGGTTAGGCGTCAAGGTCTAGAGCATCCAAGAGGAATTGTGGATCGCCGAGTGACCAAGTCTGTGAAGGTTTGGAAGTCGCGTGAAGACTTACCACGAGTGATTGGACGAGGTCTGCGTGACCTTAGTTCAAGGAGAATACGGTGAGGACTGGGTGTCCTGAGCTGCGTGCTCAGCGACTGGGTGTCCGGGACTGTGTGTCCTCGAGTTTAAATACTCAGCCGCTCCAACCAGACGTACAACTGAGACAGTAGTTGGAACTGGTCTACCAAATCATTGTCTTCACCAACCTAACTGGTTCTATTTCCTCAACCCTTTTATTTCCTCATTACTGTGTTGAGTGTTTGTTCATATCTGTGTTTGAAGACTTTGACTGAAGACTTTCTCAATTTCCTCAGTTCAATTTCTTCAGTCTGTTTGTCTTCATCTTGTGTTATCCTGTGATTACGCTTTCTGTACTCTGTGCTAGTCTTCATTTCATCATGATGACCATGCTTGTATTCTGTTATGCTTACTTCTGAGTACTTATTCCGCTGCTAATAGTTCTTCGCTAAGGAATTTCCTCACCGGCAAATTCCTCAGTGAAGAATTCATAAAAATCGCCTATTCACCCCCCCTCTAGTCGTCATAACGCACTTTCATCATCCTCTGATCCACGCACCCATGAGACCAAACTTCAAGTTTGGAAGATCATTAATTTGCAACATCTTGCAAATAATCTGCCAGATTCATTTACTGATTTGAAAGGTGTTACAAAATCCTTAAACCCAGCCAGAAATGCGCCAGAAAGAGTGGAGGTACCAATAAAAACCACTCAACTCCCTATTCCTAAAAAGAGGGGGAGTAGTATGGCCTCTGACCCGGAGCATGCTTCTAGCAAGCAGCAAAGGAAATCGAGGAGGAAAACCTCGGAGTCAGTAAATGCAGGTCAACTCAACATTGACAAACACCTGATGGGTAGTATACACCCAGTGGAAGGGCAACCTCCACAACCCAGTTCCAATATGCATAAACTGACTGGGACATCGGAACACCCAGACTCGATTGTATTGGGAAATCACGAAGAGTCACTAGGGGTGCAGGAAATTTCCATCAACTATGTTGATTCTGGAGAATCATTTAACCGTAAGACTACGACTGTCGACATATATTTTGCTGAAAAGATTGCAGATACCCTTCTCACTGATCATGATCCAAGGTCTATCGTTGAGTGCCAAAAGCGCTCCGACTGGCCTAAATGGAAGGATGCAATCCAAGCAGAAATTGCCTCGCTTAACAAAAGAAAGGTATTCACTGAAGCAATACCTACACCTCCCAGTGTTTTCCTTGTGGGATTCAAATGGGTTTTTCTCCGGAAACGGAATGAGAACAATGAGGTGGTGAGATATAAAGCAAGGCTCGCAGCACAAGGTTTCACGCAGAAACCCGGCATTGATTTCACAGAAACATATTCTCTAGTAATGAGTGCAATCACTTTCCGATATCTTATATCTTTGGCAGTGCAAAATCGTCTATCTATGCAGTTGATGGACGTCGTGACCGCATATCTTTATGGGTCACTAGATTCAGACATATATATGAAGGTTCCTGATGGAATCTCTGTCCCGAATAAAAATGCAAAACGCAACATGTATTGTGTAAAGCTGAATAAGTCATTATATGGCTTAAGGCAGTCGGGACGGATGTGGTACAACCGACTCAGTGAGTTCCTTCTTCAGAAAGGTTACTCCAATAGTGCTGATTGCCCATGTGTTTTCATCAAGAAGTCCTCTACAGAATTTTGCATCATTTCTGTGTATGTTGATGATCTCAACATCATCGGCAGCACACCAGACATTGATGAAGCACGCAATCACCTAAAGATGGAATTTGAGATGAAGGATTTGGGTAAAACCAAATTTTTCTTAGGTATTCAACTTGAGCATCTTCCCTCAGGAATCATGGTACACCAACCTTCCTATATCCAGAAAATATTGGAGAAATTCAATATGGACAAATCCTATCCATCCAAAACTCCTATGGTGGTTCGATCTCTAGACGTGGAGAAAGATCCGTTCAAACCAAGGGATAATGGAGAAGAGGTGTTGGGACCTGAAGTTTCATACCTCAGTGTCGTTGGAGCGCTTATGTATCTTGCAAATTGCACAAGACCTGATATTGCATTTGCAGTGAATCTACTTGCTAGACATAGCGCAGCTCCCACCAAACGTCATTGTCTGGAGTGAAGAATATCTTTCGATATCTCCAAGGCACAAAGGATCTTGGTCTATTTTTCCAGTTCCAGAAAAATCAGGACTCTGATGTGATTGGGTATGCAGATGGCGGCTATTTGTCTGATCCCCATAATGCCAGATCTCAGACCGGCTTCGTGTTCCTACATGGTGGCACTGCTATATCATGGAAGTCTTCGAAACAGACTCTGGTGGCAACATCTACCAATCATTCTGAAATAATTTCATTATTTGAAGCAACATGCGAATGTGTATTGCTTCCCAGAATGATAAACCACATACAACAGTCATGTGGAATGGGTTCGATAAAATCACCTACCATTATCTATGAAGATAATGCGGCCTGTGTTGCGCAGATGCAAACAGGATACATCAAGAGTAATATCACCAAGCATATTTCTCCTAAATGGTTTTTTCCCCATAATCTTCAGAAAAGCAGGGAAATAAGCATTCTGCAAGTCAAATCATGCGACAACCTTGCTGATTTATTTACCAAGTCTCTACCAAATTCTACATTCCAGAAATGTGTTCATGGAATTGGTATGCAAAGACTCAGGGACTTGCAGGTGTTAGGGGGAGTCTCTTCTTGAGATATCCTCATTTTAATGGCATCACATTATGCTATCTTTCTTTGTGAGTATATATTTCAGGATCTCATCAAAGATTTTATGAAGAACTTTCGAAGGAGAATCTTTTGAGATGATAGAGCTTCCCGGACAATCGTGAAGATGATCTACATGGTCAAGCGTAGATTAGGGGGAGTGTTAAAAATAATTCTATAATTAGGGGAAAATCTCCCCTTGCCCAAACCGTTGTTGTGGTTTGTCCCGCAACCGACGCCTCCCTTCGATCTCCTGGAACCGACGCCTCCTCGAGGGATCATCGTGTCTCCTCGGGACATATAAAAGGGGGCATGTAACCATCGATCAATCAATTCGATCATTCTGATTCAAAACACCCATAACTCATTATCGGTGCAATTTGTAGGTGCGAAGTCGAGATCCATTACTATATTCCGTTAACTCCTTACGAGAGTTTCCATCCGGTGAAAGTGGTGGGCATGTTTCATCTAATTAGCAGATGACTAGTTGAGTCGGCAGGGGCGGGTCCACTTCAATTCATGGGTATTCAGTTGAGTATTCATTATTTTTGTCCAAAAAACTAGGTATATATAGTATATAATACGTGTATGTGTGAGAAAAGGGGAAAAACTAACGGAAAGTCTGATGGGTGCATGCATTCAGCCCAAAACTGGAACAACCCACCTCTATTTTCTCCCTCCCCATCCGATGGCCCACTATTTTGCTTCCTCCCAGCCCACCCGATGGCCTGATGGTACGCATTAAACTACAGAGCATTGCCTCAAAAAAACAGAGCGATCCATCAGAGTATTTAACCAAAAACTACCACAATTCTCGGAACTGTGACGAAAAGCTACCACTTTACAATTTTATGCGAAAAACTACCATTTTTTTTCTAAACCGTGGCAAAAAACTACCAAGTTTGAAAAAAGCCCAATTTGGCTCTTTTAAGCGCGTTTCTGACAGAGTTGGCCCACACATAAGTGGGCTAAAAAAGCAATTAGGTCCCTGTTTTTTTAAAAAAAAAGCAATCCAGTCCTTCCTTCGAGGCCCAGCACGGCGAGCACATCCAGTCCTGTAGCAGCGGCAGCGGCAGGAGGAGGAGGATGGTGGTGAAGAGCGGAGGCGGCAGCGGCGCGAAGGAGGGGGCCGCCGGCGCGGCGGTGCGGCGGTGGGTGGAGGCCGGCGGCGGGAGGTTGGTGCTGGACGGCGGGCTGGCCACAAAGCTCGAAGCCCACGGCGCCGACCTCAACGACCCGCTCTGGAGCGCGAAGTGCATCCTCTCCTTCTCGCACCACATCCGCAAGGCAAGCCGCCGCCGCCCAAGTCAATCCGCCGGCCACCGACGTGCGCAGGGGCACCGAAGCTTCCTCAATTCCGTCCTTCCGCCCGACCCGCGCAGCGATCTTGATTCCGCCGGGGCTGGGGAATGCGGGTGGAGGAGGAGGGCGCCATCAACGGCGGCGAGGAGAGCCCCGGCCTTGGCCTCGCGGCGGCGCCGCACGACTGCTGGGTCCTGCTCCGCCCCGGCCAGGGCTACAAGGTGTGATTCTGCCCCGGTCCTCGTCTCTGATCGACTGGCTACAGGATTAGATTGCTTTTTTGGAAGAAAACTATGGACCCGATTGCTTTTTTAGCCTGCTTATGTGTGGGTCCAACTAGTCAGAAACGCGTTTAAAAGAGCCAAAACGGACACTTTTCAGACATGGTAGTTTTTAGTCAAGAATTAATGAAAAAATGATAGTTTTTCGCACAAAATCGTAAAGTGGTAGTTTTTCGTCACGGTTCCGTGAATTGTGGTAATTTTTGGTTAAATACTCGATCCATGAGGACCATTACATGCACGCAGAGAACTGGCGCATCGCCTGCCAAGATTCCAATCCCACAGACACGGGCGGACCGTGGACGGTGGGCGGCAGTTGCAGCAGGCAGGGGCGGACGGCGGCGCAGCCTCGCAGTCCAGGCACCCAGCGTGCTGCATGCGATTGTCCGGCTGAACATCCTGCATTGACATCGTCGTTTTCTTCAGACATTCAGACTTCGGTACTTCTTCCGTAGTTCCACTGTCTAGCAACAACAATCTTCAGTTTTTGCTTCTAAACAGTGTAAATGTACAAGGATTAGTTAATGTCGCCAATTGGCTTCTTATTTCGGTATAGGATTCTTGAACTGAATTCATAAGCATGGACTGAATTCTTAGACTTGTTTGAGTGTTCAGACCTACTTTGTGTTTGCGGATAGACCTACTTCAGCATAGTATAAGATATTATAATTTGAGACTTGTTTGTCATGATTCATAAGGATGAACTGCTAATGTTAAGATGAGAGTCGTTCAGGGCTATTTAGTAGTATAATACATTCATATTATTTGAAATTTGTGATGTGATTTTGCAATTGTGACAATGAGTATTACTTATAAAATAAGTACTCTAAAACTTGAGTGATTTTAACTTTCAAGTCTAATACATAAAGAGGAAGAATAGTGGTACTACTAATTTGAGGGTTTCTTACAAAGAGCATCTGCAAAGAAGAGACAACCTGAACCCGAGAGTGTTACTCCATCTTCCAATGAAAGTCAGATGCAGTTGGTGATATTCCAAGGTCTGAGTAGTAGTGGGACAAGCACAGTGCCACCTGGACTAGAGAGAGCTTCTAGCACAAAGCCCCCAATTACAGAAGATGATGCACCAACTTCCTTTTCAACTGAATCTCTATATTAGTGATGTGGGGAATGATGATTTTTTCACAAACTTGAGAAGTCTAGCTGAGTTGTCTATGGTGCTTGTTAAAACAGGGAGGTTCTCATCGGTGTGACATTGTTTACAAACTTCTCAAATTAGTGCTAGTTCTTCTTGTTCCAACGGCCGGTGTTGAGAGTGTCTTTTCATCAATGAACTATATAAAAAACAAGCTAAGAAGAAGATGGAGCAAAAATACTTGAATGATTGCTTGGTCACATTCATTGAAAGGGAATTCTTCTTGCAAGTTAAGGATGATAACATCATCACTCATTTTCAAAGCATCAAGGATCTCAAACTTATCATGTGATTTGTAAGGTTTCTTATCATTTGTTATTTTATATCCTCTATATATCTTAGATTTTTTTCACGATATGTTGAACTATTTTTACTTCTATATGTTGAACAATATTATGATAATTTTTATGAATATAATGTATCAGGTGATATCTTATATATAGTTTAAAACTAGTATAATATGCTGCTATAATTGTGTCTGTCATAGCTTGCCACACAACTAGTTAAGGCTTGCTAAAATTTAACGGTTTAAAAGTTACTAAAAATATAAAAGATATTAGAAAACCTCACTCTAATATAATAAGATGATGCAACGATGTGATTGTGAAAATATGCATTTATGTGTCCTCGATTAAAAAACAAGAATTTCAGCTCACTGAAGAATCAATATATACTGAGCAACATCCAATCATATTTTTTTAATCCCTCCGTTGGATTATGTTATATTATAGGTGTGTTGGTTCAGGATTTTTTTCAAAATTTTTAAGAACTTTTATACCGTCGAAAACCTTAACTAGTTTTGTAGTAAGCTATTGTAGAAAATCCTACTCCTAAGATATCCCGATACAAATTTTGTTGAAAAAATATCATTTACATACTTTTGTAATATACCTTTTTCACGTATAACAAATTAGTACCTTTAAAAATATAACACACATGATTTTTTTCGTGAAACTCATTCGAGGTATCTAGTAGTTGTTAATGAAGTACTATATTAAAAAGTAATAAAGAGATATAGAAAAATCATCTATGTGGTAGGAGTACATACTCTCAGGAGTACACAAAATAAAAGAGCACACAAAATAAAGAGATGTGTGTGTGCGCGCGCCCGCGTGTTTGTGTGTGTGAGACCATCAGAATCTCCGGGATGAATTAGTGCCATGATATTTTTAGTACACCATGACAATAATAAAATGGGACCTATTCAGTTATACGGTTTCAAAGCACAAACAATCCCCTCTCACTCCATTAAAATGTACATCAGCATCAATACAAGCCCTTTCAGCATCCACCACTAAAGAATATACGAATTTGGACCACAAGCACATTGCAAACTGTCAAGCGGAGTTAGCGATATTTCAACTTTCCATGTTGCAGGGCTGATTTTTCCTGACATACGGTCATTTCATCGCCCGTCAACCCTGAGCAAGCTTGTGGTGCCCCCAAGGTCACCGCGAAGTAAAGATATATGGTGCACAGGAAGGCAAGTACCACTAGCGTTGTCAAGAGAAAGCGATGCCGCTCAACCAGGGCAGACCAACTACCAACATCATCACGAGATGATTGAGGCTTCTTAGGAGATGACAGAAAGAATGTGTTTTGCGACCTCCTGTGAGGCGATGATAATGAATCAAGAACCATGATTGATGAGCGGGCAAATTTGAATCCTGCGCAAAACAAAGAATAAGTTTAACAAGAGATACATATTTCAAGCTACTTTAAATGTTCATAAGCAAGAACCATGATTGTTTTGGGACGGAGGGAGCATAATTCAAAACAGGTCACCCTGGGATGAAACAAAAACTTTAAATGTTTAAACCCCTCATAATACATACCTTAATGATGTGAAACTATTATGTAATTCAACAAGAATCAAACTGACATTTTCAGAATATAAACAGAGAAATTTGTATTTTATCTGCAAATAGACCTTTGTCCGACAGTAATCACACACAGGTCTAGAAAAGAAAATTCGAAGCAGCAGCAAATAGCAGTGTATCATACTAAAATATTCACTCACATGCTTAACTCTTCATAAGCATTCTACCTGTATATTCCGTACTTCACATTTCATGATTTATTATGATACATTCATATGTTTTGCAAGTGAGACAACTTTATGAAAACCTAGTATTCCAATCAGCAACTTCAAGAAAAACAGATATTCTCGGTGAAAGGAAGAATAAAAACAAATATATAAAACAAGAAAGAAAGCAGAACAATGAGTAGGGTTACTCAAAACAAGTGTAACGAAAAAACATGAGTTTGTAACAAAATAAGACTTGATGTCCAAGATGCCTGTTCTTTCCACAATTCCACTCTTAACTGCCAGGAATTTTCTTGAATAATTGTCACGTAGTGTACCACAACATGTTCTTTGGTAATACATACTGAAGGACAAGGACATACCAGTACTGTTCTGTAAATTCCTAGATAAATTAAACCCTGTAAATTCCAGTAACATGCATCAAGTGTGATGTATTTTGGTTCATTAAGGGTGTGTTTGTTTCGGGCTTTTTCAGTGGCTTCTGTTCCCTAAAAGCTGTAGCCCAACAACGGGCCATTTTTAGGCTGGCTCCATGCAGCCGAAAGTCGAAACCCTCCTGAAAAAACGTCCAAGAGCCACAGCCCATATTTCGGGCTTCTTTCAGCCGCAGCTAGCTCCAACCCCACCGCTAGGTTGGTCTTTCCCAATCTGCGCCGCCACCCGGCTCAACCTCATCAACCGGCCGGCAAATCAGAGACACCGCCGCCCCGTCCACTGCCTCTGCCACCGGCCACTCCCCCACACAGTACCGCCTCCACCCGCCCCAACCCCGGCCACTGGCCACTTGGATCACCGTACGACGCCATGGTAACCTCCTGCGCCTCGCTCCCTCAGAGCTCTCTCTGCTCCTTCCCCCCTCGCAGAGGCGTGCGCGTGCTTTTCGTGTGTTACCTGTGTGCATGATCTTCCTGAGGCAATGTGCTCAGCCGGTTAATTGGACATAACTTCGTTCGTGTTTCATCTAGTACTAGTGCTAACAGTTCATTAGATTTGCTAATCGACATTGGTACTAGTGAATTGCTCTAGAATTGCAAATTGTACTGGTACTAGTGACTGCTCCATTTGCAAAATGATACTGGTACTAATGAGTGCTACTGCTGTTATGATACAAGTGAGTGCTACTCTATTGTCATTTGTTTATATAAATTTGCATAATGATAATGGCTATATAGATGGAAGAGCCCAAAGTGAAAGCTCAGTGGGATCGAGAGACCAACATAATTTTTTGTGAGTGTGCCACTAAGCAAATACAGCTTGGGCATAGGCCAACCAGGTCCTTAACTGCCGCTGGCTATCAGGGCAAGGCAGAGTTCAAAGCACGGACCCAAAGAACCTATATAAGAAAACAGTTCAGAAATTGTTGGGATGATATGAAGGCTATATATTCAGCATGGATATTTGCACAAACAAAGCAACTAGACTTGGATAAGATGATGTGAAGCAAACTATTACGGCACAGGATGCTCAATGGGAAGCATTGACCGCGGTTAGTTTATTCCATGCATGAATATCAGTTTTAGAAATGCCATGTTGTATAATGCTACTAACAAGTGTTAATCTTTTTATGTGCAGATTTACAAGCCAATTAAAGCTTTCCGCAAAGGACCTCCACACAGCTTGACGGAGCTTGCGATCATGTTTGACAAGCCGAATATTGATGGACAGTCATCTGTCATGCCAGGAGTGGATGATGCAAAGGCGGCAGAAACTCAAACGCAGGAAGATGTGCATGACTTGTATAAAGAAGAGAATGATACTACTGCTCCTAGTCCCCAGTACACTCAAGCCCAGAACAACCAAATCGAAGCGTTCGACAAATGCAATTCCTTGTAGTCCATCTAAGTTCAAGGAAAATAATGTGCCAAAAGACTTAAGGAGGTTTGTTGACCATGTCATACAAGGAAGACTGTGCGGGGCAAACTAGTAAGACAGCCGACGATGATGATATTCTTGCCATTATGGAAGAGGTTGCCAAGTGTGAGGCATCCGGGACTAGTGATGAGTACAACATGGCTACAAGTTGTTTGCTAAACCATCAAGCCATAGCTTCTTTTACGCAATGAAGACAAATGAAGGGAGACTGGCTCAAGAGACAGTTTGATGAAAGGAAGCAGTGCATCCTGTTGACTGTCATGTATCTCTATGCATTTCCCTGCTTAGTTTCGAACAATTGAGAACTTGTTGAACTATGTACCTTTTGCTTGCTTAACTGAACAATTGTTGAACTATGTATTTGCTTGCTTAATTGAGCACAATGTCATGTTACGTATGGATTGAATTATGGTATGTGGTACTGATTTTTTTTATTTGTATGTGCATAGATGAGTACAACACCTATCAATGATGGTACCATTGTTCAAGTGAGAGTGCAAGTTAAAGTGAGGTTGAATCTGACATAAAGACGATGAAGCTTAGGAAGAAGAGACTTCATCGATATATGTATGTTGCTTTTGTTGCTGCCACACACAATGAGAAGTATCTAATGAAGAAAGAAAGGACAGAGGTAAGATGCACTCGACAAGAGTGGTCTATGATTGCTTGGGGTCGTCCAGAGATTGCTACAAGATGTTTCGTATGCACAGACCTTCTTTTGACTTATTACATGAGATTCTGGTACGTGACTTCATTAGACATGTGTTTAAGTGTTTGGTTTTATTTGCTGCAGACATCATTAGACCCATTGATCCCCAATTCAGAAATGTGCAGGAGAGACTTCAAGACCCTAAGTTCTTTCCTCACTTCAATGGTTGCATTGGTGTTATCAATGGAACACACATCCCTGTCACTGTGCCAGCTAAAAACATGATCAACCATTTTGGTCGACATTGTTATTCATCACAAAATGTGATGGTTGTACTCCCTCGATCCGAATTAATTGACACAGCTTCTATAAAACCTCTATACAATGTTGTATAGAGGCTGCGTCAATTAATTTCGATCGGAGGGAGTATGTGACTTCAACATGAGATACATTTCTGTAGTGGCTGGAAGGCCTGGTTCGGCACATGACACAAGGGTATTCAAGTAGACATTTGACAAGCACAAAGAAAGGTTCCCTCATCCTCCAGCGGGTATTTCCTTCAAACAATCACACAACTCAACTTGACAATGTATTGTGTGTCCTGTTGACATTAATCTTCATTGTGTAGGAAAATACTACGTCGCTGATTCTGGGTACCCCGATCAGGTTGGTTATCTAACACCACTCAGAGGAACAGAATACCATCTATCTGAGTTTGATATCGGCCATGCTGCAGGTGGCTGAGAAGAAATATTCAATTATCTCCACTCATCACTTAGAAATGTCATAGAACGATCCTTTGCTGTGTTGAAACAAAATGGCGCATTCTAAAACACTTGCCTAGCTACCCACCTAGGAAGCAAGCGAGGATTATCATTGTTTGTATGACATTGCAGAATTTTCATAAGAGACAGTGATTTGTATGATTACCACTTTGTTACATGTGATGATGATGATAACTATTATCCTCCAGGGAATGTGCTCAACACAATTGGAGGAACTATGCAGGAGGTGGAAATACTACCATGGACACAACTCGTAACATGATTGCTGATTCTATGATGGCGGCGACGGCGAGAGAGTAGGTTGCAGTTCACCAAAACCATGTATTTTTCAAACAAAGGACGGTTTCATGTAATATATGCATAGTTTTTAAGGCGGTAAGGCGACCTAAGGCGCTGGGGGGGCGCCTTATCGCCTAGGCGACGCCTAAGCGCCTAAGGCGGGCATATTTGTAAGGCGCTGGGGGGGCGCCTTATCGCCTAAGCGTCGCCTAAGCGTCCAAGGCGGGACGCCTTAAAAACAATGAATATATAGTAATTAGTGTTGGGCTGTGTCTTATCTGTATTTCAGTGTGTGTGTGTGCGCGCGCTTATGGCCCATGTGGCCCATGTGGCCCATGTGGCCCATGTAACCCTGCAGCCTATATATGTGCTGCCCCCTTGTACAGGAAACCCTAACTCCAATAGAATACAATACCAGGCCATCTTTCTATCCCAGCCGTCACCCCTCTCTCCCCTGATTCTACATAGTGTCAGAGCTTGGGTTCCCAATCCCAGCAGTGGTGATGGTGGTTGGCTGGTTGTGCTTGCTGGCGATTGTCTGAGAGGAGAAGGCTTGTGTGGAAGAAGGAGAGGTGGAATCCCAGATCTGAGGGGAGGAGGTAGTAGAGAGGTGAAAGTGAGGAGCAGTGGTTGCTGGAGGTTGCTAGTGGTGTGATTCAAGATTGGAAAGATGGGGGACAACTAGGGGTTGGTAAAGGCGTTGGAGAAGCTAGCTGAGCTCATCACTGTCAAGGCAGAGGGTGTGGCTTCCCCAGGTGCGCTTGTTCCTCAGCCTGAGGTGATACAGAAAATAGAACTGATGCCAAATGAAATCAAGATGGAAGGGGTCACAAACTACCTAAGCTGGTCCAGAAGGGCATTGCTAATATTGAGGACAAAGGGGCTGGAAGGCTATGTCAGAGGGGAAGTAGATGAACCGGCGAACAGGGCAAGTGAAGAGTGGAAGAAGTGGAGTGTCATTGACTCTCTGATGGTGGCATGGCTGCTGAACTCCTTGACCCCATCCATTGCAGCAGCCGTGGAGACTCTTCCCCATGCAGCAGAGGTATGGAAAACCCTGGAAACATTGTACTCCGGGAAAGGGAACATAATGCTTATGGCGCAGATTGAGGATAGAGTAAATGAGCTAAAACAAGGGGATAAGTCGGTGATGGAGTATGTAGCAGAATTGCAGCATTTGTGGGCTGACTTAGACCACTATGATCCACTGGAGTTACCACATTCAGAATGTATAGTTGCTACTAAGAAGTGGGTAGAGCGTAGGAGAGTGATGAAATTCTTGAAGGGACTTAGCTCAGAATTTGAAGGAAGGCGTGCTCGGTTGTTTCATCAGCCAAAGCTCCCCTCGCTTGAGGAGGCAGTTGCAGCAATGGCACAGGAGGAGGTCAGGTTGAAGTTGACCAGGACTGGAGAAGCGAATGCATCTCGCTCAGCATTTACTGTGTCTGAATGGAAGGAGACAAGAGAGTGCTTCAACTGTGGAGAGAAAGGTCACATAAGCATCAATTGCACAGCACAACGCAGAGAAATACGTGGTAGGGGAAGAGGTTACAGCCGAGGTGGATACCGGGGAGTTAGAGGCAGAGGTAACTCGAGGGGTTCGAATTATTCCAATGGCTTCAAAGCAAACTTGGCTAACTTGGCAACGCAAGAAGAAGGGACGTCAACAACCTCTCAAGGGGAGTCGAAGAGTAGAAGCCAGGAGGACAACACCTTCGGGAACTTTGCCCACTTTGTCTACACAGGGGAAGGTAACTTTGCAAATGCATCTATATCCACACATGATTTCCTTCCAGATTGGATATTAGATTCTGGAGCATCCAAGCGTGATGCGGGTACCTCAACTGAGTTTGAATCATATACTCAGTACCCAATTACACATTGTGAAACAATACAAACTGCTGATGGCACCTCACAACCGATTAAAGGAGTTGGATCAGTTCAATGTACACCCACTATTAAATTATCTGATGTATTACATGTTCCAACTTTTCCTGTGAACTTGCTTTCTCTAAGTGCTTTGATTGATCAGATAGATTGCCGAATAACTCTTGATAAGAAAATATGTTTGATTCAGGAGAGGATGACTGGAAGGAAACTTGGGACAGGAACCAGGCGTAGTGGATTGTGGTATATGGATCGTGATGTGTCTAGGTCTAGTGCTAGTCCTATTTTGGCTGTACTAGTTGGAGTAAGTGAGACAATGGCGATGATCCATCACTGTCGCATGGGGCATATGGCTTTTGATAAGATGAGTAAGATGTTTCCTGATGTAATGCGTGGAGTAGACAAGAGTAAGCTTGTGTGTGATGCATGTGAATATGCAAAGCACACAAGAATCTCATATTTGAGTAAGGGGCTAAGGAGTATATCCCCGTTTATGCTGATTCACTCTGATGTGTGGACATGTCCTGTTGTTTCTGTTAGTGGAATGGAATATTTTGTGACATCTATAGACTGCCACACTCGCATGACTTGGGTGTACCTCATGCGACATAAAGATGAGGTATTCCAATGTTTTCAGGAGTTTTATGCCTATGTGCGAAACCAATTCAATGTGCAGGTGATCAGATCTGACAATGGAACTGAATATGTAAACAAGCAATTTGGAGGTTTCCTGTCAGCACAAGGCATAATGCACCAAACATCATGTCCAGATACCCCTGCTCAGAATGGTGTTGCAGAAAGGAAAAACCAACACATTTTAGAAGTGGCTCGATCACTTATGTTCACCATGAATGTGCCAAAATTCTTGTGGAGTGAAGCTGTCATGACTGCAACGTTCCTGATCAACCGGATGCCTTCAAAAATGCTTGGTATGAAGTCCCCATGTGAGATGCTATTTGGGGAGAACAAATTCTCAGTTCCTCCGAAGTTATTTGGGTGCACCTGCTTCGTTAGAGATCACAGACCAGCAGTGGGAAAGCTGGATCCACGAGCTGTAAAATGCATATTTGTTGGATATCCTGCAGGGCAGCGAGGCTATAAGTGTTGGAGTCCTGCTGAAAGGCGCACATTTGTAAATATGGATGTCACCTTTCGAGAATCTGAGCCTTTCTATGGTGAGAAGACAGATCTCAGCACTTTATTCGAAGAACTTGACCACTCACAATCTATGCAGGGTGGTCAAGAGGGGGAGTGCAACTTGAGTGGTGAGTGCAGCACCAATGGCGACAAGGAGCAGCCAATACCAACCCCGAAAATAGTGGGATCCTTCATTCCAGTTGTAGTTGATGGGGCTGAACAGCAGAGGTGGCAGAGACCAAATGAGGAAAGGAATCCTCAGGTGTATACAAGAAGGAAGAGAGATGTGGAGGAACAAGTGCATGAGGAGCAGTCAAAAGAAACTATGGAACAGGGGGAGCAGTCAGAAGAAACTCAAGCGACAGGAAGCTCATCTGAAGTGGAGTCATATGAAAATTCAAGTACTGAAGAAGCATCACCTAACCTGCCAATTGCTCTCAAGAAGGAAGTAGCAAGGAAAACTTTGAGCAAGGGCAATCTTGAGCATGACATCAGTAATTATGTCACCTATGAAGCCCTATCACCTTCATTTAGAGCATTTGTCGCATCACTTCAAGCCGTGATTGTTCCTAAAGACTGGAAAGAAGCAAGACAAGATCCAAAGTGGTGTGAAGCCATGAGGGAAGAGTTGGAGGCCCTGAGAAAGAACAAAACATGGGAGCTAGCAAATCTTCCATATGGGAAGAAGGCAGTCAGTTGTAAGTGGATCTTCACAGTGAAGCAGAATCCTGAGGGTAAGGTTGAGCGTTACAAGGCAAGACTGGTAGCCAGAGGGTACAGCCAAACGTATGGTATTGATTATGACGAAACATTCGCCCCAGTTGCAAAGATGAATACAGTGAGGATTCTAATCTCACGTGCAGCTAACTTTGGATGGCCACTACACCAACTTGATGTAAAAAATGCCTTTTTACATGGAGATCTACAAGAGGAAGTCTACATGGAAATTCCTCCTGGACTTTCTACACCTGGGACTGTTGGGAAGGTTTGTAGATTGAGAAAATCTCTCTATGGTTTGAAGCAATCGCCAAGGGCTTGGTTTGACCGGTTCAGGCAAGCAGTTTGCAGTATGGAGTATAAACAATGCAATGGAGATCACACTGTTTTCTATAAACATTCCAAGCAACAGATTACTATTCTTGCAGTATATGTGGATGACATCATAATAACGGGAGACAATGAAGAGGAGATTGGAAGACTAAAGAAATGCCTAGGCAAAGCATTTGAAGTTAAGGATCTTGGTCAGCTAAAATATTTCCTGGGTATCGAAGTTGCAAGATCAAAGAGGGGAATAGCCCTGTCTCAGCGGAAATATACCTTAGAGCTCCTAAGTGATATGGGAATGCTTGGATGTAGAGCAGCCCCAACTCCCATTGAACAAAATCACAAATTGACAGCACAGATGGGTGAACAAGTTAACAAAGCAAAATATCAACAATTGGTTGGCAAACTTCTGTACTTGTGTCACACTAGACCAGATATTACATATGCAGTAAGTGTAGTAAGTAGATATATGCATGACCCCAGAAGTGGACACCTTGATGCAGTCTATAGAATCATGAGGTATCTAAAGGGCAGCCCTGGTATGGGACTCTGGTTCAAGAGTAATGGCCATTTGAATGTTGACGGTTATAGCGATGCTGATTGGGCTAGCTGTCTTGATGATAGACGATCAACCTCTGGCTATTGTGTGTTTGTTGGTGGAAATTTGGTATCATGGAGAAGCAAAAAACAACTGGTGGTGTCAAAATCAACTACAGAAGCTGAGTATAGGGCAATGTCTCAAGGGCTGAGTGAGATGTTATGGGTAAGAGGCCTTCTGCTTGAGCTGAAAGTGCTCAGACAAGATCCTCTGAATGTGTGATGTGACAACAAATCTGCAATCAGCATTGCTAATAATCCAGTGCAACATGACAGAACAAAACATGTGGAGATAGACAGAT
The DNA here is from genome assembly GCF_002162155.2 of Triticum dicoccoides. Taxonomy (NCBI): domain Eukaryota; kingdom Viridiplantae; phylum Streptophyta; class Magnoliopsida; order Poales; family Poaceae; genus Triticum; species Triticum dicoccoides. Next base: position 321,227,826 of record NC_041393.1, read on the forward strand.
TCTTTATCAAAGAGAAACTGGATGCAGGAATCATCAAGATAACTCATGTGAGCTCTGGACAACAAGTCGCCGATTGTTTGACAAAAGGTTTGGGAACCAGGGAGAACAATCTTGCTTGTGACAAGATGGGCATGATAGATATCTATCATCCCTCTTGAGGGGGAGTGTTGGGCTGTGTCTTATCTGTATTTCAGTGTGTGTGTGTGTGTGCGCGCTTATGGCCCATGTGACCCATGTGGCCCATGTGGCCCATGTAACCCTGCAGCCTATATATGTGCTGCTCCCTTGTACAGGAAACCCTAACTCCAATAGAATACAATACCAGGCCATCTTTCTATCCCAGCCGCCACCCCTCTCTCCCCTGATTCTACAATTAGTAATATATGTTATGATGGGTTCAAAATTATTTTCATATGTCTAGTATGTCAAATTCATTGAAACTAGTGTAATTTCAGTTCAAACATGTGAAAACTGGACATATGAGACTAAAACAGCTCTTAATCGGGTCATTTACTGTTGAGGATAATCAGCCCTTGAACCCAATCTACAGAACAACAGAGGGCATTCTGGTCAATTCAGCATGTTTCAGCACCAGCTGCAGCTCAGTACCACTACCAAACAATTGCAGCTGGAGCTAGCAGCTACAGCTGCACCTTCCAGCCGAAGCCGTTTCAGCTGCAGCCGCAGAAGTTGCAGACCAAACAAATACAACCTAAGATTGGTGTCCACCTGGTTGTAAAACTGAAAAGCATACACAGAGCTAGAGTATCTCCATGTCCATCATATTCAAAAAAGCAGGCAAGTGAAGAGGGAAAGTGATGCGTCATCCATGATATGAGCGCTTGAAACCGCTCCGTACATTCCAGGAACCTCTCTGGAGCAGCGACTGGGAGGTTATTTTGTTGCCTCCTTTCGCCATCAGTGTTGCTGCAGGGCCTTGTCCAGCAGGAGTGGGCGGGGACTTTCTGTCCGACGGTGACATAGGATAAGCTTGGTTTGCTTCGAGAGGCGCTGCATCAATGGTGGGTACGACGCCGCGTTGGAATAATCTGCCTCTGCTCTTCCCTCGTATCGGCGGTGCTCTAATCGGCTGCGCAAGGCAGCAGGTGGCTTGGTCTTCTTGCCAGCCTCCAGATCCGACGGGATTTTGTGACCGGTACAGTTTTGTTTATTGTCTTGCAGGGTACATGGGTGGTGGCAGGCGACGGCGTTCCTTTTCTTTAACAGCATCAGAAGAAGTTGACAGGGCCAGGATTTGGTGGACATGGGGAAGAACCCTGGCATCCTAGTATGCGAAGGTGCTCCCTCAGATCTGGGTATAGTGGCAGTTTCCCTCTTTCTTCGATGTTGCCTCGGTGGCGGCTGAGGACGATGCTGGACGATGATTCAGCATGGCACATGATTATCTACGGGTGAAATTGTAGTTCTACTTGCTGCGGAGTCTTTGGTGCAAAATTGCAAGACACCTATGTTTGTTTTGTGTGGTGATCACGTGTGTGTAATCCCTGTAATATGTTTGTCTAATGAATTATATGTGGTTACTTGAAGAAAACCTAAAAGTCCAAAAATAAGAACATTGAGTAATTATTACAGTCCGCCATGATTAACAAGTTGACTTGTATTGTGGACTTGCAGTCCAAAACCACAGGCACCGAAGCATTAAGCACAAAACTGGAATGAACACGGGTAGATACAATCAGTTACTACCAAACGAATTCTTTCGCCTTCTCAGACCTAATACGCAGGCCAGCTTCCAGGCTATTTGTCATCTAATTCTTGTAGACCTTTCTTTCATCTACAGCTACCAATCAAAAAGCAAAACACTGAAATTTGGAAACTCAAACACCTATAGCACATTTGTGGTCTTCCTTGATAAAAAAAAATTGAAGCACTGAACGTAGACCAATTGTTCTATGCTAATTTTCATTTATCAAAATTTTAAGAATATGAACAAGCCAAATTACAAGAAACTAATAACACAACTAAAGGAAGGAAAGGGCCAAACTCAGCCAATTCCTGTTTTTGGCAACATACTCCCCAAGTGCAAAATCAGCTAAACTGAAAGGTGGCTTTCTATCCACCTGTGCAAAACTGTGCTGTATTTATCCTTGATTCTGTGGCTCATGATTTGCAGATCTTTCTTAAACATAATCTTCCAGGATAGCTGGTGAATCCAAAACGTAAATAGGAGTAAATTCGAACGCGGACGGTACACACCAAACGGCGATCCAAACCAGGTTTGCTCCGATTGCAATCGTACAAGATGATCAAATGATTCCGCAATAGACAGATCTCGTCTACCACAGCCAAAGCACAAGGCACACCAAGCATGAAGAACGAGAGAAAGAAAAAATGCGGGGGGAGCGCGCAGCTCAGATCCGAGGAAAGGGGATGGGGGATGCATAAAACAGTACTTACTTGGTTATGATCCGGGCAGGTGTGCCTCCTCTCTCTCTCTCTCTCTCTCTCTCTTGAAGGAGATTTGTGGGTAGGCTCGAGAAGCGGAGACGCGGTTTGTGGGAAAGGAGAGAGAAGGGGAAGATAAACGAGCAGAAATTTATCGGGTATCCTTCGGTTATTGGAGGGGTTGTTATCTAGTAGTACTATTAGCCTCGCATCCACCCTTCAATTTTGTTTATGGATCTGGGTCACCAAGGGATTGGAAGTATATTATTTAGATGCATTACTTTGTAATTGTAGTTGCATTTATGTTGTTGCCTGATGGAAGTGCAAAACTCGGTTAGCTGGCCTGTGTGATGTCGAGGCCAACATTACTAGAAGACTTTCAGAAAGAATAAACTAGCATAATGCCATCTTGGCTTGCATGCATCCACCGTTCCATTCAATCATGTCTAATGCGAAGCTAATGAGTGTGAAACTATGAAGTACTCCCCATAAAGAAAAGTGTTGTAACGTTTTATGCAGTTTCTCAGTGTTCTACAATTGCGATCAATTCAGTGCGTATATATGTGTGTTGTATCCTTCCAACTACTTTATTCATGTATGTATGTTTTATTCATCAGAAAGTAAGCAATTTCCTATGTGAGAAGAAAATGTGAGGAGTCTCTTTTAAGAGGAGCAACAAACTAACCCAAATCTTAAGAATTCATAAACTGAACTGTTTAACTATTGTGCTCTTCAACCCCTCTGATGTAAGGTGGAACCCTATGTGAACGATCTTTCACGTTTGGAGTGGATCCTACGGGGAATCACGAAGAACACACGGAAGCACAAAGGGGAAACACGGGGGAAACGAGAGAGAGAATCCCTAAACCAACAAGGAATCAATCACACAAGTGCTATATCACCGACAACATAGAGTAACATATGATCCACAATCAACAAAGGTAAGGATACAAAGGAACCGTTCTTCTCCGTGCGGAGGTCTTGATAGTCTTCCCTATAAAGGGGTCTTGAATCCGCTTGGGGGATCTTCTCCGAAGAGGTCGTGATCTCCGAGGAGAAGTAACCAAGTGGATGAGCAAGGCTCTCACACAAAATATGAGCTAAACCAATGCTAAACCTAACTAGGAGGATGTGGAGGAGTATATATAGTCTAGGGCCACAAAGGGGTAAGTGAAGGGGTACATGGGGTGCGGCCTAACACATGGCAGCGCACAGACGCCGGTCGTCCGACGGGTACCGGACGTCCGGTGGCTCGCGAGGGTCCGGTCGTCCGGTACTTGTCGGACGTCCGGCGATTTGGCTCAGGTGTGGATTTGTCGGATTTCCGGACGTTGTCGGTCGTCCGGTGGCTGATGGTCGTCGGACGTCCGGTCTTGGTCGGTCGTCCAGAGCCTGGGAGTTGCCGGACGTCCGGCCGCTGTAGCTTCGGGCAGCTTCTTCTCTTGGTCCTTGTACTTGGTGTCCTCGCCGTCTTGTCCATGGTCTTCCTCCTTGTTCCTGGTCATGCATAGCACATATATTTGAGGTAGTAACCATGTCTCACATGTGGGAAGTCAAGGTTCGGAGAGGAGCGAGTTCACCTTGTGTCCAATGGCGTTTGTTCGAGGTCTCATCATATGTCCACTTGGGGCTTGGGGAGTAGTGGGAGTGTACATGGGGATGAACGTGGGATGCTCCGC
>NC_041393.1:321232113-321235880 GCF_002162155.2 Triticum dicoccoides
ATCACCATGGAAACGGTTGTCGTAGACGGACTTGTAGTTGGACGAAGTTGAAGACATGGCGCCATCCGAGTAGTGCAAGGTGTCGCCGGAGTGATAGACATGCAAAAAGAGCAAACACAAGCAACACTCGGAAATACAATGGTTAGCGCACACAAAGTGTCCATCATGTAAGAATGAGTCCGTGCGGCAAGATTGGTCGTGACAAATGATACGGAGCATCCCACGTTCATCTCCATGTACACCTTCATAGCACATCAAGCCCCAAGTGGACCTACCGGACTTAAGGTGAACCCGCTCCTCTCCAAGATTTACATGAATATCCATAGGACTTGGCGGCTACCTCACCACGGAACGTTGTGCATCTTCAGGTACGAGGACGACCGCCGCCAAGCAGCTAAGGAGCTTCCCGGAGGCCAAGGAGAAGGACCCCAAGGCCACAAGAAGGAAGAAGGAGGGCGACAAGATCGATTCAGCACCTCCCAGGCGACCCCGTGCCCACGGGCCTCGAAGACCCCATGCGCACGGGCTACTCAGAGAGTCTGCGCTGGAGCACCCCGTGCGCACGGGCTTGTACCGTGCCCACGGGACCCCCGTGCGCACGGGCCCAACTTACCCCGTGCGCACGGGCCCTACAGGATGAACGGCTGTGAGCTGCTGTTTGGGCCTCCTCTTCATCCACTTTGTCCCCATGCCTATATATTCCATACCTAGGCCATTTGTTAGGGTTAGCAAAGTAGTTGATACATATTGGTGAGCTTTGCTCCATGGATTCACTCCTTTAGGAGATCAAGACCTCCTCTTGGAGTGACCAAACATCAAGACCTCCTTCTTGGGGAAGGATCCCAATCATAGGATCATCAAGCCCTCATCTCCTTCATAGGATTTGGGATGAACTCTACCATGTATCTTATTTTCCTTTGTTGTTCATGTACCTTGTGGATCTTATGTGTTTGATTGTCTAGTGGATGTGTAATTTGACTTGTTCTTGAGTGTCCCTCTTGTTTTCCCTCCTTTGTTCATCTTGTTTTTGGGGATTCCACCTCCAATTCGTGAAAGATCTTGTGACGCCCCCGATTCAATCGTACACTAATCATGCATGCAAATGTGTACGATCAAGATCAGGGACTCACGGGAAGATATCACAACACAACTCTACAAATAAAATAAGTCATACAAGCATCATAATACAAGCCAGGGGCCTCGAGGGCTCGAATACAAGTGCTCGATCATAGACGAGTCAGCGGAAGCAACAATATCTGAGTACAGACATAAGTTAAACAAGTTTGCCTTAAGAAGGCTAGCACAAACTGGGATACAGATCGAAAGAGGCGCAGGCCTCCTGCCTGGGATCCTCCTAAATTACTCCAGGTCGTCGTCAGCGGGCTGCACGTAGTAGGGGCACCTCCGGTGTAGTGGGGGTCATCGTCGACGGTGGCGTCTGGCTCCAGGGCTCCAGCATCTGGTTGCGACAACCAGAAAGAAAGGAAAAGGGGAAAAAAAGGGGGGGGGGAAGCAACCGTGAGTACTCATCCAAAGTACTCGCAAGCAAGGAACTACACTACATATGCATGGGTATATGTGTAAGGAGGCCATATCAGTGGACTGAACTGCAGAATGCCAGAATAAGAGGGGGATAGCTAATCCTGTCAAAGACTACGCTTCTGGCAGCCTCCGTCTTGCAACAGGCAGAAGAGGGTAGGTCGAAGTCCTCCAAGTAGCATCTCCAAGTAGCATCTCCAGCAGCATCGCAGTAGCATAATCCTACCCGGCGATCCTCTCCTCGTCGCCCTGCGGAAAAGCGATCACCGGGTTGTCTGTGGAACTTGGAAGGGTGTGTTTTATTAAGTATCCGGTTCTAGTTGTCATAAGCTCAAGGTACAACTCCAAGTCGTCCTGTTACCGAAGATCACGGCTATTCGAATAGATTAACTTCCCTGCAGGGGTGCACCACATAGCCCAACACGCTCGATCCCATTTGGCCGGACACACTTTCCTGGGTCATGCCCGGCCTCGGAAGATCAACACGTCGCAGCCCCACCTAGGCTCAACAGAGAGGCCAGCACGCCGGTCTAAACCTAAGCGCACAGGGGTCTGGGCCCATCGCCCATAGCACACCTGCACGTTGCGTACGCGGCCGAAAGCAGAACTAGCCCCCTTAATACAAGAGCAGGCTTACGTTCCAATCCGGCGCGCGCCGCTCCGTCGCTGACGTCTGAAGTGCTTCGGCTGATACCACGACGTCGGGATACCCATAACTACTCCCACGTAGATGGTTAGTGCGTATAGGCTCGTAGCCGACTCAGATCAAATACCAAGATCTCGTTAAGCGTGTTAAGTATCCGCGAACGCCGAACAGGGCCAGGCCCACCTGTCTCCTAGGTGGTCTCAACCTGCCCTGTCGCTCCGCCACAAAGTAACAGTCGAGGGCCGTCAGGAACCCAGGCCCACCTCTACCGGGATGGAGCCACCTGTCCTTTCAGCCCCCTCGTCAGAATCACTTGCGGGTACTCAATGAGCTGACCCGACTTTAGTCACCATCTGTATAGTATGTATGTATGTATAGTATATACCCGTGATCACCTCCCAAGTGATCACGGCCCGATAGTATAGCAAGGCAGACTGACAAGAATGTACGGCCAATGATGATAAACTAGCATCCTATACTAAGCATTTAGGATTGCAGGTAAGGTATCAACAGATGTAGCAACAATGTCAGGCTATGCATCAGAATAGGATTAACGGAAAGCAGTAACATGCTACACTACTCTAATGCAAGCAGTATAGAGAAGAGTAGGCGATATCTGGTGATCAAGGGGGGGGCTTGCCTGGTTGCTCTGGCAAGAGAGAGGGGTCGTCAACTCCGTAGTCGAACTGGTCAGCAGCAGCGTCGGTCTCGGAGTCTACCGGAAAGGAGTAACGGAGGGGGAACACAATAAATAACAGAGCAATCAAATGTAACACAAAGCAAGACACGGCAATACGTTGTGCTAGGGGTGTCCTAACGTAGGGATAGGCGATACCGGTGAAGGGGGAAACATCCGGGAAAGTATCCCCAGTGTTTCGCGTTTTCGGACAGACGAACCGGAGGTGAAATGTTGCAGGTTCACTATGCTAGGGACGCGTGGCGGACGAACAGGCTGCGTATCTGGATTCGTCTCGTCGTTCTGAGCAACTTTCATGTAGAAAGTATTTTCATCTGAGTTACGGATTATTTTATATTAATTTTTAAAGTTTTAAATCATTTTCTAATTTATTAATTATTAATTAAATCAACATTATCCAGATTAGTGTTCGCTGACGTCGGCATGACGTCAGCAGTCAACGTTGACCGTTGACCTGGTCAACCTGACAGGTGGGTCCCAGTTGTCATTGTCTGAGTTTAACTAAACAGGTTAATTAGCTTAATTACTTGATTAGGTTAACTAATTCTAATTAATTTAGTTAAACCCAATTAATTAACTTAATTAATTCACTAATTAATTTATTAATTAATTATTTCTTTTACTAATTTCATTTTCAATTTCATTTTCATTTTTCTCCTCTTTCCCTTTTTCTTTTCTTCTTTCTGATTTACAAGGGGGAGGGCCCCACCTGTAAGTGGCTCAGGCCACCTCCCTCCTGTGCACGAACGCACACAGGGAAGGGGCAGGGGCGCGGTGGCCGGACCGGGCTCCGGCGAGGCCGTGTTCGAGGCCGGCAGGACGGAGACGAGGGGCGGCGGGTTCGGGCGCTGGAGCGGACAGCGGGCGCGGGGAGGGAGAGGTCGC
>NC_041393.1:321237661-321240037 GCF_002162155.2 Triticum dicoccoides
GGGGCGCTGCCCCGATCCGATCGGGGAAAGGGAGAGCGGCGTGGGGCGGGGAAGTGGGGATCGATCCCGATCTAGATCGGATCGGGAGAGGGGGAGTGGGAGCGAGTGGGGAATGGTTAGGGTTTCGGGTGTCGTGGGGGGGGGCATGTGTAGGCCAGGGGTGGGTGTGGGCCGGCCTGGCAGGCCACTGGTTGGGCCGAGGCCCAGTTGGCCTGGGGGGGTTTTCTTTTCCCTTTTTTTTGTTAGTTTTCTTTTCTGGTTTTGTGTTTTCTTTTCTTTCTATTTATTTTCTTTTTGTTTTTATTTTACTTTCTTTTAAGTTTACTTTTTACTTAATATTAAAATGACCCCTAAATTAGTAATACCATGAAACCACTGCCACAAAAGGTTTTATCCCAAAACAATTTAGTTTAGTATTTTATTTATTTATAAAAGCATTTAAATATCGGTTTTGCTACTGTTTTATTCATTTAGATTAATTACACATTTTATAAGAGTGTGGTTCCTCCACCATACTTACTTATGCATTATTTGGCTCACTCCGAACATTTTAGTTTCAATATTTGAAATCTTTTATTGTTTGCTTGATTTTGAATTTGAACGCAAATCGGTTTCGAACTAACGCGAGATTAGCAACTATAATCGAGGTGACGTGGCATCACTAGCAGAGGATCACTGTAGCTTAATTACCCGGGCGTCACAATTCTCCTCCACTACAAGAAATCTCGTCCCGAGATTTAAGAGGGGGTATAAGGGGGAAGGTCTGGTTACAAAATCCTAACGAATCTTCTCAGTCTTGGTTGCTCTTCTCGAAGAGGTCGACCCATTATATTGATGTCTTCCTTTCTCTGCTTCAGGTCACCATGATGAAGTCATCATCCTTTCTTCGGAAATTTCATCGTACTAACGAAATATTAAGGGGGTATACCGAAGAATGGATCTCTGCAGGGTAGATTATTTGGTAGACAACAACGAGGAAGGTGGCGGAAAGTAACTCTCGAATTGAAATTCAAGACAATATCGAGAGCAAAGCAAGAAGGTGCAAAATAGAAGTTTCAAGCGCATAGGCAATCGTTCGTTTCCTGAAGCGAAGTGTGAAAGGGGTTCAGAGCAATGGGAATAAGTATTGCGTCTGATACCAGATTGATGATCTCATCGGAAGGTGGCTCGTGAATTACACATGAGGCCACGCGTGAGGAATAACTTTGGGAACAGGGGGTGTACAGGAGTGTCAGGTTTCGATCCTGTGGAACTATGGGTTATGGGCCCACCATGTGGGTTAAAAGTAACAAGAGCGGTGACATCTTGCACGGTTATGATAGCAAGGCACATCAGATAATAACCTGTCAGTTATGTCGGCAACAACATCGGTACCAAGGTTGAGGGATGATGAGAACGATTTTCCTGCTCGTTGAAACGAGGCGGACCAATAGGCAAAGTTCTCGTCCATCGGTGGTTACCGGAATGTCATCAACAATAGTAATAGGGTCTTACTTACAGAGTGGTACAACGAGGTGCTTACCTAAGCAGGGGATTATCACTGCTTAGATTATATAGGTCACAAGAAGGGTCAAACAGACCCATGGAAAGGAAAATGTGATCATTAGGTTAAACAGAACAATGGAAAGGAAAAATGTGTTTAAACACATATTTCGGGGGTATATCCTTCCCAAGGATAAGCAGAGCATGATATCCATGACAGGATATAATGTAGAAAACCCTTTAGGTAAGGGGAGAGAAATTTCATGACATTACCCATACAACGGTGTTCGGATAATTGAGCAAGAAACATTTAGCATTGGGCTTCGGATGTTCTTGTTGAAAATCAGAGTATCGCAGACATGCTTCGAGATAGCATTGACATGGTCTTCATGTGGAGATCAGACTTTGGAAACACGAAGGATCCATCAGGAATAACTTGTAGAATAAGTCTTACAATTTCCTCATGGATGAACGGATAACCTTGCTGAAAAGGAATCTATAAGGATAGGTCCTCCAGCCAGGGGGGGTGCTAGGCATGACATCAGGTTACCGGGTCACCAAAGGATCAACATCATAACTCTCGGAAAGTTGTCCCAACCATCATATCTGACCGAGATTCATATCCAATTGGTGTCATGATACCTCAGACTCAGGGGGTCCGAGAGGAAAAGGTGCAACACAAATCGACGAAATGACATTGCAAGATTCTCGAGAAATGAACTATGGGAGCGGGTTTCTGAAGCAATAGTTCATCATTAAACCAAGGAGGGGATGAGAAGGTGGCTGATGGGCTCAGCGACAATTCATCGAGAATTCCAAACGGATGGATTTCCACGATAATGTGAACAAGAAGATGACATTTGTCAGCTCAAATGGTATAATGATGTATGCTCG
>NC_041393.1:321240047-321289343 GCF_002162155.2 Triticum dicoccoides
CGGAAAACATACACAATTAAACATTGGTTGAAAGGTGCGCCCAAAATATGGGTTGGGTTGCACGACCAATGTTAGAATGGTGATTCAATAATCAATAGTTTAAGAACGAACGACCGACCATTAACTTCAAAGCAATAGGGTTGCTAGAAGTGCAGAATCCAAACAACACCGTTCACTTGTTGGTACCCCGGTTGGAATCAACACGAGGACCAAGAAAGAATGGTGATGGTGAGAAGTATCACGATACCAAGAATTCTTGAGAGGTGGTGAAATTCTCACAACATTCTTGACATAAAAGATGGCAATACTCCAAGGTAAAGGAGAACAATGCTGGATAGCAAGGATCTCAAGGTATAACACAAAACACGAACAAGTTTTTGTTGGAGGGAACGCAATAAAGAGGTTGATGACAACACAAATCATCGAGGGCAAGGATGGTATTTCTCATCATTAATTCGATTGATATCCTGGAAGAGCATCAGAATGTAGATGGTGATCATGACACATTTGTCGAGAGATTCCACGAAGATGTAATCGATCCGCGATCACATCAAGTCAAAAGAATAATGAAGCAAGAGGTTATTGGAACCATAGGCACGACACAAACTTGAAATCAAGATTGTTGTTCAAGGCGAACTGATATGACGAGGAAGATCGACGTAAGCTTAGCTCATTGTCAAAAGTTGTGCTCCGGGATTAAGGACCAGGTAGCACAGTTAAAATTTAGCATGGTAATGATATGGCCGATCAGGCTAGGAATGACATGATTGGGTACAAACTCGTAAGTAAAGAATATTAGTAAGAGTTGTTGAACCGTAATGCGGACTCGGTTCAGTTATCGGTGTCTTTGAGTGTTTAATAACTCAGAGCCCATGAAAAATTGTAATCAGTGGGAACGTAGCACTTGATGAAGAACTCATAAGAAGTTATGCAGTTCCATGATAATCTCGAGATACCAGGGGGTAATACTCGACGACAGATCAAAATAGAGGTTGGACTGGGGTATTGCTCTGCAGAAGACAAGTGCCTAAACTGGCACGAGAATTGGTATTTAAAGGAGAACATGGTCGGAACCACGATTGAAAAAGGCCAGATCCCAGATATAAGATGAACTTATACCAAGGGAATAATTAATTTTAAAAGAAGCTTCGATGAGAAGATCTACATCGTGTCTATGGGCATGAACACAAAGTTCAAGGTCGACTCCCACTTCTTCAATGTATAATCTTCCATTCACTTCTCGCTTTGATAAAGGCATTAGTGTTGAAAGTTTTACCTGGTGAAATACCAGATGAGTATGACTCGTGAAATCTTCCGAGTTCACACATATTAAGGAAGGCATAGGTTCAACCCATCCGGGCATCTTACGAACATATACCACAAACTTCGGGGTAATTAATACAAGCTCGAAAGTAGAGCATTGTTGGTCAAGCAGAGGATACAATGTACCAAAGGCATTATGTATCAGGGGAAAGAGCTCACAAGGTGATTAATTATGAAGGACATAAAATCCAACAAAGGAACCGATGGTCCACAACGGAGCTGGTGTGGGTATCGATACTCTATCAAAGGAAGAAGGAATGCAAGTGCACCGGATTATAGAAACAACTGACTAACTCAATTGTCAAATGCAAAGGAATTATGATTCCCAAATCAAGGGATCAGAAGCAATGCTCTGATTAGGGGTGGATAAGTTGAATAGCCTTAGGGTACAATCAAAGACAATTCGATTGGTCGAGAACCAATTCCAGTTAAAAGAATGGCAGCTCAGCCGGAAAAGTAATTTATAAGGATCAATGATGATTGCGTGTATTCGCAAACATATTGAGTCAATAGACCCAAAATGATAATGACAAGGAATGTCAATAAGACTACGAGACTTATGGGATTAACCATAATGCGAGCAAGCAAGAATTTCAAGAGCCAAAGGCTCCAAAGGATTTTCAGAAGATCGAATAATATTTCGAAGACTTTTGTGAAACACAAGAACAACTGGGGATGAGCGGATACTCGAAAGGTGCGAGAAGTTATTCTTAGGGGTATTCAGGTGGCAAAGAACTGCAAGGCAGTAGGCACAAAATATTCTTAGGGTATCTTGTAATAACAAGATCGACTGAGAATAAAAGTGAGCACGACAGGTGTAAGTATTTATCCATAGGGATATTTCAGTGGTAGGGAATTGCAAAGGCAACGGGCACAAGGTCTCAAGAGAAAATCGGAGAGTATCTTCGAAATCTTCTGGTGCAGTCGGTGATCATCTGGACTGAAGGGCCTCTCCAGGAGAAAGTATTTTCGAGAACCTAAAGTCAGATTTTAGTAAAAATCGTTTAACCCGAATAGAAGAGATGTCAGAGTCCCAAAGCATAGGTCGAGGAATAAAAGATCCTACTACCACCCAATGACGACGTGGGCCCGTAAGGCACACAGCCAAGTTAGTAAAAGTTTTGTAATGACTAGTCTCGACTTCGGCCAAGGAGTTGGAAGGGGGATTCCTACAGGCAGTCGGCTCTGATACCAACTTTAAAATGACCCCTAAATTAGTAATACCATGAAACCACTGCCACAAAAGGTTTTATCCCAAAACAATTTAGTTTAGTATTTTATTTATTTATAAAAGCATTTAAATATCGGTTTTGCTACTGTTTTATTCATTTAGATTAATTACACATTTTATAAGAGTGTGGTTCCTCCACCATACTTACTTATGCATTATTTGGCTCACTCCGAACATTTTAGTTTCAATATTTGAAATCTTTTATTGTTTGCTTGATTTTGAATTTGAACGCAAATCGGTTTCGAACTAACGCGAGATTAGCAACTATAATCGAGGTGACGTGGCATCACTAGCAGAGGATCACTGTAGCTTAATTACCCGGGCGTCACAGATCTTCTCTATAGGGTTCCACCCTACATCATATGGTATCATGAGCCATGGTTTCTCATGAAATTGGAGCCCTCCTCTTTGTTTTCTAGCTTGATTTTGTTGTTCTTGTCCTAAATCCGAAAATCCCACCAAAAATAGCCCCAAATTTTTTTGTGATTTGTTGGTTTGATGAGATTTTGTTGGATTTGATCCATGGATTCGGTGTTTGGCAAGTAGATCCACCCCTCTACCATCTTCCCTTACCTTCCATCCCTCGAATTTGACCTCACCTTGGTTTTTCCCCACGGATCCGGAGCTGTTCATCCGCTCCTCGAGGACCCCGTGCACACGGGCCATCGGGACCCCGTGCACACGGGCCAGCCAGACCCTGTGCGCACGACCCTTCCAGTGCGCTTCGGCCACTGCCCCACCACCCCACACCACCCCCCTATCCCCAGCTACACCCCATCCACGAGATCCATCAAGTTGGAGCCCAAATCGCCAAGAAATCAGCCAAACCCGCGAGTCCCAGGTGACCCCGTGCCCTCGGTACGTGTACCGTGCGCACGGGACCCCGTGCCCACGGCCCCTAGACCCCGTGCGCACGGCCCTCCCAGAAACAGCCGCGTGCACTTCACCGTTTTGCCCATAACTTCCACATTCGGAGTATGATTTTCGCGTTCTTTAGCTCGTTGAGTAGCTATTGACATCCCCCATCCACCTAGATAGGTACCATCACCATTTGACTCCATCAAAATTTTGACATTTTGGCATCTTTGCCTAGGCCTTCCATCAAATCATCCGCAAAACCACCATAGCCTTCCGCAACCTAACCCATTTTACTCCATTTAGCATTTGTGGTTGTTTGAGTGGCGACGTGAGTCTCCTAAGGTGTTCCGGCTACTTAGGGACAATTGCCTCTTCACAAACCACCACCACTTCCACCATTTGACTTTTGTTCTTGAGATTTTGAGTTTGCGGTTTTTTACCGTTTCCTAAGGTGTTTCGGCTACTTAGGGACGGGTCTACATCATGTTGGTATCTACATTAAGAACACCGCTACTTATCATCGCAAAGGACGGTAACCTCGACGACACCATTGTATATTCCCCTTGCAATTGCATTGTTAACCCCTAGCCCATTTTGCGTTACTTACCTATCGAGACTAGCGATTTGAGTATTGCCGGCAACGTTACTTGTGCACATTAGTGATCCACCATTCCATTGCATACATACCATATCATATTGGTATCATATCATTCATTGTGTCATAATATTGTTCCCGCATATACACAATAGCTATCTTGGTTTGTGCATTGTGCAAAAGTGGCCATTGAAAAGAGAGAGAGAGAGAGAGAAAAAGCTTTTAAGCAAAAAGAGAGCAAAGAGCTCATGAGCAAGTGCCATAGCATCATACCCCATTGCACATAAGATTGTCATATCCGATCATCTTGGATCATCTTGAGAGAAACACCGGGAACCATACATACATAGCATACTTGGGATAGAAGTTTATCCATTTTGCATCTTATAGGTTGTGCACAAGTGTCGTATCCGCCTATTGAGCAATCGTGCTAGCGTCTCTCTTGAGTTGTGCAACACGAGCGTTTTCCGTGGACTCCACATTTTGTGCTCATTTCTTGGTTGCACGACCCCATTTATCTATCCGTGTGTGTGTTTCCGTGTACCCATTTGCTATTGGTCTACTTGTTTCACTTGCGAATTTGTGAATCTTTTCCAACATTATTGACTCTTGCTAACATTTTGCATCAAATTTTTGTGCCACTATCCTCACCGAGCTCTACCATAAGCCTTTAGTTGTAGGTGTGAGTGAACAAGTCTGGTACCAATTCCACTATTCTTTCATTTCACATTGAGTGATACAAGATATATCCTCAACTTTGGAAAAAGGTAACTTGGTATTGTTTATCTCATTTCCTACTCACCTCTACTCGAGTCTTGTGATGGATAGGCAAGGCATTTCCTCTCCGGTCTACAACAACAACGACAGTGTGAACGACTACATCACCAAAAGGTCCATCTTCGGACTACAACAAGAAATGCAAGGCGCACAATCAAGATTGCGAGAGCGCATCGAGAACCTCTCCATCGACATTCATCTCTCCGAAGCAAGGAAAAGGGACTACATCGACAACAAGCTTGCCGCACAAAAGAAAGACCAAGATGCAAGGATGGAGGAGATTAGAGCCTTGATCAAGTCTTCTTCCCCTTCATCATCTTCAAGGCGGCGACGTTCAAGCCACAAGTCTTCGGAGCGCGAAAAATATGCAAGTGCAAATCTTCATCGTCCACATCTACATGGCGACCACCATCACGTTCGTGATCCACATCATCATGAAGGGCAAGTCACCTCCAAGCATCATGTGCACGACGACGACGAACGACATCTACTACGAGCTCAAGCACGACAACGACATCATCATCATGAAGATGCTCCACAAGCGCAAGTGCACAAGTCCCAACAAGCCCTACTTCACGCCAAGTCGAAGCTTCATAAGCACAAGAGAAGACCGCGAGACGAGCACCACCAAGACGGTACTACGGCTACACCAACCACTTTGGCATCTTCGCCAAGTGCTATCAAGGCATCTTCGCCTTTGGACGTACGGCATCTTCGCCTACTTCCCACGAGTACGCCTACAATGACTTCATCAAGTCCAAGGCGACCACCTACGAGCGAGGGTGACACTTCCATCTTCAGAAGCCCCTCAAGGAAGATGACCGGGCATGGGAAACTCCCTTCGGTCATGGAGACGAGCTACGAGGTGCCACATCATACGGACCTCCAACACCAAGACGGCGACAAGATGGTCGAGGAAGGGCCATCCCCTTCAACTACGGCGACAAGCGCGAACCTCTTTAACAACATGAAGATGGTGCCCATATTGGACTCATCCTCTGAGTCAAGCTACGAGACCGCGCATGAAGACATTTGCACCTACATCTCTCCGACACCCACATATGTCGAGATGCCACATTTGCCATGTGAGGAGAGCCACCACCACATGAGTGACATGAGTGACTCCACCATACGTGACATTGAGAGCATTTCCTATGAGGGGATGAGTGTGACCACCACTAGCCCCACACATGAGAGCATGCCACACATCCTATGTGAGGTTGAGCGCCATTTGAGTGACTCCACCAACAATATGAGTGAGTGCATCCTTGAGGGAGTGAGTGAGCCACAACACTTAGTGAGTGAGGTAGTTGACACGGCATGTGAGGCCACCATGATTTCTAATGACTTCACCTCTACTCCTAGTGTGTTTTCTTCTTTGGTGCTAGGTCCCATATATGATGACGCGCCGATCCTCGACGACTTCGTCCTCCCTTTGGACATGACGATGACCATGATGGAATATGATGCACCCCCCACATGGTTCCATCAAGATGAAGATGACAACGAGACGATCTTCAACACCTCACCTACAACACACGAGCGACACTCCAAAGGTAACATAGGTGATGGTGCTTCTCTTGTCCCACTAGTGGACTCTCTTGATAATGATTGCTCCCATGATGTTGACCCACCTATTACCGTGCTTCATGCTAGTCAAACTTCTTCATGCCTTGACTTACCTATTTATGATGAATATGATGATTGCCATGAGGAGTCTAGTAGTTGTGATGCCATGTTACATAGGATTTCTTGTGATAATTCTCTTGGTCACATCATGTTTGATAATCCTCTTGACTTGTCATATGCTATGCATGAGATCTCCCGTATGTCATATTTGCAATCTCATCGTAGTGACTATGCATATGCCATTAAACTAAACCCAATTTGCACATATGGCATAGATGACAAGCCCATGGTTATTGGCATTTGTTTCTCTTGTGATGATATTGATATGCTCCCTTTGCATCATTTATCTCATATGCCATGCCATGACCACCTAGCTTCGGATATGCATTGTTTTGGATGTTGTCCATTTTCTCCATATGATATTTCCGCTATTGCTCATGAGGAGGCCCCCATAGTTTCCTCGTACATTTTAGGATATTTTGATCCATCCCATTCATTGCATGATCCCCATACTTGTGTGCACCATATGCTCCCCATGAATAAACATGCTTTTGATGTGCCATATACTTGCATTCTCAATTTTTGTCCCCATCGTGTCATACATAATAACTGTTCTTTCATGATGGATGACATGTTCTTATACCATACGATATTTCAGTTTAGTAAGTAGGAGTAGTATAGTTAGTCACATTAAATAGAGAGTTTCTTTTCTTTAACGCCACGTACACAAACTGAAATGCTTGTTGTGGAGAGAAAAGATAATCACTCCACTATATATATACAGGCAGGGGCCTGAGCACTTGCTTTACTAGGGTTTCTCTCTTCATTCTCTCATCCTCTCGAGAGCTAAACAAGACAGCAGTAGCGACATTTTCTCTCTGGTCACCGCTGGTCACAGATCTGACTGGATCCCTTTGGCTGGTGTGTGTAGGGGACTAGGTGCATGGTTCACACGGTCATCAGCGGCGAGGGAGGAAACCCACAGCTGCCGGCGGGTGCCGATCTCTGCCCGTGTCGTTCTCTCCGACACATTGCCAGCTCGGGAGGTCCTCCGACCCCTTCTTCCTCCTTGTCGTATAATGGGCAGACCTGACCTGTTGTCGGCCTCCTAGCCACATCCCGACGACCCTTAGGTATAAGTTCTTTCGAAAGCGGCCTTGCTTTACTGCCCTAGCTCCCCAAATGTCTGCATGTGGATCTTTTTCTACTTCCATCAGCTCTGACAAAGCCATCTAATTTATTGGTATTATTAGAGGTAAAGCTACTTCATGCAGTCGAATCTAGGACTTGGTTAAACAACAAAGAAAGGAGGAGAGTAGTAGCATGAATCTAGGACTTCATTCAAAAGGAAATAACAGGAGGAGGAGTAGAGACTGGATACCCAACCGGTCTCTTGGTTGAAAAGGGAAATAAAGGGGAAAGGCAGTACAAACGGGATAAGGAATAGATCTATTATTGGTTGAAAAAAGGATAGAAAGTGGCGGTTGGTGGACAAGTCAACAGAGTATGTACAGGATTACATTTGCTGCCCTCACATAGTAAAAGGTCTCCAGGATTAGATTTGCTGCCCTCACAAATTATGAACTAACTCAGCAACACCACTTTATGCCTCCTTGTAGGTACATTGTGCTGATGCATCCACTGTCGCATGTCCTTATATAAACTTTTTGCTGTTGTTAATGTAAGGGTGCATGTAAAATGAAGCAATCACACTATTACCGTAAGAACATGTCTAACCAATGTTATTGTTAATCTAATTGCTTTAGTAATATGATGCAAATAAATTGTGTTACAAATGGTACTCCTGCTATTTTTCCTAGTATCATAAGTAAGTTGCTTCTTTACGCTGCTGAGAGTGTCTTGGTGTCCCCACTCTCCCATGCCCTTAAACCAACTCTTTAGCTGTTGCTGATCTACTGTATCTGGTAAACAAGCAATGCCACCATTAAAGTATTCCCATATTGGCCAGAGGTAATCCTCCTTCTCACAAAAGTAATCCGATATTTGACGAATGTCATTCTTAATCGTAATGCTTTCGGTAACATTAAGCAATGCTGTCGCTTAAAAATTTCTACTATCGTTTCGTGTATGTTTCGTATCTTGTTATAGGGATATCCATTTCACCTCATTACTATTGTGACCTTTTGGTGAACTGCACAAAACACTTTGTTTAGAATGAGTGTCTTGTGCAGTTCAACTATTATGTCACGTGGGCAAGGTCTCTCAATTTTGGTGGAACTACACAAAGGGCAATTGGACTTTCGATCATCTCCTTCAAAGTTTGCTAGCAATCTCGTGCAACATTTTATTAGACTTGGCAAAATGAGCTGTCACTGTCACCACAATGGCACTTTATTTTAGTGTAATTGCACAAAAGGGTAAGCAAATTATAGTTGCACCTTGGATGAGCAGGACAGCCAACCTTAATGTTGCTCAATTTTAGTGGAACTACTAAAGAAGAACCTGCCAGCTCATGAGAGAAAGTACTTTTTGCTAACTGCATGATCAAGTCTTTGCTTCATTTCAGCAGGACTGTGCAAAAAGGTCGCATGAATTGAATCATTCGAGTGGATCTGTAGGTTCACCACATCGAGTCATGATGGCATAGGGCCCCTCTCTCAGTAATGGTTCCCATGACCGGGTATCTTCCTTTTTGGTTCATTTTGACTTTGCATCCAGCTAGTGATCTTGTGCTACTGTTTTGGCACTGCTATGGCAAAGCAATAATGATATTGTTTTTGCATCTTAATTTAATGCCACTAATAATTTGAGGCAATCTTGTGGCACCGCTACTGCCACTGATAAAATGAAGTAATAATACAATTAAATTAGAGCTACTATCTTATCTACCATTTCATTTCCAATGTATATAACTTGTAGAAGGCCTATCCGCAGAATCAAATCCATGTGCACTGCATCAATCACATAGCTGCACTGAACTAGTTGAGTACATCACACCTACCATTAAGGTGGCGCAGGCCCCCTCTCTAACTGGCGGGCATCATAATTTTATTTGAACTACACAAAAAGTGATTGAAATGAGTCGATGTTCCTCCTTCTACTGCCACACTGAGGTGTTAATGATGTCAACGAATCGCCTTCATGGTAAGATACGGGGACATGAAGAATAACTATATCTCCCAAAGTAATCTCACACAGGTCAGTACAGTCCTTTATCAACATGGTTGTGCTTTGTCATACTATGCTAACATTGTATTTTTTTAATAAAGCTATTCTATCGCAATGTTTTCTCATTTTGGAAATAAAATTGCGTTAACTAGTGCAACTATTATAGAAAACATGAATACTCAACCACAGATGTTGGGTTGTATGACACAGCTAGCCAAGATGGATTTAATCCTGAGATTCACTTTATCCAAAGGATCTAAAGTGCCATGCATGTGTGCAAGGTGGAAAGAGATATTTCAGGACATTGATTGACGATTCCACTAAATTCTGCTATGTGTATTTGTTAAATGCTAAGGACGAGGCTCTATATACACTAGAAAATCTAGAAGTCCATCTTGTGCATACATTGGAAGTGGTAGTGCCAGCAGTGATGCAGAATATTTCAGCTGCCAATGTTTGACCTGTGTGGCCTTAAAAAGAATTGGTTTCAATGTTTAGACAAATCCTTGGATCAAATTGCTTACATGAAGCATCTATCAATTTTATTTATTTGTTCACATTCTAACAACGTTTGAGTTGTACATGTATGATTGGCTCTGATATGTGAATCATTGAGATGTGTAGGTGTCGGTGTACAAAAGTATGGGTACTTCTGTACCCCTTACTAGTGCACGGGCAGTCGCAGCCACACCTGTGGCAGGGTCTGCAAGGCAGAGGAAAGCAAAGTACGAAGACTACCAAGACAGATATCCGAAGTGCAAGGAGTGGAGGGCGAGCTGGGCCGCACCCAACAAGGGCCTTGCTGGGGTGTCCTACGCAGCGCCAGCAAGCCCATCACCCTTGGGGCTGAGAGCCCTGACACCATCGACAATGTCAAGACCAAGATCTGGAGAGCGCATGCCTGATAGCATGCAGCTACTCATAAATATTGATAGCCCATAGATCCGCGTGGGACCAGAAGATGAAGAACCCCGGCAAGACCCTTGCCGGGGATGACTCCAAGGCCCCCGGCAAGCCTTGCCGGGGACGATCGCTGGGCTGTGCCCCAGACCCGCGCCACACAAGGTTTCGCCACCTCACCACCACTCCATTGCGATGATAGGCATGCCAACTAAGCAGGCGCCTGCGTGGCGGCATGCAGATCTTCGTGGAAGCTTGACCATTGTGCCACACATCAGCTAGTTAGCCAGCATGGCACTGCATGCCTTGTCAGCCTGGACGCGTGTCAGAGCGGCGAAGGACGGGATGGCTTCTGTTGCCGTCCCCGATAAAGTAGGTGGACACATAGGCAATGCATTAAATGCGTTTGTCCTACGTTGCCGAGCGATACGCTCGTACAATTGTAGCTTGCCACCTCCTGTGTGCCACTGTGACAACCCCTTTGCGTATAAAAGGAGGCCCAAGGCACACAGAGAGAGGATTCAGAATTTTGGACAAAGCATGCACCATAGCTTGTTCAAAAGCTCAAGAACACACATATAACCAGACAAGCAAGACTCGGGTATTACGCATCTTTGCGGCCCAAACCTGGATAAAAATCCCCTGTGTGCTAACGGGTCAACCTACTCTTCGTGCAGCTAGTCCCCCGCCGAACATAGAAGGGATCCTTGTGACCCCATAGGTGTTTGTTTTCCCCAACATCTTTGGCGCGCTAGGTAGGGGGCATTAGTTTTGAGAATCTAGTCTGTTAGTTGGAACAGTTGCTTCTTCACCGCCATGGTGCCGAAGAAGAAGACGATCGCAACGATCGGCTCGTCCGGGGCCGCTCCGCCCTTACCTGCATAGACGGGCGATGTGACGGGCACCAGTGGTGCAGGAGATCGAGATCATCCACATCATCCAAATGCAAGAAGCCAGGCGAGCGGCATCGTCTGCAGCCGTGACAACGATCCACACAACAATAAAAAGCTAAGTCAACTAAACCTTGAGTAATCCTTCCTTTTATAAGGTTATCTCCCTCCATGGTTTGGGACTTTGTATGGAGGAACTCCACGCAAAAGGAACCCTGCCGCGATTGGCAACACCCCTGTTCTGTTTCGAGTCCGCTCAACAGTTTGGGTGCTATGCTCTGCTAAGGACGGTGGGGGTACCTTTACTGTAATCAACAGCGCCCCTGTTCTGCTCCGAGTTTGCTCGACAACTCAGGTGACTGTGCCAAGAGTGGCAAGGTAACCTACTGGCATCGACGCCCTCTGTAGGCTGCTAAGGATCTGTCCTTCTAGCGCCTACGGCAAGGGGTGCTTGTGCCGGCAGGCCTATCCAACTAAGTGTAGGGTGCAAAAAATACAAGGATAAACTAAACGGGAGGATAACATGCAACCAGTTCAAAAGCACAACAAAACTTAAGATAATTTGTCTTGGGTGCAAACTCACAGTGACAACAAGGAACGAAGCAGTTAATCTTGGCGCTGGCCCTCCAGCCTCATGACTCTGCTGATGCAGCTAATGATGGGCTCGATGCGCTCTTCGAGCGCCTGACGGTCGACGCCCTCTGGCAAGCTATCAAGCGCCTGAGTGAAGTTGACGCTGGGGTTCTAGTGCGCCACCTTGGTGAGCACCTTGGTCAAGGCACCCCGGTAAAGCTGTCGGGACTCCTCGGCCAGGTAGGACGCCCTGGTGGATTGAAGCTGCTTCAGGGCGTCAAGGACACGCTCGAAGAACAGGGACAACCTGCTGTCAGCAAAGTTCGCCTCGCGGGAGAACCTGAAGCTTGGCATGCCCATGGCGGTCAGCTGCGCAGTAAGCTTCTCCACGACATCCACAAGGTAGCTAGTCCAAAGCTTTGTGCTCTCCACGAGCTCGTTGTGGGAAGTAACGGTAGTCCGCACCAGCAGCTGCTCGTCCGCGAGGTCCTTGGTCAAGATCTGCTCCAGAGCCTGGAACTTCGAGAGCATCTTCTCCTGGCTGTCCATCTTCAGCTTTAGATCGTCAATGGACTCATTAGCCTTGGAGGGCAACATGGTTTTGTCAGATATGGTGGTCTACATCTCCTACAGGTCATAGAGAGCCTTCTCTCTGTCATCCTTGAGCGTGGAGATCTCCTTGGTGAGCCTTGCCAAGTCCACATCCCGCTTTTCTACCTTGCCGACCAGCTCGATCCTGGTAGCCTCTGCCACCTCAGCGTGGTCGACGGCCTCCTTCAGCTGGCCGGCGTGGTGAAGAACCAGACTATCAAGTGCTTCCTGATGCTTCTGCATTAGGTCTTGAGTCCTCTATGCGACGAGCTTCTAGATTTCTTTGTCCTTGGCACCAAGCGTGGTGGCAAGCGTCGGTTTGCGAGCGACCAAGTCCTTCTCCTGGGCTTCGACCAAGATGTGACGCTGCATCCGGTCGGACTCGTCCTTCACGGCCTTCGCCTTTTCCACCTCCTGTGCCTTGTCGAAATTGGCCTGCTTCAGAAGGAGCTCCCGCTAGGGCTTGCTCAATTGGATTTGGGAGGCCTTCAGATCTTCCCGAGCCTTGACAAACCAGATTTTCGTCTGGGCGACGCGCTCCTGGAATTCCGCCTCGGCCTTGTCAACAGCCGCCATCCTGGAGTCCACCTTCTTCTTGCGAGCCCGATGAAGAGCTTGGAGCTTGTGGAAGTTAGCGCTCATGGCCTGAAGGAGTTGGTCCTCTTTGGAGCCACCGTTGCTGATGCTCGGTTCGTCAATAACCTGGAGCCCGACAGCGGTGAGGATCTCTTCATCAAAGACACCACCCTTGATTAGAGCTTTGGTGCCTACCGCTCCTGGGATGCTGACGAAAAGGTCATCGCCAACCTTCAAGTATCTCCTTGGGGCAGAGGCTGAGGAGGAGGAAGGTTGGTCATTGACCAACACCTCCCCGGCAGGATCCTTGGCGGCCTCTCCAGTGGCGGCCTCGCTAGCCTCCCCGGCAGGCCCCATGGCAGCCTCCTCAGCGGCAGCCTTGCCAGCCTCTCCGGCAGGCTCCTTGGCCACCTCCTCCTCGGCAGGTCCCATGGCAGCCTCCTAGGACCCCTTCGCGGCCTCCTCGGCAACAATATTGGTGGCCTCGGCCTTGACGTCCTTGGCGGTCTCCATGATCATGGCGTTGATGTTCGCCTAGTTTGCCAATGGAGGATCTGAAGCCAACGAGGGGAGAAAGGCAAAGCCAAAATCAGAAAAGTTCAAGACAGAGAAAAGGAAAGAAATCAGGGTGAGGATGACAAGGAGTAGGAGCAAGTAACTTACCCGTAGTGAGTGGGGAGGACGCATCCCCCTCCCCGGTGACGTCTGCTGCCGGGACGGGGTCACCAGCGCCTATGCCCGCCACCTCCTCCTCCGAGCACACGGGCTCATTGGTGGGTGCCCTTGTCGGGGACGCCCCTCTGGTCGGCGTAGTCGATGGGGCCGCGTGTCAGGGGTGGCCCTTAGTGACTCCTCCTCCTGCTGTTCCCCTCCTGCGGGCCCGACAATATCATCAATAAGGAGACGCGCTCCAACGCCGCCGGCAAGAAATAAGTGACAAACTTACGTTGGTGGCTGGAGTGGGGGCTGCACTGGGGGCTGGACTCCGGGCTGATGAAGATCATCCCTGATGCACGAGGAGTGCTTGTCGGGGGCTCAGCACTTGTCGAGGCCCTGGCTCTTTTCGCCACTGCACTACTAGGGAAAACCTTATACACAAAACTTTAGCAGTAGCGTGGGTCAAAAACGAGCACTGGTGCTAAATAGCAGTAGCGCGCCTGCTCAAACCGCGCTATAGATAAAGTTATAGCAGTAGCGCGCCTCCACCCAAACACATTACTACTAAAATTCCCACGGCTTATCCCACGGGCTACACATAGTAGTAGCGATCTACAGAGAACAGTGCTACCGCTAATTTCTTTGTAGCAACGCGGTTTGCTCTAAACTCGCTACTGCTAAAGGATCTAAAATCAAATGGAAAGCAGATAGAAAGGTAATTGAAAATGAAAGAAATAGAATAAGGTGAAAGGAGAAAAATAAAATGTGAAGAAAAATAAATGAAAAGGGAAAAAAGAGAAAGGAATAGCAGTAGCGCGCTTTTCCTAATGCGCTGTAGCTAATGTAGCAGCATCGCGCTTTCCCTAACGCGCTACTGCTACTTCTGACTTAACCGCGGGTTCGTCCTTCCCCACGGCCACTTCCCCAAATTCAACTCCTCGGCGCGCTCTCGTTGCCACCGTCGTCTGTCGGCTGCCTCACGCTCTCCGCACACCCTCTACACCGCCCCCGACCCCGGTTTCAACGCCGCCCCCCGCCCCCGACTTCAACGCTGCCCCAAACACCACCCTCACTGCGCGCCCGAGCCCCGACCCCGACCTCAACGCCGCCTTCCCCTCCCTCGTCGCAGTCACCCGACGTGAGCACGCCTGCTCCTCCCTCTCCCCTACCTATGCCTAGTGTTTCTTCATATTTTAGTTGCATCAAATTAGTTAGGGTTCATGTAAGGGTGGAAACGAATCGGATGCGGATGCAGCTCAAATTAGTTAGGGTTCATGTAAGGGTGGAAACGATCCAAATTTCTAAGATGAATCATAAAACGAGTAAATTTTTTATTTATAGTTCCTAGGTACTAATTAGTTAGTAAGAACTAGGTACTAATTAAGTACTAGGATATGTGCTTGCCCAAGTGGCCCATCATGTTTGCAGGTTACACCTCCGAGTGGCCTATGTTTTGCCGGAGTGTTGATTCATTTTCGTTCCGGCAAATTTCAGGCGCTCGATATGTCCTATTTTAGCAAAGTTCATGCCGGATTTTTCCGTGAATTTTGGCATGACTTGTGCCAGAATATGTAGGAAATATCGACCGTGTGAACCATGCACCTAGTCCCCTACACACACCAGCCAAAGGGATCCAGTCAGATCTGTGACCAGCGGTGACCAGAGAGAAAATGTCGCTACTGCTGTCTTGTTTAGCTCTCGAGAGGATGAGAGAATGAAGAGAGAAACCCTATAAAGCAAGTGCTCAGGTACGGTTTTGACCCTGTACGACCTTCCACCTTTTTTCTTCAATTAGTTTTTATCTTCTACCACAGGTGCATTCAAACCTATATATCCTATAGAATTACAAGGACTCTCTTCGAGCCCAGATTCGTGCGGATAGCTGAACACCATTTCTCTTAAGGAACTTCTCTCTCCAAGGCAAAAGCGGCGCAGACGTGCGGCAGGATGTCCAAAGGATTCTTTAGACCAAACTTTATTCAAGGACCTGTATCGAGCTTTTCTCCTTATTCTTAGACCCCTGGCATGTAAAATGGCCTTGGTGCTTATGGTGCCCTCTATAAGATCACATTTTGACGTATCAATCAGATTCTAGCGAGGACAATTTTTTCGATATCGACCTTATTCATAAAACTGTATTCCGTCTCCCCAGATTGTTTCACTCACACACCTCGGCACCCATTGCCAGGGGCTCTATGTGGCCACATATGTGTTGCCAAACAAAAGCCCGAATAGCTTTATAGCACACTTCGACATCCCGAACTTGGCATTACATGCATCGGCTCCGAATCATGTCTTTGGTTAATAGTTGTGTTGCCCGGCTCCTGTGTTTGCTACTTGCGTTCCATTTGTTCGGCTAGGGTAGTAAAGGGAGAACTACTGTGATTGTTTTTCTGGTTCGTTCGGTCAAGCACCTCAGTAGAGAAAGTCGAAAACTGACTGTCATGATGGGGCGAGAGCTGGTCAGCCCCTCGGCGACGTACTAAATCTTTAGAAATTATTTTCGTATTATACGAAGGACTATTTTTCCAGTCACATGCGTAACGCATCCGCATCCGAATAGCCGCGTACATACCAGGGGCTATCTTATAGCCCCATCGTCAAAATCCTATGGCTAAGTGAGAATGGTAAAGCCACATAGTCCGATTGCCTGGTTCGCCGCACTGACACCTCCTTTACGGACCAAGACGTTGGGTCAAGTGTGATCATGTGCCATTCCGAACACCCCCGCGGTATCTACGTGGGGGCCTAAGCCGACGACTGGAAAAATCTCAGGAATACAAACGTCCACACAGGAGGAAAGAAATTTCAAACAATGGCACAAATATATCACAAAGCCTTAATATATATAATAAAAACATTAGGGTCGTTCGAATACATTCATTCGAACATAATGTCCTTTGAGCATTGACCCTCTATCAAGAGAGCGCCCTCTTGGACGTCTTCTAAATAGCGCTCCGGCGTGAGGTGGTCCTTGCCTCCGGGAGGACCCTCAACTGCAATAATGGCGGCCTTCATCTTTGCCTAGTGCATCTTGACGCGAGCGAAGGCCATCCGTGCACCTTCTATGCACACTGACCACTTGATTGCATCAATTCGGGCAAGGCATCGATGAGTCACCACACTAGGCAAAAAAGTTGCTTCGAATGGGTTCGGCTAGCCACAGCCGGACGATGACATCCTTCACGGCCACCCCGGACATCTTATGAAGCTCGGCCCACTGCGCCATTTGGTTGTTCAACAGCGCCGAGCGCTCCTGCATCGCGAACTGTGACCAGAATAGCTTCTCCATCGCATGCCCCTCCTGGGCTCGTAAGAATTGCGCGACATTGGCGGCACTCTTCGGAAGACCCACAAAGGCGTCTGGAGAACTCCATAGTTGATTAAGCAAGGCATACCCCTGATCGCCAACTTAGACTATAGAAGAAAGGGCTTACCAGCTGCTATCTGTCTGGCCTGCCGTTTCTCCTTGCGAGCCGCTCGGGATTCAGACCTCGCCTCTTGGACTTCCTGAAGGGCCTTGGCGAGTTCGGCCGCCTTAGGTTTATTCTCCTTCTCGAGGGACTCTCACCTACGAGTGGCGTCCTTCAGCTCTTGCTTCACTTTGAATACTCGCTCCTCGAACTAGCGTCGGGTGGCCTGTTCGGCCTTCAAATCTGCATCCACTTTATCAGCGGCCACATTACTCACCCTTGCCTGCTCCTTCGCACGGGCAAGGTCACCCCTGAGGGTCTCGACCTTAGCAGCGCCATCTGCAATTATGCATATAGCAGCATGTAAGCTTCAACTTAGCATTCACAAATTAATACAATCATGTATGGAGTACTTGAAACATACCTTGCGCCCCGTTGAGCCGCTTGTTAATAAGGATAATGTCCTGGTCGGCCAGCTGTTCTTTCTGCTTCAGTTCGGAAACTTCGGCGGCTTGAGCAGTCGCTGCTAACAGTGGAGCCTATTTTTTACCAAAAAGATAAGTATGTTAATTCCTGCAAATGTCTATAGATCCTCTGTTTGCCCTTCTTCATGGGCCGAACAAAGTCTCATGGGCTACTATCTATATACAGGCATATTTTTCATATGGAAAGCGGCTAAACACATTACATCACGTACCTTGAAGCCTGTTAGTAGGCTCGTGAAGGCTTCATTCAGCCCGCTTCTAGCAGAGTGGATCTTCTCAACCACCGAACCCATCAAGGTATGATGCTCCTCCAAGACGGACGCACTATGCAGGGCGTCCATCAGCATGTTCGGCGCCTCCGTATTAGTAGAGGTCGCCGCCGGAATAGCCGCCTTTCCCTTCCTCGGAGGGGGCTGCTGATTCGACTCCGGAGCTGTTTTTATCTCCGGAGCAGTATCCAGCCGGGATCGGGATGATCCAAGACCCCCGTCGCTGGTCTCCATGAGGGTTGCGCCCCCCATGTTCTCGGCAGCCAAGGTGTTATTCTCTGGCACCGTCTTGGTCCTCTCCCACACTTCTCTGAAGCCCATAGAGACCCTTTGGGACGACACCTTGGTGTCATCTGCCCTAGGAAGCGGGGAAGCTTGTGGAGGCATCTCGCTCTCCATCATCTCCGGTGGAACATCCCTCGATGATGATGATTCTTGAGGGAGATCGCGGGGCGGACATAAACACATGATTTAATATTATTCTTACAATTCGTAAAAGATTGCATGTATGTAAATCATCATAAGGTACTTACGATTCGGCAAGGGGCTTGGCTCGGTGGCGGTGCTTGGTATAGCTTCGGCGTTCGAATTCGAGCCATCTGAGAGGGATATCTTTCCCCTCTTGGACACCCCCTCCTCCGGATCTACGCGACCACCCTCTTTTTCCTTTTGAGAGGAGGGTTCTATTCTTCCTCCTCCTCCTCGTCCTCATCTTCATCTCTCTCATGAGAGGAAGGAGCCTCGGTCCCTCGGTACATAGCGCCCGAAGTATCTTCGTGGTGGAGGCCACCTTCGACCTCCTTGCCCTTTTTCTTCTTGTCCTTCTTCACGGGCGCCTGGTAGGGCGCCGGGACCAGCATCCTCATCAACAGAGGCTCAACTGGGTTTTCGGGGAGCGGGGCTGGACATTTGATCCGCTCCGCCTTCTTTATCCAGCCTTGTTCAGGGGATGGAATTTTCAGTACCCCTCCCTATTCTACATGAACTAGGTAATGTTCGGAAATATGATACTTACTGGGGAGACCGGATTGTTGCAGTCGAGGCCGGTGTCGTCAGACGTCCTTGGCCACGTCTTCTGCCTCTTGAAGAGCAGCTTCCAGATCCCTTTGTGCGTCGTTCCAAAGAATCGTTGTAGGGTCCATGGCCCTTCCGGATTAAACTCCCACATTTTGGGAGGCCGTCGTTGGCAGGGAAGAGCTTGGCGGATAAGCATCACCTGGACGACATCAGCAATTTTGATGTCCTTTTCTATCATACTCTTGATACACTTTTGCAGCATCAACACTTCGTCAGAGGATCCCCTGTCTAGACCCTTATTGGTCCAGGATGTGAGCTGCAGTGGAGGTCTGGATCTGAAAGCAGGAGTGGCTGCCCACTTGGTGTCGCGGGATTTGCTGATGTAGAACCACTCCTACTACCCGACCTTGATAATGTCCACGAATGCCCCTTTGGGCCAGGTAACATGGTAGAGCTTGCTCACCATGGCGCCACCACACTCGGCGTGTTAGCCGTCAACCACCTTCGGCTTCACGTTGAAAACCTTGAGCCACAGGCCGAAGTGTGGTGGGACGCGGAGAAATGCCTCACACACGATAATGAACGCCGAGATGTGGAGGAAGGAATTCGGGGCCAGATCATGGAAATCCAGCCCGTAGAAAAACATGAGACCTCGGACAAAGGGATGGAGGGCAAACCAAGTCCTCGGAGGAAGTGGGGGATTAATACCACCCTCTCACCAGGCTTTGGGGTAGGGATGACCTGCCTCGGGGTAGAAAGCCCGTGTGCAATCTCCGCAGTCAAGTGCCCCGCCTCACGTAGATCCTTGCTGTCCTTCTCCATTATGGAGGAGGCCATCCACTTGCCCTGGGAACTGGATCCAACCATAGCCGGAGAAGTTGGGGCGAAGGGAAAGGTTGGAACTTGGGCACTGGAGCTCGAGGACGGAGAGGCCGGAAGGGAGGCAGGTGTGGGGTAAAAGGATAGATCTTCATCCGTTTATATAAGCTGCGAATATCAAGTGCCTCCCCCCTCATAAGCCTTAAAGCTCGCCTATTACCAAGGAGACATGCGAATGGCACGGTTGGATTACCCAAACCCGCATTGATGAGAATCCCGTGATAAGGGGACATGATCTCTGCTTTGACAAGACGTTTCAATGGCCATGCATCGAAATGCGAAGCAGGGACTAAAAAACGGTTCAGAATAATAACAAAGCCAGAACATAATGTCTCACCCAAAAAGTTGCCCATGGATGTGACTTATTTTTTTTTAAGTATTTTTCCCTTACAACTATTAAACAGAGCTGGGTATAGCTCTTATGTGCAGAAGACTGCTTTGGAGTATTCGGAGAAGGAACCCGCCTTGCAATGCTGAAGACAATCTGCGCGCCAGATACATCGTCATTGAAGCCCGGTTCAGGGGCTATGGAGGGAGTCCTGGATTATGGGGTCCTCAGGGATCCGACTTATGTTACATGGGTCGGACTAATGGGCCATGAAGATACAAGACAGAAGGCCCTCCCTCGTGTCCGGATGGGACTCTCCTTTGCATGGATGGCAAGCTTGGCGTTCGGATAATGTATCTTCCTTTCTTTGTAAACTGACTCTGTACAAACCCTAGGCCCCTTCGGTGTCTATATAAAATGGAGGGTTTAGTCCGTAGAGGCAATCATAATCATACATGCTAGACATCTAGTGTTTAGCCATTACAATCTCGTGGTAGATCAACTCTTGTAACCACTATACTCATCAAAGTCAATCAAGCAGGAAGTTGGGTATTACCTCCATTAAGAGGGCCCGAACGTGGGTAAACATCATGTCCCCTGCCTCCTGTTACCTTTGATCCTTAGACGCACAGTTCGGGACCCCCTACCCGAGATCTACCGGTTTTGACACCGACAGTAGGCATCTTTCTTTTACTTATTATTTGAATCTTATTGGTTGGTTCTGAATCTTGCAAGCCGAGAAACATAGTGTGATGATGGAGACGACAACAACCATAACAAGCTGTTCAAACTTGGTAGTATTGCCTATGTGAAAGTGCGGCAAATTAGCTGATCGTGTGTGTCCTGAGAATATTGCGGTGCATGTTGATCCTGTGGCACTGGTAGAACGAGCCAATGCTTTTCTTATTTTAAGAATGAATTTTAATTAAAGCTAATGAAATCAAAGTAAAGTGTCCACTAATACTTGTTATTACAGTACCAATATAGACCCTCTCATGAACCCGAGGGGGCATGTTTTGCCGGGCATGCAGCGGGCGAGGGAGGGGTAGTAACTGTTGCCGCCTGTACACACTCAGTTTACTATTGAATGTTGTTCGCCAAGAGCTAAAAAATAAACTGCTGCCACCACCTACCCACTCGTTCACTTGCAGTTGAAAAAATGAACCGCTGTTACCATGGTGCCGCCCCGGTACCCCAGCACACACCGATCTTCTTCATCTCCCCCCTTGCATGCCCCCAATCCCCACAAAACGAGAACCACCACATCAACTCTGCATGAGAATACACTCTAATGGCGACCCGAGGGGTGAGCCTACTGGATATGAACTTCAGCAAGGAGTTCACCTTTGAGTTCGCCGTTCAGACCCATGGCATCACCAAGTTGAATGTGATGTACACTAATGATCCGGACTCGGTGAAGCTCTGCCTCTCCAAGTTCATGCAGTACATACAAGAGGGAAAGCACAAGGTCGCAAGACTCGACCTTGTGCCCATCCATTCATCTCTTGACAAGGACCAGCAGATTGCCATCGCCCAGGTATACGTGCGGGACAAGGTTCTCATCTACCACTGTTGTAGGGCCATCAGAGGTTCTGGAGCATTCGCCCGTCTCATCGGCACAGCCGAATGCACCTTCTCTACAATGCAGAGCAGGAAGAACGGGACTGTGCTTCACGATATGGCCATCTGGTGCAACAAACTTGTTGACATCCAGAAGCAATACAAGATCACCGACAACGGGCGGGAGAAGGACTCCGTCGTTGACCTTGCCACAACCATCATCGACCCCCGCTACGCCAACATGAAAGAATACATCGATACCAAGGACCTGAACATGTGGGAGGTACCTCTGAATCTACCCTACATAACCTATGCGGCCAAGGACGCATACGTCTGCTTCCCGTAACCGAGGAGTACACAGACAGTCGCAACATCATGATCAAGCATTCCAGGAAGGTCTACATGATGTACTTTATCTGTTGAAACACCTTAATCTTATGAGTGTTTCATGCATTAGCCTATGTGTCATAATTATCTATTTTGTCTGAAATATTTCGTCTAAGAACCCATTAACCTGTTTGCTTTTTTTGAGTGGCTATTTGCTTATGTATGTAACTACTTCATTGGGCTGCCGTGCATTGAATCTCCTTCCTCCCAACATATTCCCCTTCTCAGGTGGACCCAGTAGGTCTTGTACATAGACATCTGGGACCAACCACCTATCCATTTGTATTTCTTTATTTTGTTTAATCCTTTGTCCTCTTCCTACAGCTGCTGGCGGTGCTGCCGCGCACGCCTTGGTGACCCATCCTAGCCTATGACGCTGGCAGGCCATCCCTCTACTCCCACACATTCTCCAGTGGTGGGCTCCACTGGCCCGCCCTGCACCCGAACAAGTCAACCCTTGGTACTCCCCTCCGCCTATGTCTTCCACGGCTCTGGTTTGTTTTGGTCTGACTCTCAAAGTCGTCCTCCGCCTTCGTGCTCTCGCCGCGTCGCCACCGTCTCACGTTCCCAACATGGTCAACAAAACGGGAGGAATCGGGAGACGATGTTCGTCGAGAACCTGATAGTCCACGCCCACTAGGTCCATGGCCTACGTTTTTTGTTTAACACGCGCAACCCGACATGCAGACATAGTTGATCCAACAGGTTTCAACTTTTTTTGGGGGTCCAGCAGGTATCAAGCGGCCTCTGGGCCTCCCATCCTAGCTTGTCTATAACATCAGTAGCCCAAGTTATGTTTGTTTTTTCAAGACTACACACAACTTAGTTCTATTTTTCTATTAGAATGCAAAACTGAACCTATGTTGTCCCTTCTATAATAGTATATATATATATACTTATATTTATATTTATATCTTATCTTATTATGTATATATATATAATAGAAACAACATAAGGTTATGTTAAACCTGTCTTCGTCCAACCATTGTATAGACATTCCCACTTCCTTTATTTTTCGTTTTTATTAATCCTATGTCTGAATTTCTCCCACTTTCTTTTTCGATGTAATCTGAGTTTTCTTACAGTACTTTTCCCTTGAACCAACTCAATTGTCCCATGTCTAGCCTAAAAAATAATAAAACCCCACGTCCTATTAACTCATCAAATTAAAATGATATTTTATTTCATTAATTGAGAGTTGATACAAAATAATAATAATAATTGTTTATATATAACTTTGGAAGTTAATTCCTGGTGATTGTGGACATAAGCTTGCAAAGATTTTACTGACCAATCCAGTAATAGACGTGCAATCATGTGTTTGTGTTTTTATAACATTTCTCAGTCCAGCCCCAACATGATATTTTCACCCACCCCAGCAAGTCCTTGGATTTCGAGAAAAATGCAAATGGGCTTTAAATTCTAACATAATATATAAATGGGCTGCATAGATGCTACATAATTGTTTCTCTAGCCCACCAAATGGACGGCCTGACATGTGGGCCAGTAGGTCGAAGCCTCATTTTTGCAAAAAAAAATACAAATGTCGAAGCCTGAGCAAGGCATTGGATTTACATGCAACGGTCGACATTCTAGTTAAATCCCTCGTCTTCTTCCTCCAGCGCAGCCGGGACTGCTTGCTCCAGCCTCTGGTGTCCAGCAGCATTGTTTCATGCACCTCGCAGTGAAATGCTACCCTGTCGATGGCCAGGCCATCCCTCCACTCCTCCACACATCCTGTTATTCTCTGCCAAGTGTAGGCCCACTCCGCACCCGAACCCGTCAAGTTTCCCACTCCTCTCCGTCTGCGACTCCACTGGCGCATCTTCCCATCTCCGGGTCGTTTTAGTCTGGGGCCTCGCCGTTGTCCATCGGCCCAGGTGTGCTCGGCACGGTGTGGTGAATGTGGTCAATGTTCGTGGAGAGGCTGATAGTGGAGATGCACCACGCCCATGGACGCATGCATGCAAATGCATCCTTTTTACCCTAAAAATTAATGTTTTCTCCCCCTGACAGCCGGGACCCACCAGCTACATCTTCGCACGCAAGGAAATGCATCCTTATTACAGGCAAAAAAATGATTCCTCCCCCTGATAGCTGGGACCCATCAGCTGTATCTTCGCATGAAAGGAAGTGCCTCCTTATCCTCCCTAAAAACTGGGTGTAGCGCCCAAGATGCGATTCTATTCCAATCACATCATGAATTCATGATTGGGGCACAATCGCATTTCGAGCGCATAGCAAGGTGGATATCATTACAACATACCATGTACTGATTAGATGAAAATACAAGATAAAGTCTTACACTCGCCACAAGCTACAACATTCATACAACAATACATCAATACATAGCAATCATCATACAGAAGAGCAGGATCCGACTATGGATGAAATCAAATGAACAAGAAGAACGACATCCACCCTGCTATCCCAGGATCCCGACCTGGAACCTAAATCCCTAGATCGAAGAAGAAGAAGAAGAAGAAGAAGAAGAAGAACTCCAAACAAGCCAGCATCGCACTCGCATTAGAGCATTGCATTACCTGTACCTGCAACTGTTGTTGAAGTTATCTGTGAGCCACGAGGACTCAGCAATCCCACTACCATGGGTGTCAAGACTAGCAAAGCTTAATGGGTATGGAACGGATAAGTGGTGAGGTTGCAGCAAGCGGCTAAGCATTTGTATTGTGGCTAACTTACGAGTATAAGAATCGGATGAGAAGCTACGCAAACGGTCCCAAACTAGCAATGATCAATAAGTGATCCTGAACTACTTACGTTCAAACATGACCCCACTGTGTTCTCTTCTCGACTCCTTCGAAAAGAGACAGTCACGGTTACACACACGATTGGTGTATTTTAGTTCGGATCAGGTGTCAACTTCTCTACAACCTGATATTAGAAACTCCCATCTGCCACATAACCACGAGCACGGCTCTCGAAAGTTTAAACCCTGCAGTGGTGTCCCAACTTAGCCTATGACAAGCTCAGGATCCGAGGACACAAGCCTCCATCGCGGGACATCCGGTCAGACTCGGGATCCCGGTGCACAAGACATTTCGACAATGGTAAAACAAATCCAGCACCCCCTGTCTCGTGGACAGGCCTTGGGCCCCCTGGCCCTTATTCTTTTGCCAAAAATTCTTATTAATTATGAAAAGTCCATCTGTGGATTTCCAGGTCATTCCGAGAACTTTTCTTTTCTACACATAAAACAACATCATGGTAGTTCTGCTGAAAACAGCGTCAGTCCGGGTTAGTTTCATTCAAATCATGCAAGTTAGAGTCCAAAACAAGGGCAAAAGTGTTTGGAAAAGTAGATACGTTGGAGACGTATCAGCTGTTTCATGGCATATTGGGAGGCATGATAAACAAGTGGTGGGTAGTGCGACATAGCAATAGTATCGAGACAACTATCATAGCAATGATAGTAGTGAGATCTAGGGTAATGGTCATCTTGCCTGAAATCCCACTAGGAAGAAGATCGAGCCCATGAAGAAGATGAACGGCGTAGACGAACCAAGCGAAGTCGAACAAATCCTCACGATCGCAACAAACACGAAATATCGGGAAGAAGCACAACCGGAAAGATGCAAACAACATAGTGAAAAACCAACACATAAACATGGCATGATGCACAACCAAGTATGATGCATGATTGGTTTAAAGAGGCATGGCAAGGCAAAGTGAAACAAACAATACTACAAGTTAAGTGGAGCTCAATATGCAACGATTTGCATACTGACGAAACACCACATTCAACTATTTAGTTCGCTCCAGTTTAGACTACCCAACAATATTAAATGTTTGTTAACATGGTAAGAGGTGAAGCATAATTAATCTACATATCTAGGGAATTTTAAATGAGGTCGGAACAACAAACAACAATTTCAAAAAATTCCCATGTGCATATTTAGAATTTGGTGTTCTGCCCTAAACCATATTTTATTGTTGTTAAACATGCAAAGTAATGCCACCATGTTAATCTATGCAATTTTCTACCCCATTTACATATAAAGTTTATTTAAAACAGAGTTATGGTTATTTAGATATGAAATAAACCATTTTAGCAAGTTATTTAAGCAAATAATTCAAACAGCAAGTTTAAACATATCAAAAATGGATGAAGGTTGATTATTGTGAAACTAGATGAAATTCTAAGCATTTTACATGTTTAAATCATTTTAATCCGATGCACGGTTTGTGAGATATTAAATGAATGAAGTATGAGGGTTTTTCTGTAAAACTGTAAATCCTCGGATAAATTGATAAATTCGTCTAGAGAAAAAAGACATAACACGGGCCGAAACTACACTTGGGCCACTAGTGGAACGGTGGGCGCATCGGTGGCTCACCATGGGCCTTGGCCCAACCACTGCAGTGGCTGGAGGAGGCCGGTTGCGGGGCTAGATGCGCGCAAGGGAGCTGGGCTGCGGCGGGAGCAGAGGTGGCCTCATGTGGGCGAGTGGCGCTTGTCCATGCTGGCGCTGGACCAGTCAACACGGAGCGGTGCTCGACAGTAGGGGCTGGTTGGCACGAGACTGGCGAAGGCGGAGCCTCTTCGGCAAGGCGAGGATGGGGCGGTTCCATGGTCGGTCGAAGAAGAAACAAGCGACGAGGGACTTGACGCGGAGGCGAGGGGATGGAGCAGAGCTTGGGACGGATACTGGACGGGATTTGGCACACAGAAGAGGTCATGGACGGCGGGGAGTAGGACTAGGACGGTGGGATCCGACGAAGAGGCCGGATCTGGGGCGTGGAGGGGAGAATCCATTGCAGCGAAGCTCCATCCGGTGGCCATGGTGAGGCTCCTATTCGTCCTGAAGAACAAGAGGCGGCAAGGTTAGGTGATGTTAAAGAGAGAGAGAGAGATCCGGAGCGAGGAGGAGAAGGAGAGGGGCACGAGTGAGGGGACGACCACGGTGGAGCTTGTCGCCAGCAGGGGTGGCTAGGGAGGTTCGGCGCTGCTGGTTAGGGTGGCCGGCGGGGCACCGAGCTGCTGGTGGACGGTTGGGATGGGCATGAGGTGGGAGGAGGCAGCGGGTGAGGTGGAGCAGGAGAAGCTGTTGCAGGCTTCGGTGGTTGTGGAGGGGGTCAATGGATATTGGTCGATGGCTGAATCGAGGAAAGGAGGTGGATTGGTTGCGGGATCGAGATGGATCCCGAGGTGGGAGAGCAGTGGGTAGTTGGCTGGCGGCAGCGGAATGGATGAATGGGATAGATTGTTAGGGCTAGAGTTGGGCTAGTTTAAATAGGATGTGGATTTTGGGTAGGGGCTATCCGGTCCCTCCGATCGTAATCGAACGGACGAGAAAAATAGGCTAGTGAGTCCACTAAATAAAACAAACATATTTTAGGGATGTTTGGGGATGATACGAATCCATCGGTGATGACTAAGCAGGTTGGGTTCGGGGCAGGTTCCGAACGCATGCGAGGGATCTGAGAGAGGTCGATGAAGACAAGGGTCTGAAAATTGGACAACGGAGACAAAGGGAGAAGCGGTAACTACGAACGGTGATGAGTTTTATGAAAACATGCGGATGCAATGCACATGATGCCATGATGAAATGCAACAAACAAAAATAAATCACACGGCAAAACTCAGAATAGTTGGAAGTCTTCTGGTGCGTCAGTCTCGGGGTGTCACAACTCTGCCACACTATCAGAGGATCTCGAACCAAGATCCTAGGGATGGCATCGGAGAGAAGTGGAAAAGGAAGGGGTAAAACTAAGTTACTTCTTTGGCAAACGAGTGGAACCACGAACCTTTAGAGGTTGAACAACTTGAAAGAAAGAATACAACGGAGATGAATGAGACTGCAAATAGTCCGTTGGAAAAGAGGAACAAGGAATACGGCGAGAGTGAGAAGATAGACATTGAAACCACTCCAGTTAAAACAAGATAGAGAAGGAATAAGAATGAAATAATTCGGTCAACACTCCGACTGAAAATGGAAGGAATTAACATGAACTTGAGAACATTGGATGATACTTGATGAAATCAACAACACACTACCTCCAGAACTATTGAAAGAATGGCACAAGGGGTAAGAAGGATTTCAGACAACACTCTAGTTTAAAAGAGAGGAAAAACTTCATAAGATGAGAGAACTTGAATGGAGGACACGACACTCATGCTGGATGGATAAGCAAAGGAAAGAACACGATCTTGACAAAACGAGATGATGGGTCAACGAGAGCAACCTCACAATGCCTGCGGAATGAAAGAATAAAAGCTAGATCATTGTAAAAAAAAGAACGGAGAAGAAAATGACAACTTCTACCACAACTGAATTTGGAAAGCATCCTTAGGAGAATGGCTTGAATGGAGTTGTTGGAAAATCAACAACGAAAAGAATAAGTTTCCGATGGGCTTACGGAAAACATCTCAAAATTTGAGGTGCAATTCTGCCACTAACGGAAACAGTTGATTGGTTGAGATCAATGAAGAGAATAGAAACTTCTTTCACCGAGAGGATAACTGGAGAACTTGGGTCATTTATAAGCACCACAATTAGCAACATTCCTTAGGGAAGGCTTTTAGGTAAAATATAACCCAAGATAACTCCAATGAAGAGATTGACGGGTTCCAAATGACCTCCTGAACAATAGAAAATGATGGGTTTAAATATCTCATTCCTAACAACTTGTGAATCATGAGACATGAAGGAAATTGTCAAGAATGACATAACACGACCTCAAAAGATAAGGTTGAAAGAATTGCACTTTGGAATGCACGATGAAGAATGCTTGATCTTCTCCAACAAGGATGTTGACGAACACTTGAAGAATGAATTAAATTCTTAATGAACCACTCTCTAGAGCCTACATGAGAACACCGGTAACAAAAGAATGATCAAACGAAAAGAAAGAGAAGTTGAAAACACAAGGTGAAGCCTTGCAATGATTTAGATGGAGCTCCGTGATGAGACATCCAAGAAAACATGGAACTCTTGAGAAGAAAGGCGAGCAACTTGAATCGAGAATTGATACCACGAATGAACTCCGAAAAGAATTGAGTCGCCTCGAGGAAACAAGAATAAGATTTACTATATGTTTATCCTTCATCAACTTAAATTGATGACAAGCAATGGATTTAGCATACTACTTATTCTCACTCAAAAGGATTAAAGATAGATCTCGCACAATCTTGAGAAAGTATTCAACGAATCACCGGTAGGATTGGAAAGAACGAATGAATTGATATGATGACAAAGGAAAAAGGAATCTTGAATGAACCATTATAAGAATTGAAAACAATTGAAGAGAAGTGAACGAATCACCAGGAAGAATTGAAAATGACCGAAGAGACTTGAGGAATTTAGATATATGAGAATGAAGAGATCACGAGCTGACTAGAGAATACTCGAACGATGTACCAGAAGAATTGGGAATGAGAGTTGAATGTAGAGAACAAATAAATCTTCTGAAATGATGGCCTTTGGATAATCGAGAAAGGAAAGCAACTCCTGAAATGCGTCGGATGGGTGAAAAGAATTCTCATAATCGAAAACAATTATGAGAGGATGGCATCAAGCTTGAACTATGAATCTTCAAGAGAACGGACAAGATTTAAGAGAAATTCTTCTTCGGTCTTCAAAGCTTAGAATGATGCTGAGAAACACCGCCATGAATTGTTTTCGATTGAGGCTCCTAAGCATCTTCATGAGGAAACACCGGATAAGAACATCAAAGGAAAAAAAACTTGATAGACTTCTCATAAATAAAATGGATACTTGATTAAGATATATGAGTCCTTGATGTAAAGGGTGCGATGGTGGGAAAACAAAGGCAACTTGGGACAGATGAAACGGACGAATCCTTAGGCTGCTCAACGATGCTCATATGGAATAACTTGAAGAGAAGTGCACCAGTTGGAAAAATATTGATATGATAATCTCGATGATCAAGAAGGCTTAGCACTCCCATAGAAATATGAGAACACCGCTTAGAAAAGGTATGGAATCAACACTTGACTTCGAAGCAACTCAAATACCGCAACTCAAAACAAAACAAAAGGATTTGGCTTGCATAATAAGCCGGAACAAACATATGATAGAGATTTTGTCCGAAGTTTTCGTGGTGGGGCTCACACGGGCTTGATCGTACAACAACATAGTGTACAAGGCAGTGCACATGACATACAATGCGTCCACGACTCAGCATAGCCAAGGACTCTTTAAGACACAACAAGACCATTGTAAAACCGACCGTGGATAGGCAGACCACTAGATGTCGAACCCCAATCTCACATCATGCATCTGTCGGAAAGATGTTTGAGGTAACTACTTGAATTCCCACCTACGAACTCCCGAAACTTTCTGGTTATGCAATCTGGTGTTGGGGATACAGGGAGGCACAAATATCTCACACAACTAACAAATCCTACACTCCAACTGTATCCATCTGTCAACACGTAACCAAGAAAACCTCGGAAATCATGTACCTCAGACCTTCAAAAACATCCGATATACTAGATGTGGCAATACATCTGATCGCTCTCCCAAGTACTGGGTGTCGTCAAACTATTCTTACCACAAAGAGTATAGAAGCGTTTTTTATGTCGGCGACCTCTGGTATTCCGGAACTGAAACAATAAGCATTGTGACAAAAACACCTTGGATCTCAACTCCCTGGGATACTGCCACAACCCCTAAATGTTAGGGGGCACCAAGGCAGAATTCCCGTCACAGTGATATAAGACCGATTCCAACAATACCCGCGTGATCCTAAAAAAATTGAGTGAAAAAGAGGAGAGTGAAGTCAAAACATCTACGTCACGAGTCCTCACCAGAGCGACGAGGGGATGAGGAGTAAAAAGAAATCCCACTCTCCGATATAACTAGACTCAAAATAGTTTTTTTAGACTC
Organism: Triticum dicoccoides; assembly: GCF_002162155.2. Taxonomy (NCBI): domain Eukaryota; kingdom Viridiplantae; phylum Streptophyta; class Magnoliopsida; order Poales; family Poaceae; genus Triticum; species Triticum dicoccoides. Next base: position 321,270,985 of record NC_041393.1, read on the forward strand.
AACAAAGGCAGTGGTTCGATCAATCAAGGGGGCTCCTAAGGTCGGTAAGGCTCTGATACCAACTTGTAGTGCCCAAGATGTGATTCTATCCCAATCACGTGATGAATTCATGATTGGGGCACAATCGCATTTCAAGCGCATAGCAAGGTGGATACCATTACAACATACCATGCACTGAATAAATGAGAATACAAGATAAAGGCTTACACTCGCCACAAGCTACAACATTCATACAACAATACATCAATACATAGCAATCATCATACAGAAGAGCAGGATCCGACTACGGATGAAATCAAACGAGAAAGAAGAACAACATCCACCCTGCTAGCCCAGGCTCCCGACCTGGAACCTAAATCCCTTGATCGAAGAAGAAGCAGAAGAAGAACTCCAAACAAGCAAGCATCGCACTCGCGTTAGATCATCACATTACCTATACTAGCAACTGTTGTTGAAGTAATCTGTGAGCCACAAGGACTGAGTAATCCCATTACCATGGGTGCCAAGACTAGCAAAGCTTAATGGGTATGGAATGGATAAGTGGTGAGGTTGCAGCAAGTGGCTAAGCATTTGTATGGTGGCTAACTTACGAGTACAAGAATCAGATGAGAAGTTACGCAAACGGTCGCAAACTAGCAATGATCAATAAGTGATCCTGAACTACTTACGTTCAAACATAATCCCACCGTGTTCTCTTCTCGACTCCTTCTAAAAGAGGCAGTCACGGTTACACACACAGTTGGTGTATTTTAATTCGGATCTGGTGTCAAGTTCTCTACAACCGGATATTAATAACTCCCATCTGCCACATAACCATGGGCACGGCTATCGAAAGTTTAAACCCTGCAGGGGTTTCCCAACTTAGCCCATGACAATCTCACGATCCGCGGAGACAATCCTCCATCACGGGACATCCGATCATACTCGGGATCCCGGTGCACAAGACATTTTGACAATGGTAAAACAAATCCAGCAAGACCTCCCGATGTGTCGACACCCTGGTAGTAGCCGCGGGTATCTCGTCTCAGGCCACGACGGATGAGCTACGCGTATAGGTGCCAAAATAACCCATGTTGCCCCGGGGCGGCCCCACACAGTGCTCTAATTTGGCCCAACACTCATGATGAGGACATCAATACAATTGTTACACCCACAGCCCCTGCTGCTATACATACTGGACCAATTACTAGAGCTCGTGCACGCCAACTAAATTACCAGGTACTTTCGTTTCTTGGTAATGATTCTAATGTTCATGAGAATATGATGCTGCCTAAATTGGATACATTTGTTTTGCTTACAAATGAAGGGCCTAGCTTGGAGAAGGATGAACATTGGAGCAAGAACAAGCATGGAGATGATGGCATGCGGCAGGGGAACAAGAACGGAGTTACAAGTGATGATTTCAGGACTTTGAAGCCACCATAATGGGTGCATGAAGCCTTGGACGAAATATACAAGATGCCACTTCATAAATTTCGTCCCGAGGCTATTTTAGGTGCTGCGTCACCTTATTATTGGGCCAGGCCCATGTAATTTCGAAATACATAAGTATAGGCTATTTTTAGAGTCCGTATGTGTGGGGAAACAAGAGATAGGGTTGATTTCGGACCCCTCCACCAAGGGCCACGAAATTCCCCCCTCTTCCTCCATATATACAGCCCTTAGGGCATCGTTTAGACTTTGGGATTTGTTTAGTTAAAAGTTAGCCACTGCAACTTCGTGTACTTTGTTTGTGTCCAACGACCAGACCAAGACCGCTTACGGATCCCCACCATTATCAATACCTCATATATATTTGCAATATTCAGATTGCTTTATCATATTCTTGCTCGTTCTTCGATTGCTTGCAGGAATAGACCTTCGTGGTCAGGCTGACCGTGCTTCCGGCATCGTCAGTAACCTCAGGAGATTGGTTTAGTGATTGCTAAGGCGCAACGTCGTGCACGTTTGTAGTCGGATCGTCAAAGTCGTCTCCACCAAATCGATACTTATCATCTCATCGAAAGATCGGGACACCCTCGCCTCTATCAAGTGGTATCAGATTTCCAGGTTGCTCGGTGAGATTTTGCAGTTTTTCGTAGTTTAGATCGAGTCTGTTCTTCATACCTACAGTCCACGAAAAAGCCACACAAAAGAAATTAGGGTTAGTTCATCATATCCGAACCAATCTGAGCCTTTGCATAATCTTTTTAGGGTTTTGCTTTGTTGAATTTGCGGTTGCATCGTCGGTCTAGTTGCTGGTCTTAGCGTCTAGTCTTTTAGAGTTTCGAGTTCTGGTCATAAGTTGTCACGCCGCCGCCGCACCATCATCATCGCCCCTGCCATCTACCACCACCGCTTATCCGCCACCGCTCCGAATCCGTATCCATATACCACCACCAATCCGTGCCCATATACCACCACCGATCCATATCCATATACTACCACCGCTACCACCACCGCTGCCATATACCACCACCATATATCCACCACCAATCCGAGTTCCTTGCTTATTAGGGTTGTTTTCGAGATCCATCTAGATTCCGATTCGTGTTTCCTTGCCGGAGTAGGTTTCGGAAAAAAAAAGAGTCGGGTAGCCACGCTCCGTTTAGGCCCAAAATTTTTCGAAAACGCATTTTTCGAAAAAAATTCTGGCTATCCTATTTTTAGGTGTTTCTGAGTGTTTTGAGACAGGTGCCATTATAGGAAGTTTTTTTTGACCCGTTTCCAGTTTTTGGGTCCGGGCAGTCGAAAAAAAAAATTGGTCGAAAAAATTTCGTGCCCATCCTGTCAGTTTGAGCTAGGAAGAGTTTTGAGACACTCGCCATTATAGTGATTTTTCGCAAAAAAAAAAGCAGCGCAAAAAAAAGAGCGCAAAAAAAAGAGCGAAAAAATAAAAAAATTCAGAGTGTGCTTTTCCCTTGTTTACGTGCCGCGCCGTGATTTTGTTAGTGTTCTAGGCTCGCGTCTCTAGCACAGTCTAGCCTAGGACCAGCACAGTACCGTCGTTGAGCGTTTATTCAACTTTGCATCTCTGAATTGATTATTGCTGACCCTTTTTGCTACCATATTATAAGCCTTCCCAGCTCCACATACATCTACGTCGTGCGTTTGACTCTCCCTGGTAATCGCTCTATCCAAGCTTTGAGAGTTTTTGACTACAACGGTTGCCGATCACCGCCTGCTGCTGGGTAAGAACTGGTAAGAATTTGAGATTTGCTTGACGGATTTGTGACACCCACCACCACCACTTGTTCGTAGTCTGTAGGATCATATTCTTGTGTGTTTCTATTGCTGCTAACCATGCCAGGATCACAAGCCGACGAGATTGACTGGGACAATTTATCGAACAAGGAGCTTCATGATAAGTTTCAGCAAATGATGACTGAACAGGTGCAAGATGTGCTGAACAATTTTGAAGAGGCCATGGAGAAGATCACTAGCTTTGAGAAGACGTTCGAAACAAAGCTCGATAACAAGTTTAATGAATTGCTCGCGCGTCTTCCACCACCACCACCCGCTGCAGCTAACGCACCTCTCCAACAACAACAACAACAACGACTACCTCCACGTCGCGAAGCAGACCTCCGCCGAGCAAGCCGTGTTCCTCTTGCGTTTGGCCAAACTGTTGGTGCTGCTGTTGATACTTCTGTGGCTCCTGCTGCTGATGCGGAGGAGGATGATTATGTGGGAGACTATGAGGATGAGGTTGATCAAAATCAACACTACGTGCAGCCACCTGTACCACCACCAGCAGGTCGACCTCAGGTATATATTCGTAATGGTAGGCCTGCACCACCACCTCAGGTACGAGATGATGTCCATATTCCTAAACTGAAATTGAATATTCCACCATTTGAGGGTAGATATGTTCCTGATATATATCTTACTTGGGAGTTAGAAACTGAACAACGATTTACATGTTTACAATATCCTGAGGAGAGACGAGTTGCTGCTGCTGTTTGTGCTTTCACTAGTTTTGCATGTGTATGGTGGTCTGAACATTGTAGATTGTATCCTATTCCAACTACTTGGGCTGCTTTGAAAACTGCTATGCGTACGCGTTGGGTTCCACCATATTATCAAGGTGAATTGCTTCAAAAATTGCAGCGTTTAAGACAAGGAAAAAATTCTGTAGAAGAATATTATCAGGAATTACAAACTGGCATGATTAGATGTGGTATTGTTGAGGAGAATGAAGCTATGCTTGCACGTTTTCTGGGTGGATTAAATAGAGAGATTCAGACCAATCTAGACTATAAGGAGTATACTAATATCACTCGTTTATTCCATCTTGCTTGTAAAGCTGAACGTGAAGTGCAGGATCGACAAGCATTGGGGCGAACTAACTTTTCTGCAGGCCGACCTTCATCATGGACACCACGTGCATCTTCTACTTCAACTGCACCAGCACCTCCATCCGGTGCCACCTCCAGCCGTGATACAAGAAAACAGGCACAACCACCATTATCTGCCAAGAGCGCACCTGCGGGGCCTGCACAGCGTTCTTCTTCTTCCATGGCATCAACAGGACACACAAGTGATATTATTTGTCGTCGTTGTAAGGGAGGAGGTCATTATGCGAGAGAATGCAAATCTCCGCGTGTGATGATTGCTACCGCGGATGGTGGCTATGAGTCCGCTAGTGACTATGATGAGGAGACTTTGGCTCTTATTACACGTGAAGAACATGGTGGAGATGATTCTGATCATGAGACGCAATACATGGCTCCTGAAGACGCTGACAGGTATGAATGTTTAGTTGCTCAACGTGTTTTGAGTGTGCAGGTCACACAAGCTGAGCAAAATCAGAGGCACAATTTGTTCCATACCAAGAGAGTTGTGAAGGAACGTTCTGTGCGCGTCATAATAGACGGAGGGAGCTGCAACAACTTGGCTAGCATGGAGATGGTGGAGAAGCTTTCTCTCACCACAAGACCACATCCACATCCTTACTACATCCAATGGTTCAACAACAGCGGCAAGGTTAAGGTAACACGTACTGTTCGTGTGCATTTTAGTATCTCTACATATGCTGATTATGTTGATTGTGATGTGGTACCTATGCAAGCATGTTCCTTATTACTTGGTAGACCATGGCAATTTGATAAAAATTCTCTACACCATGGTAGAAACAATCACTATACTCTTGTTCATAAGGATAAAAATATTACTTTGCTTCCTATGACTCCTGATTCCATTTTGAAAGATGATATTAATAGAGCTAATAAAGCAAAACAGGAGACGAATAAGAGTGAAAATCAGATTGTGGCAAAAGAATTTGAGCAACAAATGAAGCCTAATAATAAACCATCTAGTGTTGCTTCTGATAGAGGCGAGGGTCCCGATCTTTCGATGAGATGATAACTATCGATTTGGTGGAGACGACTTTGATGATCCGACTACAAACGTGCACGACGTTGCGCCTTAGCAATCGCTAAACCAATCTCCTGAGGTTACTGACGATGCCGGAAGCACGGTCAGCCTGACCACGAAGGTCTATTCCTGCAAGCAATCGAAGAACGAGCAAGAATATGATAAAAGCAATCTGAATATCGCGAATATGTATGAAGTATTGATAATGGTGGGGATCCGAAAAGTGGTCTTGGTCTGGTCGTTGGACACAAACGAAGCACACGAAGTTGCAATGGCTAACTTTTAACTAAACAAATCCCAAAGTCTAAACGATGCCCTAAGGGCTGTATATATGGAGGAAGAGGGGGGGAATTTCGTGGCCCTTGGTGGAGGGGTCCGAAATCAACCCTATCTCTTGTTTCCCCACACATACGGACTCTAAAAATAGCCTATACTTATGTATTTCGAAATTACATGGGCCTGGCCCAATAATAAGGTGACGCAGCACCTAAAATAGCCTCGGGACGAAATTTATGAAGTGGCATCTTGTATATTTCGTCCAAGGCTTCATGCACCCATTATGGTGGCTTCAAAGTCCTCAAATCATCACTTGTAACTCCGTTCTTGTTTCCCTTGCGCATGCCATCATCTCCATGCTTGTTCTTGCTCCAATGTTCATCCTTCTCCAAGCTAGGCCCTTCATTTGTAAGCAAAACAAATGTATCCAATTTAGGCAGCATCATATTCTCATGAACATTAGAATCATTACCAAGAAACGAAAGTACCTGGTAATTTAGTTGGCGTGCACGAGCTCTAGTAATTGGTCCAGTATGTATAGCAGCAGGGGCTGTGGGTGTAACAATTGTATTGATGTCCTCATCAACAAGAGTATAGTGATTGTTTCTACCATGGTGTACAGAATTTTTATCAAATTGCCATGGTCTACCAAGTAATAAGGAACATGCTTGCATAGGTACCACATCACAATCAACATAATCAGCATATGTAGAGATACTAAAATGCACACGAACAGTACGTGTTACCTTAACCTTGCCGCTGTTGTTGAACCATTGGATGTAGTAAGGATGTGGATGTGGTCTTGTGGTGAGAGAAAGCTTCTCCACCATCTCCATGCTAGCCAAGTTGCTGCAGCTCCCTCCGTCTATTATGACGCGCACAGAACGTTCCTTCACAACTCCCTTGGTATGGAACAAATTGTGCCTCTGATTTTGCTCAGCTTGTGTGACCTGCACACTCAAAACACGTTGAGCAACTAAACATTCATACCTGTCAGCGTCTTCAGGAGCCATGTATTGCGTCTCATGATCAGAATCATCTCCACCATGTTCTTCACGTGTAATAAGAGCTAATGTCTCCTCATCATAGTCACTAGCGGACTCATATCCACCATCCGCGGTAGCAATCATCACACGCGGAGATTTGCATTCTCTCGCATAATGACCTCCTCCCTTACAACGACGACAAATAATATCACTTGTGTGCCCTGTTGATGCTATGGAAGAAGAAGAACGATGTGTAGGCCCCGCAGGTGCGCTCTTGGCAGATAATGGTGGTTGTGCCTGTTTTCTTGTATCACGGCTGGAGGTGGCACCTGATGGAAGTGCTGGTGCAGTTGAAGTAGAAGATGCACGTGGTGTCCATGATGAAGGTCGGCCTGCAGAAAAGTTAGTTCGCCCCAATGCTTGTCGATCCTGCACTTCACGTTCAGCTTTACAAGCAAGATGGAATAAACGAGTGATATTAGTATACTCCTTATAGTCTAGAATGGTCTGAATCTCTCTATTTAATCCACCCAGAAAACGTGCAAGCATAGCTTCATTCTCCTCAACAATACCACATCTAATCATGCCAGTTTGTAATTCCTGATAATATTCTTCTACAGAATTTTTTCCTTGTCTTAAACGCTGCAATTTTTGAAGCAATTCACGTTGATAATATGGTGGAACCCAACGCGTACGCATAGCAGTTTTTAAAGCAGCCCAAGTAGTTGGAATAGGATATAATCTACAATGTTCAGACCACCATACACATGCAAAACTAGTGAAAGCACAAACAGCAGCAGCAACTCGTCTCTCCTCAGGATATTGTAAACATGTAAATCGTTGTTCAGTTTCTAACTCCCAAGTAAGATATATATCAGGAACATATCTACCCTCAAATGGTGGAATATTCAATTTCAGTTTAGGAATATGGACATCATCTCGTACCTGAGGTGGTGGTGCAGGCCTACCATTACGAATATATACCTGAGGTCGACCTGCTGGTGGTGGTACAGGTGGCTGCACGTAGTGTTGATTTTGATCAACCTCATCCTCATAATCTCCCACATAATCATCCTCCTCCGCATCAGCAGCAGGAGCCACAGAAGTATCAACAGCAGCACCAACAGTTTGGCCAAACGCAAGAGGAAAATGTTATTGCTGATGCATTGTCTCGTCGCTATACTATGCTTTCACAACTTGACTTCAGAATATTTGGTTTGGAGACCATCAAAGATCAATATGTGCATGATGCTGATTTTAAAGATGTAATGCAGAATTGTAAAGAAGGAAGAATGTGGAACAAGTTTGTCGTTAACGATGGATTTGTGTTTCGTGCTAACAAGCTATGCATTCCAGCTAGCTCCGTTCGTCTTTTGTTGTTGCAGGAGGCGCATGGAGGAGGATTAATGGGACACTTTGGCGTGAAGAAGACGGAGGACGTACTTGCTACACATTTCTTTTGGCCAAAGATGAGACGGGATGTTGAGCGTTTTATTGCTCGATGCACTACATGTCAAAAAGCTAAGTCACGACTCAATCCTCATGGTTTATATATGCCTTTGCCTGTACCTAGTGTTCCTTGGGAGGTTATATCTATGGACTTTGTTTTAGGTTTACCTCGAACAAAGAAGGGGAGGGATAGCATATTTGTTGTCGTGGATAGATTCTCGAAAATGGCACACTTTATACCATGTCATAAAAGCGATGATGCTGTTAATGTTGCTGATTTGTTCTTTCGTGAAATTATTCACTTGCATGGTGTGCCAAATACTATTGTTTCAGATCGTGATACTAAATTTCTTAGCCACTTTTGGAGATGTTTATGGGCTAAGTCGGGGACTAAACTGCTTTTTAGTACTACTTGTCACCCCCAAACTGATGGACAAACTGAAGTAGTCAATAGAACGTTGTCTACTATGCTTAGGGCTGTTTTGAAGAATAATAAGAAAATGTGGGAGGAATGCTTGCCTCATATTGAATTTGCTTATAATCGTTCATTGCATTCTACTACTAAGATGTGCCCTTTTGAAGTTGTGTATGGTTTCCTACCTCGTGCACCTATTGATTTGTTGCCTCTTCCATCTTCGGAGAAGGTTAATTTTGATGCTAAACAACGTGCTGAATTGATTTTAAAAATGCATGAGTTAACTAAGGAAAACATTGAGCGTATGAATGCTAAATATAAACTTGCTGGAGATAAGGGTAGAAAACATGTTGTGTTTGCACCTGGAGATCTTGTTTGGTTACATTTGCGTAAGGATAGATTTCCTGATTTGCGCAAATCAAAGCTAATGCCACGTGCTGATGGTCCCTTTAAGGTGTTAGTGAAAATAAATGATAATGCATATAAACTTGAGCTGCCTGCAGATTTTGGGGTTAGTCCCACTTTTAACATTGCAGATTTGAAGCCTTATTTGGGTGAGGAAGATGAACTTCCGTCGAGGACGACTTCATTTCAAGAAGGGGAGGATGATGAGGACATCAATACAATTGTTACACCCACAGCCCCTGCTGCTATACATACTGGACCAATTACTAGAGCTCGTGCACGCCAACTAAATTACCAGGTACTTTCGTTTCTTGGTAATGATTCTAATGTTCATGAGAATATGATGCTGCCTAAATTGGATACATTTGTTTTGCTTACAAATGAAGGGCCTAGCTTGGAGAAGGATGAACATTGGAGCAAGAACAAGCATGGAGATGATGGCATGCGCAAGGGGAACAAGAACGGAGTTACAAGTGATGATTTCAGGACTTTGAAGCCACCATAATGGGTGCACAAAGCCTTGGACGAAATATACAAGATGCCACTTCATAAATTTCGTCCCGAGGCTATTTTAGGTGCTGCGTCACCTTATTATTGGGCCAGGCCCATGTAATTTCGAAATACATAAGTATAGGCTATTTTTAGAGTCCGTATGTGTGGGGAAACAAGAGATAGGGTTGATTTCGGACCCCTCCACCAAGGGCCACGAAATTCCCCCCTCTTCCTCCATATATACAGCCCTTAGGGCATCGTTTAGACTTTGGGATTTGTTTAGTTAAAAGTTAGCCACTGCAACTTCGTGTACTTCGTTTGTGTCCAACGACCAGACCAAGACCGCTTACGGATCCCCACCATTATCAATACCTCATATATATTTGCAATATTCAGATTGCTTTATCATATTCTTGCTCGTTCTTCGATTGCTTGCAGGAATAGACCTTCGTGGTCAGGCTGACCGTGCTTCCGGCATCGTCAGTAACCTCAGGAGATTGGTTTAGCGATTGCTAAGGCGCAACGTCGTGCACGTTTGTAGTCGGATCGTCAAAGTCGTCTCCACCAAATCGATACTTATCATCTCATCGAAAGATCGGGACACCCTCGCCTCTATCAACTCATGAGGAGCACTGGCCCGGGGGTTGATTAACTTCTCGGGGTCCGGAAAGTCCCTATGCAAGTTTTAGTTGTTATTAGGCAAATGGTAAAATCAATGTTGGGCCTTCTGGAAGAGTTTTATTCAAAGAGAAGTGTCAAGAGGGGCCCATAAACCCTCATCATGTTAGGGACGCAAAATCAAGGAACATAACAACGGTATAACGGAAACTAAGGCGGCAAGAGTGGAACAAAACACCAGGCAAAAGGCCGAGCCTTCCACCCTTTACCAAGTATATATGTGCATTAATTAAATATAAGAGATATTGTGATATCCCATGATATCCATGTCCCAACATGGAACAACCTGCAACTGCACCTGCAACTAGCAATGTTATAAGAGGGGCTGAGCAAAGCGGTAACAGAGCCAAACAACAGTTTGCTAGGATGGTAGAAAAGGTTAGAGGCTGTTTCATGGCATATTGGGAGGCTTGATAAACAAGTGGTGGGTAGCGCGACATAGTGATAGCATCGAGACAACTAGCATAGCACTGATAGTACTGAGATCCAGGGTAACGGTCATCTTGCCTGAAATCCCGCAATGAAGAAGATCGGGTCCATGAAGAAGATGAACGACATAGACAAACCAAGCGGAGTCAAACGAATCCTCACGATCACAATGAAACACGAATTATCGGGAAGAAGCACAACCAGAAAGAAGCAAAACAACATAGTAAACAACCAACACATAAACATGGCATGATGCACAACCAAGTATGATGCATGTTCGGTTTAAAGAGGCATGGCATAGCAAAGTGCAACAAACAATACTACCAGTTAAGTGGAGCTCAATATGCAACGACTTGCATACTGACGAAACACCACATTCAACTATTTAGTTTGCTCCCGTTTAGGCTACCCAACAATATTAAATATTTTTTAACATGGTAAGAGGTGAAGCATAATTAATCTACATATCTAGGAAATTTTAAATGAGGTCGGAACAACAAACATCAATTCCGGAAAATCCCCATGTGCATATTTAGTATTTGGTACTGTTCTTCCCTAAACCATATTTTATTGTTGTTAAACATGCAAAGTAATGCCACCATGTTAATCTATGCATTTTTTACCCCATTTACATTGAAAATTTATTTAAAACAGAGTTACCGTTATTTAGATATGAAATAAACCATTTTAGCAAGTTATTTAAGAAAATTAATTCAAACATCAAGTTTTATAGGAAGACCCATTAATTTGCTTAAATAACTTGCGAAAATGGTTTATTTCAAATGGTGGGCATAGTGGTGGCTCGCCATGGGCCTTGGCCCAGCCAATGTAGCGGCTGGAGGAGGCCGGTTGCTCGGCTAGATGCGCGCGAGGGAGCTGGGCTGCGGCGGGAGCAGAGGTGGCCTCGCACGGGCGAGTGGCGCTCATCCATGCTGGCGCTAGACCAGTCAACGCGGGGCGATGCTCGACATCAGGGGCTGGCTGGCACGGGACTGGCAAAGGCGGAGCCTCTCCAGCAAGGCAAGGACGGGAGTTTCCATGGTCGGTCGAAGAAGAAGCAAGCGACGAGGGACTTGGCACGGAGGTGAGGGGATGGAGCAGAGCTTGGGGCAGTGACTGGACGGGATTTGGCACATGGAAGAGGTCCTGGACGGTGGGGAACAGGACTAGGACGGCGGGATCCGACGGAGAGGCCGGATCTGGGGCGCGGAGGGGAGAATGCATGGCAGCGCAGCTCCATCTGGTGGCGATGGTGAGGCTCCTATTCGTCCGAAAGAACAAAAGATGGCAAGGTGACATGCTGTTAGAGAGAGAGTGAGAGAGAGAGAGAGAGATCCGGAGTGAGGAGGAGAAAGAGAGGGGCAAGGGTGAGGGGACGACCACGGTGGAGCTGGTCGCCAGCAGGGGTGGCTGGGGAGGTTTGGTGCTGCTAGATAGGGTGGCCAGCGGGGCGCCGAGCTGCTGGTGGACGATGGGGACGGGCACGTGGTGCGAGGAGGCAGCGGGTTAGGTGGAGCAGGAGAAGGTGCTGCAGGCTTTGGTGGTTGTGGAGGGGATCGATGGAGATTGGCAGATGGTTGAATCAAGGAGAGGAGGTGTATTGGCTGCGGGATCGAGACGGATTCCGATGTGCGAGAGGAGTGCATAGTTGGCTGGCGGCAGCTGAATGGATAGATGGGACAAATTGTTAGGGCTAGAGTTGGGCTACTTTAAATAGGATGTGGATTCTGGGTAGGGGCTATTCGGTCCCTCCGGTCGTAATCGGACGGACGAAAAAAAACAGGCTAGGGAGTCCACTAAATAAAACGAATATAGTTTAGGGATGTTTGGGGATGATCCGAATCCATCGGTGATGACTGAGGGGGTCGGGTTCGGGGCATGTTTCGGACGCACGCGAGGGGTCTGAGAGAGGTCGACGGAGACAAGGGTCTCACAATTGGTCAACGGAGACAAAGAGAGAAGCGACAACTACGAGCGGTACCGAGTTCTATGAAAACATGCGGATGCAATGCACATGATGCCATGACGAAATGCAACAAACAAAAATAAATCACACGGCGAAACTCGGAATAGCTGGAAGTCTTGTGGAGCATCAGTCTCGGGGCGTCACACTGGGACTGACCCGGTCAAACCGTAGGTAGGGCTGGCTCTCTAGTCGCGAACGTGTACGTACATACTGGTCGATCGGTCTCTTTGCAAGGATGAACCATGACCGAGCAAGGAGCGGCACCTGTGACATAGTAGTTGAGGCAGTTCTGTCTAAATCGTGTACACATACGTACAACCACGGTGCAAGAAAGTAAATACGACTACGTACGTTTATACGGGCGGGGTCTCTAATGCATACAACAGCGGCATCCTATTCATCAGTAGCCAATCTGGTGGGTTGGAATGGAGAAAGCCGCGTTGTATTCATCGGGAGGCAAGTGACTGGGTCGGAATATGTCCTGTTCATCGGGAGCCAACCGACTTCGACGGAAAAGCCCAACCGGGGTCCTGATCATCGACTCGGGGTCTCGTGTCCCGTAAAACAGAGGAAACGGAGTTCTCCGCCTACAGTCCAAATGGGGTCATGTTCATCGGGAGGGGTCTGGCATACCACAAAACTAACGAAACAGTCTTCTCTCCAACCGCCTACGGTCGAAACGGGGTCCTGTTTATCAGAGGGGTGTGTGGCGTACCGCAAAACGGGACTCCAGGGGCTACTATTCAGCCACCATCGACTTCCTCCAGCCTCCACCAGCCACTGTTCATCTACGGGCTCCTGTTCACCAGACTCCACGGGGTCCTGTTCATCCACCCCAACTGGCTGGTTGTGTGTGGCGGCCTCCTCAGGGTCCTGTTCATCCAGCGCAACCGCGTACTACCATGGGGTCCTGTTCATCCAGCGGCAACGGCGTACTACCACGAGGTCCTGTTCATCCAGCGGCAACCACCTACACACAATTGGGGGCCTGTTCATCCAACCCCCACCGTGAACTATTCATCCACACCCAACCCAAACCGGCTCAACTCACCACATCTCGACTCATTCTGCGTATCGCCGCGGGGCAGCAACATGCACTGTTCATCTAGAGGCAACCCAACCGGCTAGCTATGTCTCGCATGGGGGTTCGATTGGCTTCAGTAAGCAGCAGCAGCGTGATCGATCGAGTTCAGTTAGCGGCGGTGTCAGTCGGGTTTAGTTAGTAGCGAAGGGATCGATCGATCGGCTTTAGTACGTAGGAGTGTGATCATTCGGGTTCATGCCTTGCTCGGATTTAGTTATAGCAAACACGTCTTGCACCACACACTCGTATGAGAGAGAAATGCGCAAAACACACTATATCGCTCGGCCCGACCACCCACCGTAACCGGGAACTCAGCGAAAATTTCCTCGCTCTCACTTCTACCACGATTTTCTATGTCATGGATGGCCGAATGAATGTCATGCAGGTGCGTTCCCGGCCCGCCCAGGACGAAAAGCCTATTTTCTGTCATGATTTTTTGTCATAGAACTAGGAGCCCACCACATCTATGATGATGCGTGTTTTTGTCAAAATTATTGTCATAGAAGTGTCATAACCATTATAGAAAAAAACTCGTTTGGGCCTAAGTGTCACGGATGTGTCTTTTTTTGTAGTGCTGGAACTTGCGGCGGCGGAAAAAGTCTTTCGGGTGGCTCTTTGTTGCTTTCCCGATTTTAGAGAATTTATAAAGGCGGAATTAGTTTAAAAGGGTGAACATAGGCCCCACAAGGAACCAGGGCACAGCTACCCCGTTGGGCGCACCCTGGTGCCTTGTGGGCTACTCCTTCATTTCTGGCCTTCTCCCGAGGCTTGCAGGGTCTCTTTTCATGTCTTTCAAAATATCAATGCTAAAGAAAGTTAGCCTAGCCCATTATGCTCAATCATTGATCCATTCACGAAACAAACTCAACATTAACTACACCCAATGCACAAGTACGACAATAGTGCTCTCTGGTTGGTGCTTATAAGAGAAGATGGAGACTCAAAAAAATGCATAAAAGTAAAACAGATAGGCCCTTCATAGAGGGAAGCAGAGATTTGCCGAGGTGCCAGAGCTAAAAATTTAAAATAGAGATAAATTATTTTTGAGAGGCATGCTTTTCCAGTCAATGTCATGACCGAAAGTTTCCAATATCACCCATGCCAGACACATTATAAGCAGTTCCCAAAGAGAAAATAAACTTTACTCCCCTCCACCATTCTTTCACAATCCATGGCTAGCTGTATCCATGGGTGCCTTCCAAACTTTCAACTTTCCAAGGGGGAGTTTATTATTTTTTAGTTTTTTTCATTTTAACTCATTGCAGGATTGGGAATCCCTATTACCAGCCACTTTCTCGTGCAATGACACATGAACAAACACTCATCGTGAGAATAACCCATATAGCATGAAAGATATAGAACACCCCCAGTCACTTCATGAGTGGTACAGGAACACAAAATGGATTTTGTTAATGATTAGAGTTGGCACATGCAAATTTACTTGGAATGGCATGCAAATACCACATGTAGGTAGGCATAGTGGACTCATTTGGCACAACTTGAGGTTTAAGGAATTGGGCGCACAAGCAGCATTCCCGCTTAGTACAAATGGAGGCAAGGTATTTCCTTTGTTTAGAAACCAAGGTTATCAATCCAGTAGGAGAACTGCACAACAACTTGTTAGCAGCACCTACACACAAAATAACAAATACTTGCACCCATCACAAAGAAGGGGTTGTCAATCCCCCGACGGTTAATTGCAAGGATCAAATCTAATAGTGATAGATAGATAGATAAAAATACAAAACAAAGTAAAGTAAATAAAAGTGCAGAAATATATTTTTGGATTTTAATATATTATTTTGATAGACCCGGGGGCCATAGTTTTCGCTAGAGGCTTCCCCCTTGAAGATAGCATACGGTGGGTAGACAAATTACTGTTGGGTAATTGATAGAAAAGCGAATAATCATGATGATATCTATGGCAATGATCATGCATATAGGTATCACGTCCGAGACAAGTAGACCGACTCCTGCCTGCATCTACTACTATTAATCCACCCATCGACCTCTATCTAGCATGCATCTAGAGTATCAAGTTCATAAAGAACGGAGTAACACGTTAAGCAAGATGACATGATGTAGACAAAGCAAACTCAATTAATATGTATAAACCCCATCCTTTTATCCTTAATGCCAATGATACAAATATGTTTCATGTCCCTTTCTATCACTAGGATTAAGCACCGCAAGATCGAACCCTTCACAAAACACCTCTCCCATTGCAAGAAAAAACTATCTAGTTGGCCAAACAAAATCAATAGGTCAAAGAGAAATACAAGGCTATAATAATCATGTATAAAATAGTTTAGAGAAGACTCAGATAATATTCATACATAAACTCATCATAAACTCACAATTGATCGGATCCCAACATGATCGGATCCCAACAAACACACCGCAAAAAGTATTACATCGAATAGATCTCCAAGAACATCAAGGAGAACAATGTATTGAAGATAAAGGAGAGCGAAGAAGCCATCTAGCTACTAGGTATGGACCCGTAGGTGTGTGTTAAACTACTCACACATCATCGAAGGGGCAACAGGGTTGATGTAGAACAGCTCCATGGTTGATTCCCCCTCTGGCAGAGTGCCAGAAAAGGCCCCAGGTGGCGGCGGAAAAAGTATTTCAGGTGGCTCTTTGTTGGTTTCCCGATTTTAGAGAATTTATAGAGGCGGAATTAGGTCTAAAGGGTGAACATGGGCCCCACAAGCCACAGGGCGTGCCTACCCCCGTGGGCGCGTCGTGATGCCATGTGGGATACTCCATCTTCTGGCCCTCTCCCGAATCTTCTTGGGTCTCATTTGTCTAGCAAACATCTCCAAAAAGTTTCGTGGCATTTGGACTTTGTTTTGGTACTGATATTCTAAAAAACCAAAATCAAGCAAAAAATAGTAACTTGCACTTGGCACTAAGTTAATAAGTTAGTCCCAAAAAATCATACATAATTGATTGTAAATGCATATAAAACATTCAAGATTGGTACTATAATAGCATGGAACAATCAAAAAATATAGATATGTTGGAGACGTATCAATACCTTGATAGAAAGCAGCGCTCGTTTGTAACTTGAGCCCCAAGTCAATCCACCCAAAAGGCAGGAGTAGGGTTTTACGCCTCTAGGCAGCCCGAACCTAGAAAAAGCTCGCGTGTTAACCTATAGATTTGCTCTCCGTGCTCGTTGATCTCCCCAGCTGAACTGAAAAGGGGCCTCGCTGGTCCCATATATCATCATACCCAGACATTATCTCTACTATACTGCTTCACCCCTCCTCTTCGGGAAAAATCCCAGGGCCTTAAGTAAGAATAGTGGATATCATGAAATCTTTGTGTCTCATTCAGGACAACAAAGTTAACTGGCAATCCTGGATGCTGATGAACATCTCTTAGTTGTGTGACAGAAGACATGAGGAGATCAAGCATAAAGCTGAGCTTGCTCGATGTGGAACTAAGGAAGAAAATTGTGAGAATGGAAAGGTGAGGGCCAGCAATCGGAAAGAAAATACGACATATGATTATTGTTGTTGATACCATCCCACTAAGCTCTAGTTTTCCCTTCAACAAGTTCCACCATCTTTGACACACGAGGAAGAAACTATGCCGCAAGTTGTTCTGACGAAATCATCATTCGAGGGCCTAAGGCCCATGATCATAAACTCGAAGACTTTGAGGTTTTCTTAGTGAAGGCAGCTGGTGGAAATGCATCACCAAAGCAGCATGCTCCAGTTGAAGAAACTAATGGAGAAACTGAGGTTCAGAATGCAGATGTGTCACCTCCAAAATCTTTGCCAGTTGATCCCTATGGATCAAGAAAGGAGGAGAAAAATCAGATTGAGGGGGAGCAAAATGATTCCAGAGAGAAAACACCGCCGATTACATCCTCTGATGTTCCCACTCATATGGATGTTGATCCTCCTTGTTCCATTGCATTTAGGTCAGACAAGGAAGAAAAGAAACCAGATGAGCCGATGGCTCAAGTTGTTACACAACTAGTTGTTTCACACCACTCCGAGCAAGAGGCCATTGTGTCTCCATCTATTGAAAAGGTTGCGAAAGAAAAGGCCCTACAGCAAGATGACTAGAAAGGCACTGAAGGAGTACCGGCGAGCAAGAATTATGGTACTTCGAGACATTCAAAGCCATCAATGAAAGGAAAATCAAGGAAGTTGTCAGAATCGGGGCTCCGTGGACCCTAGGGATGGTTCGAACTCTGGGGTGTGCATGAAGAACTCCGCTATGCTACAGCTTGTCACTCACTGTCTCACGGCGATGCTCCTTCATGCTCGAGCAAGATGGAAGGGGAATATGACATAGAGATTTACCCAGGTTCGGGCCACCTTGCTGTGTAAAACCATACTCCTACTTTGTGGTGGATTGCCTCACGAGGAGGATGAGTATGAGAGTACAAGGAAGAGCTGCCTTGAGGGCTCAAGGATTGGTTTCTCTCTACGGTGGAGACTAACCTATATTTATACTGGCCTCGGTCCTCTTCCTCCAAGGCTTTAGGCGGGAAGGGACCAAATTCAAAGCATACAGGAGTACACCCTTTCTTGACTAAAGGTGGTCTTCGTCTGCAAAGCTTCTGGTCATGACACGTTGGTGGGCTCGGCGATGACCTCCGTTATGCTGAGCCTGTGGTCTTGGTCTTGTAGCTCCGCAGAGGTAAGCTTGGGGATTCCTTGGGAACCAGTGTGCTGGCTTTGTCCTTCTAGCACCAAAGAGGCATCTGTCCTTGCATGCGCCCGTTGGCGCCCTCCTGGCTCTGTTCGTCATGGCTCACGTCACCACGCGCCTTGTGAGGCTAGGTGCAAGCCTAGAGAT
>NC_041393.1:321289793-321405466 GCF_002162155.2 Triticum dicoccoides
GATCGCCTCGCGAGGTGAGGGCCTCGCTACGGTCTTGCTCCTGAAGTCTTGATACTGGGCTGCATAGGGCCGTTGGTGGGGCCACACGCTGGGCCGTAAGATGATGGGTCTGGGTACCCGCGGTCCCATAACCCCGATAGTAGCCCCCGGGTGCACGGAACGCACGGCCCTGCTCGAAGGCGAAGACGAAGACGAGAGGCGAAGCGGCATGGGCCCCTACTGCCTGCGGGCCAACCTTGACACGTGCGCAAGACGAGGTGTGGGACGCCCCCACTTCCCCACGAGTCCTTGGCAATTGCCCCGACTAACATAAAGCCCGGCGCACGCCATAGGGCCATCAGTACCCCGCCGCACACCCTTCCTCTGCTCCTTCTTTCTCAAGAAATCTTGTGCCCCGCCCATTGGATCTTATGCCGCCCTCGGCTCACCGCGTTGCCTTGGATCCCCAAAAAAGAGGTCTGGGTCTTTCCACAATGCTCAACCGTGAGGCACTGGACAAGGTCCTCCCAGTGATCATGGCCGACTCCAACGAGTGGAAGGCGATGAAGATTTGTCCAACTTCTAGGCCTTCCACAAAGTTGGAGGCTATCACCGTAAACCTTCACCTTCATGCCCTCTTCTTCGGCTTGTTTCCATCGTTCTCAGATTTCTTCAATGTCGTGCTTCCACATTATCAGGTCCATGCATTGCACTTTGACCAGAAATCCGACCTCCTCCTTTCCAGCTTCTCGTTCCTGTTTGAGGCCTTCATGGGCGTCGCCCCCTCAGTGGCACTACTTCGCCACTTCTTCTCCCTGCGGCTGGCCGTCGATGTGCTTTGTTCCGGGTGCATGTCGCTCTATGCAGTGAGCGCGATGGAGGGCGAGGGCATTGACATGGAGATCCGCCTAGATGCGAAGGGCTATCATAGGCAATGGGTGTACGTCGACGCGGCCTAGTTCATCCCCTTACTTCAAACTCCATCGTCCCCGGCTGAAGTGAGCTCCGGGTGGAAGCACGAGAGGCTCGTCGACCCGAGGCTTTCACGGGATATGGCAAGGATGGTTGGCTTGAGGGCGGTAGGCATGACTGTGTCGATGTTAGTCAAAGAGTTCATCCGACGACGAATCGCCCCCCTCTAGCGTCATTCCCGCCCTACGTGGGCCTTCACCGGCCGCGAGGACGTGATAAGGCTCGAGACGGCTTGCCTGCCCCAACAAGCTGAGTGGGCTACGCCTCCTCTTGACCGGCGAGGAAGCAAGTGTGCTTCTTCAGAAAGTGTCGGAATCGGGGCTCCGCAGACCCAAACGAGGTTCGAACTCTGGGGCATGTGCAAAGATCTAGCCTAGCTACAGCCCAAGCTCATCGCCTCATGGCTTGGCCCTGTTGAGTTCGTGCGAGCGAGGAGAAAACTGGAAACAACAGTTTACCCAGGGTCGGGCCACCTTGCGGTGTAAAACACTACTCCTGCTTTGTGGTGGATTGCCTCGCGAGGAGGATGAGTATGAACTAGTACAAGGGCAATCTCCCACGGGAGAGCTAAAGAATTGACCGCCATCTACGGTGGAGACTAACCTATACTTATAGTGGCCTTGGTACTCTTTCCTCATAGCTTATGCGGAAGGGATTCCACAACGGCCAACTCGAAAGGGGACAAGAGTACTCCTATCCTAATGAAAGGTAGTCTTCTCCTGCCAAGCTTCTGGTCATGATGCAGTGGTTGGCTCGGTGACGACATCCGTCCTGCCGATCTTGTGGTCTTGGTCTTGTTGCACTGGAATGGAAACCTTTGATGGATTCCTTGGAAACCCGTGTACATCCTTGCCTCCTTAGCATGAATGAGGAAACTGTCCTGGACTGCACCCACTCGCGCCCACCTAGCTTCAGTTGTCATGGATGACATCATCGCGCGCCTCATGAGGTGGGGTGCCTACACAGAGATCTCTGCTCCTCGGGAGGCAGGCTCGGGAAGCTGCTCCCCGGGAGGTCTTGGTGTCGTTCGCCTCGTGAGGCGGGGGCCCTTGCGAGGGTCTTGCTTGTGAGTCCTTGTCACCAGGCTGTAGCCGGGCCATACTGGGCCATTGATGGAGCCACATGCCGGGCCACAGGCAGGCGGGCCTGGGTACCCCGAATCCTAGAACGCAGATAGTAGCCCCTGGGCCCAAGGCGCTCGGCCTGGCTTCAAGGCGAAGGCAGCGAGGGGAGGGCGAAGCGACACAAGCCCCTATCGCCTACGGCCCAGGATGGATGTGTGGCGCACGACGGGACGCAGACTCCCCCACTTCCCCACGCTACCTCGGCAACTGCCCAGACTAACAAATGTCCGACGCGCGCTGTGGGGCCATCATTGCTCCACTACATGCCCGACTTCTGCCCTTTCCTTCTCCAGCAAGCTCACACCTCGCCCGCCGGATCTTGCGCTTCCCCGACTCGTCGCATCGCCATGGCCCGCGGGAGGAAGAGAAGCGGGGCCGTGGTGGCAGCGGACCGACAAATGAGACGGAACCCGCCCTGGGTTGGTCCATCGTGGTCAATCTCGAGGGGTTGGACAAGGTCTTACCCGTGATCGCAGCCGATTCCAATGAGTGGAAGGCGACGAAGATCTAGCCTGCTTCACTGTCCTCCACCGAATTGGAAGTGACCACCATTTTCCTCCATCTTCATGCCCTCTTCTCCGTCTTACTGCCCCCATTTTCAACTTCTTCAATGCCGTATTGCAGCACTACTAGGTCCACGCGCTGCACTTTGACCCATAATCCATCACCCATCTTTCCACCTTCGTGTTCTTGTGCGGTGCCTTTGTAGGCATCACCCACTTCTGCTCCGCCATTACTTCTCCCTACGGCTGACCGCCGGTGTGCAATGCTCCGGCTGCATGTCACTCCATATAGCGAGCGCAATAGCGGGCGAGGGCATCAGGATGAAGCTCCGCATAGATGCAAAGGGCTTCCGGAGGCAGTGGGTGTATGTCAACCCATCCTAGTATAGCCCCTGCCCCAAACACTCGTCCCCGGTGATGCCGAGCTCTGGATGGACATACAAGAAGCTTGTAGATCCAAGGCTTGCGCGGGTCACCGAGAGTCTGGCTGACCTGAGAGCAGCGGCCGTGACAGCGGCGATGGTGGTGAGGGAGTTTTTCTGATGGAGGATCGCCCCACTCCAGCGTCATTCTCGCCCGATGTGGGACTTCTCCAGCCGTGAAGACCCCATGAGGCTCTAGGAGGCCTCCTTGCATCCTAGCATGCTGAACGGGATACTCCGCCTTTTGACCGGCAGGGGAGCCAGTGCACTTCTTGATGGGGGATGCCCCCTGTATAACTAAATGAACGGGAGGGACTTTGTCAAGGGGATGCCTCGCTTCGACGAATGGGGGTTGACTCCCGAGGATCATGAGGGCTCTCGCGACACCCCCATCATGGTGGTCCCAGTTCCCGAGGGCCTCAGGGGCGAGGCGTCCCTGGGGGCGAATGGGGGCGTGCTGAACCGCTGACCATGAGCTGACTCACTCCCTCGCCCCTAGAAGGTGGCGGCATTCCTCCGGTGGGGGACGCGGCCATTGCCACGAATGCACGGGATGGCCAGGTACACCCCACGGCGCCATCCCCCGGGGTTCGTGCCCCTTTGAGGAGGAGGCGGCCTGAGGGCGACACCAGATCGCCCCCGCGGGCCCTGAAGAGAAGGAAGTGGGTCACCACCAACGAGTAAGTCCTCCACTCCCCCTGACCTTCGCTCGACAAGCCTCCCTGAGCCCTTGTTTCTCAGGTCTCCGCCAGGCGAAGGGGCGAGGATGGTCCCGTCGTCACTTTCGCGGGCCTAGAGGCGCTCAACAATCGCGCGCCCTGCGAGCCCAGCAGCAGAGCTTATGCACACTTTAGAAGCTGCGCTCCTCCCGAGGCGACCCCTGGCGATGCTCAACCCTAGGGCCTCGGCGTCCTCCGACGGGGGCAGCATTAGGCTTACATGGGAGGTGTCTCCGTTTATCCCACTATCCGTCGGCGGCACTTGGGTCCGCCACTAGCCGATGATCTGCCTGAAATCTGGTTCGTGCGGGGCCGTGCCTCGAGCCAAGGAAGTGGGCGCCGCGGCTGGCCCCGGATCCCCGTCTAGCGTGGCCGGGGCTTCCCAGGCCTGTGCTGTGGCCTGGAGCGTGGAACAGGGTCCTATCCGAGCGTTGGAGCTGGCGCACAACCGTGGCGCCATCCGGCATGGCCTTCTTCAGGACGCGAGGGGTGCACTGGACCAACTCGAGGCAGAGCTCCGCGACGTCGACTCGCACCTCGAGGCCGAGCATCTGTGCCTGTCGCACAGGTGGATCCGGCTCGAAGTAGCAGTCAACTTCAGCCGCCTTCAGCACAAAGCCGCTCGCTTGAAGGATGAGGAGTCCTCTGCTGCGGTCAAAGAAGCCCGCGACCGCATCTTTGAAGAGGTCGAGGCAGTAGATTAGTGACGTGAGGAAGCCAAAAAGCGCGAGCAGGAGCTCCTTGCCTCTGTCGTAGCCCTGGAGAAGCAAGCCTGGGAGCATGAAGCTGCTGCGCCCATTCCCGTGAAAGGGTTGTCGGTCCGCAATGTGGAGCTCCGAGCCCTAGAAGAGGCATTAGAGCTGGTGGCTTCGGAGCAATACCTGGAGCATGATCACCTGGATGTGATGGTGCGCCAAGTAATGACCGCCGAGGCTGCCCTGGCCTCTCGGGGAGGCGAAGGTTCAAGTGGAAATCGATGAGGGGATCGCGGGGTTTTGCCGAGCCCTCGCTAAAGACTATCACAAGAAACTGAAGCTTTAGGAGACTTGCTTCTGCACCTGGCGCGACGAACTGAAGGCCGATATCGACGGCCTCAAGAAGCAGCTGGCCTGGGCGGACAAGCACTAGAAGGCTTCCCTCGATGCCCAAGCCACAGGCGAAGCTGAGCCGACATCCCTCCATCAGCAAGTGGGGGATGACACTTCCCTGGTGGAGCGGGCGACAGACGAGGCGAATTGGGCTCGGGACCTGCAGCACACGTGCTGCGTGATGTTTCAAGACCTCGAACGGCTGGCTAGTCGCGCCCTGCGTACTATCACCAAGGAGAGCGTGTCCAACTCGCTCATGCCTGACAACGCCGAATACCTCGCGTTCTTCACCAGGGTCATGTAGCAGCTTGAAGGGAGTGTGGAGAAGGTGCACAGGCTCTTCGATGAGGAGAGTCGTGACCTCCATGTGCAGGGGTCGACGCCTGTCTTCAGCCATGTTCTTTGCGTCGATCCCGATTTCGACTTCTGGGCCATGATCGACCCCGTCCCTAGGGTAATTCGTGATGCCCTGGGGAGTGGGTGGAGGATCACGTAGATGATCTGATTCCACAGTTTGCCCGCGACAACCACGGAGACCAGCACGGAGCCGAGGAGCACGAGGCTGCCTCCAGTTATTATGATGACGCCTCCCCTTAGGACGCCTTTCTTCAGTTTTCCTGCTGACATTTTGAATGTAACCCCATGGGGATGTAAAGGGTAATTGTTGGGAACTCCTTAACGGTTAATGAAGTTTAGGTTGCCTTTCTTTTGCTTATTCCACGCCCGCAGCTCCCGAGCGAGGGTCGATCGTCACTGGTATGCTGGGTCATGATGCCCAGTCAAGGCCAGGAGATTAGTGCTCCTAAGGTCAAATACCAAGGGCAACGCGTGCCTGCTGGCTTGCTTAAGAGCTTTGTTTGGGATATAACGCCGAGGTGTGACCTGCCCAGGAGGGGCCGGGTTACACTATTGGCGACTCAGTGTGAAGAAGGCCCAAGTAGGTTTAAGAAGATGAAACATGAAGAGTGGTGACGGATTAGAAGGTGGGCCTGTTGAAGGCCCAAGACCTAGCGGTAGAACCATGACCTGGAAAGTGTGATCCGCCACGATGTTGATTGCTAACAAGGCAAGGCGACTTAGAAACCAAGTTGGTCACATTGTGTGATTTGGCTAGGACTCTTGTAAGCCTAGGGCCTCGGCCTGTGTATATAAAGGCGAGACCCTGCGATGAGTTAGGTTAAGAAACAATTGATCGGGAGCTAGGTCAAGTGATTCCGCTCCCTTGTAATCGATATTCAAACTATAGTCAACAAAAGAAGGAGTAGACTTTTAGCTCATTGTGTGGAGCCGAACCTGAGTAAACCTTGTGTCCTTTGTATCATTCAACCCCTTCGAGCTAACCTACGTCGCGATGGCTCTACACCTAAGTCCTTTCATGAGAGCATCTGCCGTGATAAAACCATGACAGTTGGCACCCACCGTGAGGCCAGAGCATGGTGGTTTCGAGTTCCTGATGGGCAATTTCCCAGGGATCAAAGTGATAGAGGCAAAGGTGTCCCATCTTTCGATGAGATGATGGATATCGCTTTGGTGGAAGTCGACTTTGATGATCCGACTACTTACGTGCGAGGACGTCGCGCCTTAGCAATCGCTAAACCAACTCCGAGAGGTTATTGACCACACCGGAGCACGATCAATCTGACCACGAGGGTCTGTTTCCTGCGAGCAAATAAAGAACAAGCAAGAAACTGAGATTGCAATATGGATATTGCGAAGATAAGATGAAAGCTTTATTGATCGAGGTGAGGTTCTGTGACGCCTTTGTCTGGTCGTTGAACACAAACAAAGTACGTGAAGTTGCAGCTATGGCGAACTTCTAATCTAAACAAAACCCAAAGTCTAAACGGTGCCCTAAGGGCTGTATATATGGAGGAAAAGGGGGGGGAATTTCGTGGCCCTTGGTGGAGGGGTCCGAAATCAACCCTATCTCTTGTTTCCGCACACATACGGACACTAAAAATAGCCTATACTTATGTATTTCGAAATTACATGGGCCTGGCCCAATAATAAGGTGACGCAGCACCTAGAATAGCCTCGGGATGAAATTTATGAAGTGGCATCTTGTATATTTCGTCCAAGGCTTCATACACCCATTATGGTGGCTTCAAAGTCCTGAAATCATCACTTGTAACTCCGTTCTTGTTCCCCTTGCGCATGCCATCATCTCCATGCTTGTTCCTGCTCCAATGTTCATCCTTCTCCCAGCTAGGCCCTTCATTTGTAAGCAAAACAAATGTATCCAATTTAGGCAGCATCATATTCTCATGAACATTAGAATCATTACCAAGAAACGAAAGTACCTGATAATTTAGTTGGCGTGCGCGAGCTCTAGTAATTGGTCCAGTATGTATAGCACCAGGGGCTATGGGTGTAACAATGGTATTGATGTCCTCATCATCCTCCCCTTCTTGAAATGAAGTCGTCCTCGACGGAAGTTCATCTTCCTCACCCAAATAAGGCTTCAAATCTGCAATGTTAAAAATGAGACTAACCCCAAAATCTGCAGGCAGCTCAAGTTTATATGCATTATCATTTATTTTCTCCAACACCTTAAAGGGACCATCAGCACGTGGCATTAGCTTTGATTTGCGCAAATCAGGAAATCTATCCTTACGCAAATGTAACCAAACAAGATCTCCAGGTGCAAACACAACATGTTTTCTACCCTTATCTCCAGCAAGTTTATATTTAGCATTCATACGCTCAATGTTTTCCTTAGTTAACTCATGCATTTTTAAAATCAATTCAGCACGTTGTTTAGCATCAAAATTAACCTTCTCCGAAGATGGAATAGGCAACAAATCAATAGGTGCATGAGGTAGGAACCCATACACAATTTCAAAAGGGCACATCTTAGTAGAATGCAATGAACGATTATAAGCAATTCAATATGAGGCAAGCATTCTTCCCACATTTCTTATTATTCTTCAAAACAGCCCTAAGCATAGTAGACAATGTTCTATTGACTACTTCAGTTTGTCCATCAGTTTGGGGGTGACAAGTAGTACTAAAAAGCAGTTTAGTCCCCAACTTAGCCCATAAACATCTCCAAAAGTGGCGAAGAAATTTAGTATCACGATCTGAAACAATAGTATTTGGCACACCATGCAAGCGAATAATTTCACAAAAGAACAAATCAGCAACATTAACAGCATCATCGCTTTTATGACATGGTATAAAGTGTGCCATTTTCGAGAATCTATCCACGACAACAAATATGCTATCCCTCACCTTCTTTGTTCTAGGTAAACCTAAAACAAAGTCCATAGATATATCCTCCCAAGGAACACTAGGTACATGCAAAGGCATATATAAACCATGAGGATTGAGTCGTGACTTAGCTTTTTGACATATAGTGCAGCGAGCAATAAAACGCTCAACATCCCGTCTCATCTTTGGCCAAAAGAAATGTGTAGCAAGTACGTCCTCCGTCTTCTTCACGCCAAAGTGTCCCATTAGTCCTCCTCCATGCGCCTCCTGCAACAACAAAAGACGAACGGAGCTAGCTGGAATGCATAGCTTGTTAGCACGGAACACAAATCCATTATTAACGACGAACTTGTTCCATGTTCTTCCTTCTTTACAATTCTGCATTACATCTTTAAAATCAGCATCATGCACATATTGATCTTTGATGGTCTCCAAACCAAATATTTTAAAGTCAAGTTGTGAAAGCATAGTATAGCAATGAGACAATGCATCAGCAATAACATTTTCTTTACCCTTCTTGTGTTTAATGACATAAGGGAAAGTCTCAATGAATTCAACCCATTTAGCATGTCTACGATTCAGTTTAGCTTGACTTTTAATATGTTTCAAAGATTCATGATCAGAATGTATAACAAATTCTTTGGGCCATAAATAATATTGCCATGTTTCTAAAGTCCGAAAAAGAGCATATAATTCTTTATCATAAGTAGAATAATTCAGACTAGGCCCACTCAATTTTTCAGAAAAGTATGAAACAGGTTTGCCATCTTGTAATAACACACCTCCTAATCCAATTCCACTAGCATCACATTCAAGCTCAAAAGTCTTATTAAAATCAGGAAGTTGGAGTAAAGGAGCATGTGTCAACTTATATTTCAACACCGTGAAGGCTTCTTCCTGTGCGGTACCCCAAACAAAAGGCACATCCTTCTTTGTGAGCTCGTTGAGAGGTGCAGCAATGGTGCTGAAATCTCTCACAAAACACCTATAGAATCCAGCGAGGCCAAGAAAACTCCTCACTTGTGTGATCGTTTTGGGCTGCGGCCAACTCTCAATAGCTTCAGTCTTGGCTTTGTCAACTTTAGTTCCCTGTGGAGTAACGACATAGCCAAGAAAAGATACTCGGTCGGTGCAAAAGTTGCACTTCCCAAGGTTACCAAACTAACGTGCATCACATAGAGCAATAAAAACAACACGTAAATGTTCCAAATGTTCTTCCAAATATCTGCTATAAATCAATATGTCATCAAAGTAAACTACCACAAATCGTCCAATGAAAGCACGTAAAACTTCGTTCATTAATCTCATGAAAGTACTAGGGGCATTAGTTAACCCAAAAGGCATGACTAACCACTCATATAATCCAAACTTAGTTTAAATGCTGTTTTCCATTCATCTCCCAATTTCATACGAATTTGATGGTATCCACTACGCAAATCAACTTTGGAGAATATTGTAGAGCCACTCAATTCATCAAGCATATCATCTAGCCTAGGAATAGGATGACGATAATGAATAGTAATATTATTAATGCCTCTACAATCAACACACATACGTGATGTACCATCCTTTTTCGGCACTAGAATAATAGGAACATCACAAGGACTAAGGGATTCGCGTATATAACCTTTGTCGAGAAGCTCTTGTACTTGACGCATAATCTCCTTCGTCTCCTCTCGATTGGTACGGTATGGCGCACGGTTTGGCAGTGAAGCACCGGGAATTAAGTCAATCTGATGCTCAATCCCTCGAATATGCGGTAATCCCGGTGGCACGTCTTGTGGAAAGACGTTAGCAAACTCCTGCAAAATGTTAGTGACAGCAGGAGGCAAAGAGGAAGGCACGTCCTCGAATGAAAATAATGCCTCTTTGCACACAAAAGCATAGCAAATAGATTTGCTGAAATCTAGCTCATCAATATCAGATTTGGTGGCAAATAAACATGCACTTTTCAATTTAATTTCAGAAGCAACACTAGATGGCTTATTATTAGGCTTCATTTGTTGCTCAAATTCTTTTGCCACAATCTGATTTTCACATTATTCTTCTCCTGTTTTGCTCTATTAGCTCTATTAATATCATCTTTCAAAATAGAATCAGGAGTCATAGGAAGCAAAGTAATATTTTTATCCTTATGAACAAGAGTATACTGATTGTTTCTACCATGGTGTAAAGAATTTTTATCAAATTGCCATGGTCTACCAAGTAATAAGGAACATGCTTGCATAGGTACCACATCACAATCAACATAATCAGCATATGTAGAGATACTAAAATGCACACGAACAGTACGTGTTACCTTAACCTTGCTGCTGTTGTTGAACCATTGGATGTAGTAAGGATGTGGATGTGGTCTTGTGGTGAGAGAAAGCTTCTCCACCATCTCCATGCTAACCAAGTTGTTGCAGCTCCCTCCGTCTATGATGACGCGCACAGAACGTTCCTTCACAACTCACTTGGTATGGAACAAATTGTGCCTCTGATTTTGCTCAGCTTGTGTGACCTGCACACTCAAAACACGTTGAGCAACTAAACATTCATACCTGTCAGCGTCTTCAGGAGCCATGTATTGCGTCTCATGATCAAAATCATCTCCACCATGTTCTTCACGTGTAATAAGAGCCAAAGTCTCCTCATCATAGTCACTAGCGGACTCATACCCACCATCCTCGGTAGCAATCATCGCACGCTGAGATTTGCATTCTCTCGCATAATGACCTCTTCCCTTACAACGACGACAAATAATATCACTTGTGTGCCGTGTTGATGCCATGGAAGAAGAAGAACTCTGTGCAGGCCCGGCAGGTGCGCTCTTGGCAGATAATGGTGGTTGTGCCTATTTTCTTGTATCACGACTGGAGGTGGCACCTGATGGAGGTGCTGGTGCAGTTGAAGTAGAAGATGCACGCGGTGTCCATGATGAAGGTTGGCCTGCAGAAAAGTTAGTTCACGCCAATGCTTGTCGATCCTGCACTTCACGTTCAGCTTTACAAGCAAGATGGAATAAACGAGTGATATTAGTATACTCCTTATAGTCTAGAATGGTCCGAATCTCTCTATTTAATCCACCCAGAAAACGTGCAAGCATAGCTTCATTCTCCTCAACAATACCACATCTAATCATGCCAGTTTGTAATTCCTGATAATATTCTTCTACAGAATTTTTCCCTTGTCTTAAGCGCTGCAATTTTTGAAGCAATTCACGTTGATAATATGGTGGAACCCAACGAGTACGCATAGCAGTTTTCAAAGCAGCCCAACTAGTTGGAATAGGATATAATCTACAATGTTCAGACCACCATACACATGCAAAACTAGTGAAAGCACAAACAGCAGCGGCAACCTGTCTCTCCTCAGGATATTGTAAACATGTAAATCGTTGTTCAGTTTCTAACTCCCAAGTAAGATATATATCAGGAACATATCTACCCTCAAATGGTGGAATATTCAATTTTAGTTTAGGAAGATGGTCATGATCTCGTACCTGAGGGAGAACCCTACCATTGTGATTATTTGCATGTGGACGACCTGGTGGTTGTGGTGCAGGTGGTTGCATGTAGTTCTGATTTTGATCAACCCCATCCTCGTAATCTCCCACATAATCATCCTCCTCCGCATCAGCTGCAGGAGCCATAGAAGTATCAACAGCAGCACCAACAGTTTGGCCAAACGCAAGAGGGACACGGCTCGCTCGGCGGAGGTCTGTTTCGCGACGTGGAGGTAGTCGTTGTTGTTGTTGTTGGAGAGGTGCGTTAGGTGCAACGGGTGGTGGTGGTGGAAGACGCGCGAGCAATTCATTAAACTTGTTATCGAGCTTTGTTTCGAACATCTTCTCCATGCCATCGATCTTCTCCATGGCCTCTTCAAATCTGTTTAGCACATCTTGCACCTGTCCACTCATCATTTGCTGAAATTTATCATGCAAATCCTTATTCGTCATGTTCTCCCAGTCAGTCTCGTCGGCTTGTGATCCTGGCATGGTTAGCAGCAATAGAAACACACAAGAATATGATTCTACAGACTACTAACAAGAGGTGGTGGTGTGTGTCACAAATCCGTCAAGCAAATCTCAAATTCTTACTAGTTCTTACCCAGCAGCAGGCGGTGATCGGCAACCGTTGTAGTCAAAACTCTCAAAGCTTGGATAGAGCGATTACCAGGGAGAGTGAAACAAACGACGTAGATGTATGTGGAGCTGGGAAGGCTCATAATATGGTAGCAAAAAGGGTCAGCAATAATCAATTCAGAGATGCAAAGTTGAATAAACGCTCAACGACGGTACTGTGCTGGTCCTAGGCTAGACTGTGCTAGAGACATGAGCCTAGAACACTAACAAAATCACGACGCTGCATGAAAACAAGGGAGAAGGACACTCTGAATTTTTTTCACTCTTTTTTTTGCGCTCTTTTTTTTGCGCTCTTTTTTTGTCGAAAATCACTATAATGGCGAGTG
The DNA here is from genome assembly GCF_002162155.2 of Triticum dicoccoides. Taxonomy (NCBI): domain Eukaryota; kingdom Viridiplantae; phylum Streptophyta; class Magnoliopsida; order Poales; family Poaceae; genus Triticum; species Triticum dicoccoides. Next base: position 321,302,263 of record NC_041393.1, read on the forward strand.
TTTCAAAACTCTTCCCAACTCAAGATAACAGGATAGGTACGAAATTTTTTTGACCAATTTTTTTAACTGCCCGGACCCAAAAACTGGAAACGGGTCAAAAAAACTTTCTATAACGGCGACTGTCTCAATACGCTTAGAAACACCTAAAAATAGGATAGCCAGAATTTTTTTTCTCAAGTGCGTTTTTGGAAAAATTTGGGCCTAAACGGAGGGTGGTTTCCAGAACCTACTCAGGCAAGGAAACACGAATCGGAAAGTAGATGGATCCCGAAAACAAACCTAATATGCAAGGAACTCGGATTGGTGGTGGATATATGGTGGTGGTATATGGCAGCGGTGGCGGTATATGGCAGCGGTGGTGGTATATGGCAGCGGTGGTGGTATATGGCAGCGGTGGTGGTATATGGCAGCGGTGGTGGTAGCGGTGGTAGTATATGGATATGGATCGGTGGTGGTATATGGATACGGATTGGTGGTGGTATATGGATACGGATTCGGAGCGGTGGTGGTAGATGGCAGGGGCGATGATGATGGTGCGGTGGCGGCGTGACAACTTATGACCAGAACTCAAAACTCTAAAAGACTAGACGCTAAGACCAGCAACTAGACACGACGATGCAACCGCAAATTCAACAAAGCAAAACCCTAAAAAGATTATGCAAAGGCTCAGATTGGTTTGGATATGATGAACTAACCCTAATTTTTTTGGCTTTTTCGTGGACTGTAGGTATGAAGAACAGACTCGATCTAAATTACGAAAAACTGTAAAATCTCACCGAGCAACCTGGAGCTCTGATACCACTTGATAGAGGCAAAGGTGTCCCGTCTTTCGATGAGATGATGGATATCGCTTTGGTGGAAGTCGACTTTGACGATCCGACTACGTACGTGCGAGGATGTCGCGCCTTAGCAATCGCTAAACTAACTCCGAGAGGTTATTGACCACACCGGAGCACGATCAACCTGACCACGAGGGTCTGTTTCCTGCGAGCAAACGAAGAACAAGCAAGAAACTGAGATTGCAATATGGATATTGCGAATATAAGATGAAAGCTTTATTGATCAAGGTGAGGTTCTGTGACGCCTTTGTCTGGTCGTTGAACACAAACGAAGTACGCGAAGTTGCAGCTATGGCGAACTTTTAATCTAAACAAAACCCAAAGTCTAAATGGTGCCCTAAGGGCTGTATATATATGGAGGAAAAGGGGGGGAATTTCGTGGCCCTTGGTGGAGGGGTCCTAAATCAACCCTATCTCTTGTTTCCCCACACATACGGACTCTAAAAATAGCCTATACTTATGTATTTCGAAATTACATGGGCCTGGCCCAATAATAAAGTGATGCAGCACCTAGAATAGCCTCGGGACGAAATTTATGAAGTGGCATCTTGTATATTTCGTCCAAGGCTTCATACACCCATTATGGTGGCTTCAAAGTCCTGAAATCATCACTTGTAACTCCGTTCTTGTTCCCCTTGTGCATGCCATCATCTCCATGCTTGTTCCTGCTCCAATGTTCATCCTTCTCCAAGCTAGGCCCTTCATTTGTAAGCAAAACAAATGTATCCAATTTAGGCAGCATCATATTCTCATGAACATTAGAATCATTACCAAGAAACGAAAGTACCTGGTAATTTAGTTGGCGTGCGCGAGCTCTAGTAATTGGTCCAGTATGTATAGCACCAGGGGCTGTGGGTGTAACAATGGTATTGATGTCCTCATCACAAAGGATACGCCGTGGTCCGGATGACTAAGAGTCACCGGGGCAAGCTCTACATTGATGACACTGGCTGGGGCCCCGAGGCTGACTCAATCAAGTACGGGTACCCGGTCCCCTTTGGTGGAATTCACATCTTCATCGGCAAGATTGGTGAGTCAGAGCTTGAGACAGACATCTGCATCGACATCGTCGTGGCGGCTCGGCGTGCGCAACCCGCCAGGGTTCAACCCGGCCGGGAGCACGTTTTTGTTGGTTTCACGCAAGGCATGGAGCTTGCGGAAGGTTCCAAATCTTGAGGAGAGACCGCCATCTACTCAGGCGATGAGTCCTCAACTGGATAGATGGAATCCATCTATTAGCTTCAGGATGGCGGGCTAGGGGGCTACTCCGATGGCAACAGTATTCCGGACCCCTATGAGCCGCCTTCCAGGGCTGCAATCTTCATGGCTGGCAATGGGCTGGTTCTTAACTCGTCAACGGAAGCAGCGATGATGTCTGGATCGACTACCGCTGCGACGGCAATGGCCAGCGGCCCAGGTCGACCGCCGGCTCAGGTTTCTTGGGCACTTTAACGACTCTGTTAGCCATAGAGGTTATTGTGGCGAATCAAGCACATCATAATGCGGAAGTTGCAAAGGTGAGAGATGAGGTGGCCAAAGCCCAGGAGGGACTTAATGCACAGAACATCAGGATGGCAGAGGAACAAGCCCAGATGGAAGCTGAGTCATAGCATATCAGGGCAGAGACCTTTCGCTTAAGTTTGGATCAAAACGCCTCCAATGCAGTTCTTCAAAGGAGGTATCAAACCTGTTTTCCTGCACAATGTGAGGCGCGGAACCTTTTTAATACACATGGTGCGGGGGAAAGTAACCCGCCAGGCACAACCCGGGGAGCTGAAGTTCCAAGGTGCGGGGCGGTGGCTCAGCCCCGGTTACCAGACCCGCCCCATAGGGATCGAACCCTGCCCTGGCGTTTTTCCACACCATCTGGTCATTATTCCATCCCAGTGGGTAACATGATAGCAGTAGCTACCCGGCTCCAGGAAATCCCTATCACAGATGAAACGCCTTTTGCAGCTAAGGCACGGAACGCAATTCAGCTCTTACAGACAGTAGTCGCATAGCAGGAGAAATATATACATAGTCGTGAGAGGGTGTATTCGACCCCCTGCCAAGCCGCAATTATAGCCGACGTGTTGAGTCGCCTGCGGTTTCCAGTAGTGAGCTACGACGTCAATCAAATCAAGATGACCCGCCACATGGGAATAACCCACCCCTTACTCATGCTTAGGCGATTACGGATGATGCCAGAGCCCGCCGAGAGGTGGCGGCGGCTCAGATGAGGGCTTATCAATAGCCTCCAGTGACCCCTTCGGCATCACTAGGGGCTGGTATAATTTCCGGATCTGTTGGAGTACCTTATTTAGTACCAGAACTACGTAATGAACGTTGTCCCAAGGATTTTAAGGGCCCTCGCAAGGTGGCTAACTATACAGCTGATCTCCCCCCTGAGGCCTGGATTGAGAGTAATTAGTTAGCCATGGATATGCTGGATGCCAATGATGCTGTGTGTGCTAAGTACATCACCATGATGTTGGACGGGCTAACTCGAACCTGGTTGAAAGGATTACCCGCCAACTCCATCAATTCATGGACAAAGTTGAAAGCACAGTTCATTCAGAATTTTAAAGGAACGTGCAAGCAAGTTTCATAGATTATTGATCTTGATAATTGTGTGCAGTATGAGGATGAGTCGGCTCATCATTGGGTCCGGTGGGTCTCAGCTATTATGCATTCTTCAGATAGTATTGCGGCGCGTCAGGCGGTTCTGGTCTTGGAGAAGAACTGTTATTTCCCCTTATGCATAAGCTTGGGAGGCTTAAGCATCATTGTAATGACATGGGAGAGCTCATGGTGGCTCTCATCAAATATGACGACTCTGACACCACCAAGGATCCTGGATCTGATGATGAAAAATCTAACAAGGGAAAGAAGAGTAGCAATGGTAAGGGTCATCAGCAGAACATGACAGGGCATAACAGCAACAACCAGGGTAATGGTGGTAAGCGCAGACAACCCGATGGTCGGTCAGATCTTGTAGCAAACACCAACACTGGATATAAAACCCAGCACAATAATGGTAATGGTAAGCAGTCCTTTGGTGGGAAGAACATTAATATTGAGGCGATGATGAATGAGCCTTGTCCAAAACACAACCTTCCTAATAAACTAGCGACTCGTGCTTGGAAGGAGTGTTTCATCATCCGAGAGTACACGAGTTCCAATTTCAATCAGAATCATGGTAACAATAATGGCCCGCTTGGTGGGTCAGGATCCGACACACAAGGGCCCGACTTCGGTGGTGGCGACTCAAGTTCTGGGTATCAAGGATAGATCAACTAGGGTGGTTATAACCAACAGTCTGGTCAGAGTAACCAGCAGCATCAGTCAGGATACTAGAGTAATCCAAAGCAGCTTAACAGTGTCCAGTATTATGTTTTCACCACAAGTCTTTGCAAGCGAGATCTGAAGGTTCATAAGCACGCGGTCAGTGCAATTGAGCTGACAGTGTCGGATTTCGGGTTCTGGCAAAACCCTTAAGGTTCGATCACTGGGGAGCGCACGAAGATTTCCCCCTACCAAAACACGCCCTCATCCTCGCCGCGATATCTAAGATAGCACGATGAACTCACAACACAAGAGACACAAGATTTATACAGGTTCAGTCCATCGTTGTGGTGTAATATCCTACTCCTGTGTGGTGGTGGAGGATTGCCTCTTGGGTTGATGATGAACAGTACAAGGTAAGAACTGCCTCCTGAGGAGAGGTGTTCTTGTGCTTGGCGAGCTTGTGTCGATGAGGGTGATCTGAATCAGCTACCCCTTCTACTGTGGTGGCTTGCCCTAATAATAGAGGCCCTGGTCCTCTCCCCAAATATTGAGCAGGAAGGGATCCAACAATGACCATTTTGAAAGGGGACAGCTAGTACAAGCTATCCTGATTAAAGGTGGTCTTCACCTGTCAAAGGTGCTGGTGGTGACGCTTTCTTGGGCTCCACGATGACCTCCGTCCTGCCGTCTTGCTGGTCTTGGTCTTGTTGCATCGATATGGAAACCTTTGCCTGATGCCTCGGTACTCCATGCCTGCGCTTGCCCCCTTAGCACCAAAGGGGAAACGAGGACACTGCGTGGGCTGGCGCCCGTCTGGCCTTGGTCGTCATGGTTTCTGTCACGGGAACCTCGCGAGGTACCCCTTGCCTTGATCTCTCCGCCTCCCTCGCGAGCCTGCCTGGTGTGGCCGCTCCTGAGGAGACCTTGTGATGCGGAGCATCCTACGTGCATCACCATGTCAAGAGTCCGTTTGGCAAGTGACACGTGCGACCTCTACTTCTCATACATAAAGGTGAATCTTCTCCTTTACACGTGTTCACTTGACCCCTTCGAGGATGGTATACTACTTGACACTCCACTCTTGTGCATGCATAGGTATCGCCGGAGCTTCACGGACGACGAGGAGGAGTGCAAGCGCCAAGGAACAACTACACCATCCGCGAGGGAAGCCTAGAAGCGATGACAGAAGAAGACGATGCTGCTGAAGCTACAGCGGCCGGACATCCGGGCCAAGGGCCGGACATCCGGCGTCTCGGCAGCCGCGCAGGAGCGGCCCCATCAGACGGCCAAAAGCATCAGTGGCTGGACATCTAGCGCCAGCCCGGACATTCGGTGCCTCAGCAACGCCCGGACATCCAGCGACCGACCGCGGAAATCCGGCGCACCCTATCCAGAGAACACTGAGGCCGACCTCGCCAGCCCGGACATCCGGCCCGTGCCTCGGACATCCGGCCTCCTGCGAATGGCCGGACATCCGGCCCCCAGCCCAGACATCCGGTGCCTGCCTGTGCGCAGAGACGGGCCAGAGGCCCATGTATCCCCTCCTCACTTACCCCTTCGTGGACTAGCCTATATATACTCCATCCCCTTCCTCTAGTTAGGGTTAGCAAATATGATAGCTCATTCTTAGGTGAGCTTTGCTCCTACCTCTACTCTTGAGAGAGAGAGACTACCACTCCCATGGAGTTCAAGACCTCCATGTGAGAAGATCTCGAGGGATTCAAGCCCCCCTTCGTGGGAGATCCTTCTAGGATTCAAGCCCCCATCTCCTTTGGATTTGGGATGAACTCTACCTTGTATGTTTCTCTTTGTTGTTCATGTACCTTGTGGATTTCGTGTGTTTAATTGTCTAGTGGATGCGTGATTGGACTTGTTCTTGAGTGTTTCCCCTTGTGATTTCTCCCCGTTCTTCCCCGTGTTCATTGTGTTCTTCGAGGGATCCCACTCCAATCGTGAAAGATCGGCCTACACCGGGTTAGCCCCGTATCATATTGTATCATGAGCCACGTTGATCACGTATTTGGAGTCCCTCCCATCATTTCCTAGCCTTCTTTTGCTTGATTTCGTCCTAAATTTCGAAAATCCCCACCAAAAATAGCCCCAATTTTTTTGTGATTTGTTGGTTTGATGATGTTTTGCTTATTTTGATCCATGGATTTGCTTGGTTTCGAGTGGATCTAGCTTCTCTCCAAGTTTCCCCACCTTCCATCCACGAAATCCATCAAATTTTACCCCCGAAATCATCAATTTCCGCCTCCAATTGAAAAATTTCTGCTTGATAGGTTTGAACACCATTTGACTCCATCAAATTTTCCAAAATTTGGCAAGTTTGCCTAGGCCCTCCACCACATCATCCGCATAGCCACCACCAACTTCTGCAACCTAACCCATTTTGTTGACCATAGAATTTGAGCTTGTTTGAGTTGTGGCTTGTGTCTCCTAAGGTGTTTCGGCTACTTAGGGACGACAACTTCAACTCCGACACATGTATAGCCCATCATTCCACTTCTGCATTGCCAAGTGCAAACCACCACCGCTTTCCCGCTACCACCATTTGACTTTGGAGATTTTGAGTTTGGGGTTTTTTCGTTTCCTAAGGTGTTTCGGCTAATTAGGAATGGGTCAACATCGGCAACACCGCCTCTCATCATCACCAAGGACGGTAACCTCGACGACACCATTGTACATTACCCTTGCAATTGCATTGTTAACCCCTAGCCAATTTTGCGTTACTTGCCTATTGAGACTAGCCATTTGAGTATTGCCGGCAATGTTACTTGTGCACATTAGTGATCATATTTCCCATAGCATACATACCATATCATCGTGGTGCATATATTGGTATCATATCTTGTGTCACAAGTTTGTTCGCGCATATACACAATTGCTATCTTGGTTTGTGCATTGTGCAAAAGTCGCCATACAAAAAAACTTTTAAGCAAAGAAAAAGAGTGAGCAAAGAGCTTGTAAGCAATAGCCATAGCATCAAAAAATTTCATATGGTCTCATATCCGATCATCTTGGATCATCTTGTGATAAACACCGGGAACCATACATACATAGCATACTTGGGATAGAAAGTTTATCCATTTTGCATCTTATAGGTTGTGCACAAGTGTCGTATCTGCCTATTGAGCAATCGTGCTAGCGTCTCTCTTGAGTTGTGCAACGCGAGCATTTTCTGTGGATTCCACATTTTGTGCTCATTCCTTGGTTGCACGACCCCATTTATCTATCCGTGTGTGTGTTTCCGTGTGCCATTCTTTGCTATTGGTCTACTTGTTTCGCTTGCGAATTTGTGAATCTCTTTCAACATTATTGACTCTTGCTAACATTTTGCATCAAATTTTTGTGCCACTATCCTCACCGAGCTCTACCATAAGCTTTACTTGATAGGTGTGAGTGGACAAGTACGGTACCAATTCCACTGTTCTTTCATTTCACATTGAGTGAAATGAGATACATCCTCAACTTTCGGAAAAGGTAACTTGGTATTATTTATCTCATTTCCTACTCACCTTTGCTCGAGTCTTGTGATGGATAGGCAAGGCATTTCACCTTCGGTCTACAACAACAGCGACGAGTTCGATGCCACGAAAAACAACTCCGACGCCAAGATGCAAGCTCAAATGGAGGAGATCAAATCCCTCATCATGTCCTACAAGCGATCTTCCTCATCTCCGAGAAGACGCTCAAGAGCACATGCTTCCGAGCTACCATCTCCGGCAAGGTCACATCGGCATCGACACCATCACCAACAGGAACGTGAAGGTCAAGAGCTCAACACCAACAACCGCTCAATGAATTCACCATCTCCCTTGGCATCTTCCCCAAGCGACTTCAAGGCATCTTCGCCTATGGACATTCGGCATCTTTGCCAACAAGCACCTCAAGACTACGCTCAAGAGAAGCTCCCCAAGCTCAAGTCCGCGACTTCCATGAGCTACTATGACCTCGACACCGACCACGAGATTTCTTTCTATGGGACTCATGAACCCGAGGAGTACCTCGAGTGGGAGCGTTTGATGGACAACTACCTCAAGCTACATCAAGTTCGTCCCGAAGATCAAGTGAAGTGCGCCACAAGAAACTTCCACGACTACGCATCGGCATGGTGGCTTTACACACCTTCGGAGTACTACGACATGAGTTGGCCCAAGATGAAGAGAGCTTTGCGGCGAGAGTTCGTGCCTCCAACCTACACGGAACAACTTTTATGCCAATTGGAGAACACCATCCAAGGATCCAAGTCCATTGACGCGTACTTCAAGGAGATGAAGATTGCCTTGCAACAAGCCGGCGTGGACGACCCCATTTCGATGAAATTCCAGTTCATGATGGGATTGAACAACGACATCTCCAAGACTATCTTCCTCGAGAACTACAAGTCCCTCGACGACAACTATATTGGTTCTCTCAAGGCGGAACAAGAACTCATGAAGGCCAAGGCTTCTCCGCCCCAAGCACACTTCGCGGCGACCAAGCACTACAACAAGCATGAGGCTAGTACCACCACGATGTCCAAGACCGACGAGCTCCAAGACGATGCTCCCAAGTTCGACTTCATCGCCATCCCTCTTTGTGGCATTGATGGTGCCGAGTCTACCAGGACTCTTTTTCAAGACGGTGCGGCGACGACTACGACTACGGAGACCCTTAAGGATCAAGCATTGGAAGCGAGCGACAAGGTGGCGAGCAAGGATGATGCTTCCATCTTTGGAGGCGAGAGTGATGATGTGCCATCTTCGTCCTTCATCCACGACGACGATGACGAGATGATCGAGCATGGGATTTTCCCTTCAGTCATGGAGGAGAGTGATGATGTGCCATCTTCGGCCTTCATCAACGGCGACGACGACGAGATGGTTGAGCATGGGATTATCCCTTCGACTACGGCGACGTATGATGACTTGAGTGACTTTTGCCACCATATTGAGAGTGAGAGTGACTTCACCACTAGCCCCATATATGAGGAGTTGCCCCACTTTCCATGTGAGGAGAGCCACAACCCCCACCACTTGAGTGAGATGAGTGACTCCACCATATGTGACTTTGAGTGCACCTACTTTGAGGGAGTGAGTGAACCACCACATAGAGAGAGTGAGATAGTTGATAGGTCTCGTGAGGCCATTTGCATTTCTATCAACTTGACCTCTACCTCTACTGTGTCTTCTCATTTGGTGCTAGGTCCCATTTATGATGACGCATCGATCCTCGACGACTTCGTCCTCCCTTTGGACAAGACGATGGCCATGGTGGAATATGCACCTCCCACATGGTTCCATCAAGATGAAGATGACCACCGTTTGGTCTTTCCCACCCCACCTACACGACTTGAGTGGAATGCAAAAGGTAACATAGGTGAAGGTGATGCTCTAGTCCCACTAGTGGAAATTCTTGACATTGATTGCTTGCATGATGTTGATCCACCTAGTACCTTGCTTCATGCTAGTATGATTTCCCCATGTGATGATTTGCCCATTTATGATGAATATGATGATTCTCATGTGGAGTCTATTAGTAGTGATGCCATGTTACATAGGATTTCTTGTGATAATTCTTTAGGTTACATCATGTTTGATAATCCGCTTGACTTGCCATATGCTATGCATGAGATCCATCATATGTCATATTTGCAATATCATCGTAGTGACTATGCATATGCCATTAAAATTAACCCAATTTGCACTTATGGCATAGATGACAAGCCCATGGTTATTGGCATTTGTCTTTCTTGTGATGATATTGATATGCTCCTTTGCATCATTTATCTCACATGCCATGCTATGCCTACCTACCTTCGGATATGCATTTTTTTGGATGTTGTCCATTTTCTCCATATGATGTTTCCAATCTTGCTCATGAGGAGACCCCCATAGTTTCCTCATACATGTTAGGAGATTTTGATCCATCCCATCCATTGCATGATCCCAATAATTATGTGCACCATATGCTTCCCTTGAATGAACATGCTATTGATGTGCCATATACTTGCATTCTCAATTTGTGTCCCATCATGTCATACATAATAACTATTCTTTCATGATGGATGACATGTTCATATACCATGCATCAAATTTCTTTGAGCGATGCTTATCTTGTGCTAACTCTAATGTGCACATACACATCATGATGGATGATGTGTACATTTACCACGCGCACAATTTCTTTGGTCTGTGTCTCTTTTGTGTAGGTACCCATGCATACTTGTCAACCTCGCAATCCACGAGTTGACAAACGAGCTCTAGAGAGCAACGATGATTTGGGATCTCATGGATCATCTTTCCCACCACTATCTTTGCGCAAAGACTTCGCGCATTTCTTCTACATGGCCCTCACTTGGCTATGGGTTATTGCCCATTATATATCATTTGCCTATCTTGCCATGTTCACTTTGCATGATATGCTATTTACTATGCCTTTGCCATGCATTTGTGACCCATGCTTTTCATTACACATGATGATTGATTCTAGTACTTGTATGTGTATTTGCAAGCTTGGTGGAGATATTGCTTGTTATTGCCATGTTCCATTTATTCCCAATTCCTATGATGATACTATGATCTTGCTTTGTGCTCGTGCGTGCGATATGTCATGTGCATTGTCTATGCCTATTAATTGTTCACATGACATGATTGCCATGATTTACTCTAGTGTGTTGCATCTTAGCTCCACGAGTTTGCACGACTTGATCTCTATGCTTGTTTATGTTGCATCACCCATGATTCATACTTGCTCACTTCATGCAGTTCATGACAACCATTTCCATGCTTTGCACATGATTGTTATCGCTTCTTTTCACATATCTCCATATGTTGCCTCCCTCATGCTAGATGATTTGCCATGTATTGAGTGCAACCATGCTATTATTCTTGCTAATGAGATTGCCCCCATAGCATTCGCGCATATATTTGGAGATTTTGACATATTTCTTGTGAAGCATGCGTGTCTTACCTCTTTGCATCATATACCTAGTGCCTTGAATATTGCCATTGTTGCATCATATTATTCACGCACTTGTGCTTCTAATGGTTATGTGCAAACGATGAGAACCATCATGATGGATGATGTGTTCATCTACCATGCGCATACTTTCTTTGTTTTGTCTTGTGCATGTGTAGGATACTTGGACTTCGTGTCGACTTCCACTTCACGTGAGTTGACAATTTGAACTCTTGAGAGCGAGCCTCATACATCCTACCACGACTCGCTTCTACACCACATTTCCTACCACTTCGGCATTGTGAAGAATGCACAAGGACACGCTTGCAAGGTGTTTGTTCCATTTGCTCATTTTGAAGGAATCACAAGACGGTGCGACATTGGAGAGTGCCCATTTCGAGCTACTAGACGATGAGTGCTTGGTGTTCGACCACTTCGACATGGCACTGCGATCTCTTTCCCATGGTGATTTTGTTTTTGATCCGAGGTCGGATCTTTTCCAAGGGGGAGGGGATGATGCGGAGCATCCTACGTGCATCACCATGTCAAGAGTCCGTTTGGCAAGTGAAACGTGCGACCTCTACTTCTATACATAAAGGTGAATCTTCTCCTTTACACATGTTCACTTGACCCCTTCGAGGATGGTATACTACTTGACACTCGACTTGTGTGCATGCATAGCTATCGTCGGAGATTCACGGACGACGAGGAGGAGTGCAAGCGCCACGGAAGAACTACACCATCCGCGAGGGAAGCCTGGAAGCGACGACGGAAGAAGATGATGCTGCTGAAGCTACAGCGGGCGAACATCCGGGCCAAGGGCCGGACATCCGGCGTTTGGGCATCCGCGCAGGAGCGGCCCCATCAGACGGCCAAAAGCATCAGCGGCCGGACATCCGGCGCCAGCCCGGACATCCGGTGCCTCAGCAACGCCCGGACATCCGGCGACCAACCCCGAAAATCCGACGCCCCCTATCCAGAGAACACTGAGGTCAATCTCACCAGCCCGGACATCCGGCCCGTGCCCCTGACATCCGGCTTCCTGCGAATGGCCGGACATCCGGCCCCCAGCCCGGACATCCGAAGCCTGCCTACGCGCAGAGACGGGCCAACGGCCCATGTATCCCCTCCTCACTTACCCCTTCGTGGACTAGCCTATCCACCCCCTTCCTCTAGTTAGGGTTAGCAAATATGATAGCTCATTCTTAGGTGAGCTTTGCTCCTAGCTCTACTCTTGAGAGAGAGAGAGACTACCACTCCCATGGAGTTCAACACCTCCATGTGAGAGGATCCCGAGGGATTCAAGCCCCCCTTCGTGGGAAGATCCTTCTAGGATTCAAGTCCCCATCTCCTTTGGATTTGGGATGAACTCTACCTTGTATCTTTATCTTTGTTGTTCATGTTCCTTGTGGATCTTGTGTGTTTAATTGTCTAGTGGATGTGTGATTGGACTTGTTCTTGAGTGTTTCCCCTTGTGATTTCTCCCCGTTCTTCCCCGTGTTCATCGTGTTCTTCGAGGAATCCCACTCCAATCGTGAAAGATCGACCTACACCCGGTTAGCCCCGTATCACCTTGTGTCGTCCGCCCCGCGAGGCTTGGCCCCTCGCGAGGGTCTTGAGTGTTGGTTGATGAAGATGGACTGTACTGGGCCATTGGTCGAGCCATGCCGCGGGCCGCAGGCAGGCAAGTCTGGGGACCCCCGTTCCCAGAACGCCGACAGTAGCCCCCGGGCTCAAGGCGCGCTCGTACTTGGCTTAGCGCCGAAGCCAAAGGGCAAGTGCGGAGCGCCACGGGCCCCAACAGCATGCGGCCTTGGTTGATGCGTAGCGACTGATTGGACGTGGGCGTCTTCACTTCCCCACGCTACCTCGACAACTGCTCGATATGACGAGTCTCTGCTCCATGCAAAAAAGGGTCATCATTACCTACGATCGTGGAGGTCGACGGTTGGTCTTCCTTGGGTTATAAATGGGGAGGGGCGAGAGCCCCCGTCGCCCATCTCTTCCCATTCCGCTCGCTTCTTCTCCCTCGCTCATGTTGCTTGCAGCGCCCCCCATGGCGCCTGCGAAGAGGTTTTCGGCCGCGAAGAAGGGGAAGGCTTGCCAGGAAGGGCCTGGCTCTCCTCCGCCCAAGTGCAGACGTAGTCGCCCTCGCAAGCACTCTGCGACCCCCGCCATGGCTCTCCGCAGCCGCGGTGGTGGTCCTTCACGTGGTGGGAGCCGCCCATGTAGAGGCAGCCCGGTTGGTGGAGGAAGGCGTGTTGTGGCCGCGCGGCCTCCCCGGCCGCGCTACCACTCGGCGGAGGTGCTGCCAGAATTCGTCGTCTGGTCGGATAACCCGGCCGACAACTGGCTTCAACTCCCGCGCTCCTTTGTCGATGAGATGCCGGCCGCTGGCCCAGCCGGGCTCTGGTTGCAGGCGTACGGCTGCTGCAGCAGGGCCTCCTTGGTCGCGGTGGAGGTCACCATCGCCAGCAACGCAGCCCTGGCCCGAGGCTGGCAGGCGTTTGCACACGCGTGCGGTCTGGGCAGGCGGTGCACGCTCCACTTCAAATACGATGGCAACGCGACCCTCTACGTGAGGGTGTTTGGAGAAGATGGCCGCCGTGTTGGGTGCTGTCCTAAAGACAACAACGGCGACGAGGTGCTCGGCCTTGGCGACGATCGTGAGGAGGGTGAAGGCGGACTTGCTCCCGTAGGCGACCGCGGCTCGTCAAGCTACGACGGCTCTACCTCCAGTGGCAGCTCCTCCAGCGGCGGCTACGATCAACCGCCACGCTGCCGTTTCTGCCTTGAGGACGGTAACGGGCGTCCCGTCGCTGCGCTTCGGTGAAGCGCGAGGTGGGATCTGGCTGAGCTCAGGAGGTCGCCGGAAATCCCTCCTCGCGAACTGCTACAGGGCGCGTGCTACTTTTGTTTTGTTTTCCTTCCTTCTTGCATTGAGAGAGACAAGTATGGGGCCCCGTGGGGGCGTGCAACAAACTATGATTCCCTAGTTAACATGCTGCATTTATTGTTCCTGCGCTCTGTCATGGCGTCGCTGTTATGCGTCTACGTGTAGGAACAACTTAGCTTGGCACATTTGAAGTAGTTTCTGCCTCAGAAAGTGCCTGCTTCAGGCCTCGCCGGGCGCCTTAAGAGCTGCAAAAACTTGTTGAGAGACTATGATTTTCTGAACCTTGGTCTCAAGGGCTGCCGACCATGGCCCGGCACTTCGTGTCACGATGCCCGACGGGCACGGACTGAGAGGGGTGCTCCTGCTGCGAACTCGAACAGGAGAACCTCACAAAAATCAGAAGAGAGAGGGCTCACGAGGGAACCCAAACAGCTCCCTCGCGAGGCTTGCGAGAGAGAGAAAGTTAGACAAAGAGCTGAAGACAGAAAACGTTGGCAGAAGACGATGGAACAGAACCGACAAAGAACACCAGAAGCAACTTCAATCAAAGTTCAAACAAGGAAGAGCGAGTCAATTGCAGAAAGCAAATGAAAAGCCGCATCCGGCACCTAGTCTAGTCTTCGACGTCTTCTCACCAGTGCGGAGCTAAGTGCTGCCACTGGGCGTGGGAGGGAGACCCCGAGGCCCAAGGGCGGCACTCCTGAGACTCCGGGGCGTGTACAACCCACTCATTATTACGTGAGAGTATCACGGGCAGCGAGCTTCACAGGCACTTGGCCTTCGTCACAGGCACCCGGCCTTTCTTCGGGCAGCGAGCTTCACAGGCACTGGGCCTTCTTCACAAGCACCGGGCCTTTCTTTAGGGGTTGAACTTCCGGAGGTGCTAAATGTTCCAGGCGTTCGGGATGGGTACCCCATCCTGAGTCTCCAGGCGCGCGGTGCCAGGCCTGGAGACATGGACGACCTTGAACAAGCCCTCCCACATGGGTGAAAGCTTATGCAGCCCTTCCCTAGAGAGCACCAGTCTTAGTACGAGGTCACCTACCTCGAGCGTCGTGGGGCGGATGCTACGACAGTGATATCGCCGCAGCGCCTGCTGGTATCTTGCTGCCCGTAGCATGGCTTCACGGCGGCGTTCCTCCCCCAACATGAGGTCCATCGCCCACATGGCGTCCTGCTGCGCCTCTTCAAATGCCAGGACCCGCGTGGAGTGACGCCTGACCTCGTAAGGGAGAACCGCTTCTGCTCCGTAGACGAGGAAGAACGGGGTCTCGCCCGTTGGCTTGGTGGCGGTAGTGCGGATGGACCACAACACGGATTGGAGCTCGTCGTGCCAGCCCCTGCCGCAGTCCTCCAGCTTCTTATTGAAGGTCCCTCAGGACCTCCCCACTGGCTCGTTCGTCCTGGCCGTTGCTCCGGGGGTGCACCACCGAAGCGTAGCAGATCTGCGTTCCAAGGTTAGCACAATACATTTTGAAGAGATTGCTGGTGAACTGCAAACCGTTGTCGGTGATGATGCGGTTGGGGACCCTAAACCAGCTGACAAGGCCCTTGATGAACTTCAGTGCGGACCCGGCTGGGATGGTGCGGACGGCTTCCACCTCCGCCCACTTGGTGAACTTGCTGATGGCGACATAGAGGTTAGTCCCCGGGTGCTAGAGGGAATGGGCCCAAGATATCCAGCACCTGGACCGCGAATGGCCATGAGAGCGGGATGGTCTGCAGGCCCTGCACTGGCTGATGGATCTGCTTGGCGTGTAATTGGCAAGCTTCGCAAGACGTGACCAACTCGGTCGCTTCGTTGAGTGTCGTAGGCCAGTAGAACCCACTGCAAAATGCCTTGCCGATGAGGGTCCATGACGACGAGTGGTGTCCGCAATCTCCACCGTGTATGTCGGCCAGCATCTCCTTCCCCTGTTCCCTAGAGACGCAACGTAGGGAAATGCCATTCGACCGCTTCCGGTATAACTCACCGTCTTGGATGCAGTAGGTCGTGGCCTGCCGGGCCACGTGTTCCGCATCCTCCTCTTTTTCTGGCAGCGTCCCTTGCGTCAGGTATTCCATGAATTCCTTGGTCCAGCATCCCTCTTGAGGCTCCAGCGCCAAGGGTAGGCGTGCTCGCGAGGTCGGGCCACAAGCCGGGGCTCCTGAGTTAGCCATTTGGACGCCCTCCTGGTGATGTCATCAGCCTCTTGGTTGGTGCCGCGGGGCACATGTTGCAACTCCAGCCCCTAGAACTGCTCTCCATCTTGCGTACTTCCGCAAGATATGCTTCCATGTGCTCGTCCTTCGGCTCATACACCTTGTTGGAGAAGTTGACGAGGAGTTGTGAATCGCCCTTGATGACGAGGCACTTCACTCCCAGTGCTGTTGTAGCTTTCATGCCTGCTATGAGGCCCTCATATTCGGCTATGTTGTTGGAGACCTTATCGCTCTGCTGGAAACAGAGTTGTACGGCGTAGTAGAGCTTGTCCTGAGTGGGGGATATAAGCACTGCACCAGCCCTCGCGCCTTGCCGCGAGAATGCACCATCAAATTACATGACCCAACCATCTGGTGCCTCACTTCCTGGGGAGAGAGACCGATCCTCGCCCGCCTTGGGCCCGGGTGCTTCCGTCCATTCAGCCACGAAATCAGCAAGTGCGGCTCCCTTGATGACCCTGGTTGTGCTGAACTCCAATTGAAATGCCTGCAGCTTGATGGTCCATTTGGCGACCCTCCCAGTGGAGTTGGGGCTCCTGAGTACCGTTTCCAATGGGTAGGCCGAGACGACCTTGATGGGGTGACCTTGAAAGTAGTGCCACATCTTACGTGAGGCCACCAAGAGAGCGAGTAAGAGCTTCTGAGGCATAGGGTACCGCACCCTTGCATCCCGCAACACTGTGCTGACGAAGTACACCGGATGCTCGACGAGGGTGGGTGTGCTGACGTGGCATGTGTCTTCCGAAGGTTGAGGCGCTTCCTGAGACGATGGAGCCCCCAACACCTGGTGATAGAGGCGGGGTGTCCCGATCTTTCGATGAGATGATAACTATCGATTTGGTGGAGACGACTTTGACGATCCGACTACAAACGTGCACGACGTTGCGCCTTAGCAATCGCTAAACCAACTCCGAAAGGTTATTGACCACGCCGGAGCACAATCAACCTGACCACGAAGGTCTATTCCTGCAAGCAATCGAAGAACAAGCAAGAATATGATAAAAGCAATCTGAATATTGCGAGTATGTATGAAGTATGGATAAATGTGGGGATCCGTAAGCGGTCTTGGTCTGGTCGTTGGACACAAACGAAGTACACGAAGTTGCAATGGCTAACTTTTAACTAAACAAATCCCAAGGAAAAAACTACTAGATGGATCTACTTATATAGAAGCAAGGCGTGGCAGCAAAGGAGGTGTAAGGACGTCCCAAGGCAGCCTAAAACTAACCCTAGGTCGTACAAGGCTCATGGGCCCAAGTGGAGGTGATGCAACACCTTTGGGCTTGTAGTTTGACTCGGATTCTGCTGCAACGTCAGATTGTTTCGTCCGTAACTCAACGCTCGGGACGAATTTGAAGGTGATTCCAATTGGGTTGGAAAGTGCACGAAATCTAGTTTCCAGCAAAAAAAGAATCACCCAATTCGGAGTCCGTCTGAAAAAGTTGTGTGCGTTTTGAGTCAGGTATGTCTGTGCAGTCCGAATCTGAATCCAGAATGTGAGAGACTCGGACTCTATCTTCTCTTGGGCCAAAAGTGACGTGACAGAACTTTTTGGACAGCAAATAAACATCTCTTTCTTCCTTATCTTCATATGTGGATTGTACAAATGTCCCATACACCTGCAATTAGACAAAACATAAAAGTGTGTGAAGTATTTTTGTTCTGGATAACATAAATAGATTATTGAATAGTTTGCACTAGAAATCACCTGACAAATATGCATATATGCAATATTTTTGGTCATATCCAAGGTAGTCATGTCCTCATCATTCTTCCCTTCTTGAAAATAAAGCCGTCCTCGGCGTTGCTTAATCTGAAATATGGCTAACAAAGGAGACAAGGTGTACATGTTGTATATGTATATGTCATCCATTTTTACTTCCCTTGATTTTTGCATATATGACACATGAATAGATGAGTAACTTGCATAGTTCATAAAATCTAAAGCCAAAAAATTAGCACAAGAAGTAGAAGGCATGAAAATATTGCAACTCAGTTTGCACATATAAGTGAAGCTCTTATTCATTTCAAAAGATTGACAATGTTCATCATTAAACCATCCCAACATTGGTGAATAAACCTTACTTGCATCAAATTTATATGCTACAACATGCTTAAATAAGCAAACATGCAATAAGTCATTCAACACAGAATCATCACCAAGATTAGAGGTCATATCAAAATGATTAAACATTGGTTCTTTTGCATCAATAGTTAATTCAATGGGTGCACTCAAAATTGTTGGTATTTCAGTTGTTTGATCACATGGCAAAGTCAAATTATCAAAGTAGTCCTCTAAAATAGGTGGTGTGATCAAAGTAGTGAGTAGCTCATCAGATGGTGCATTCTAATTGACAAGGCATTCATCATTCTCATGTAGAGATGGAAGATCAGTACCTTTGTCATTACCTCTTATGATCAACTCAGATGATGTAGCCACTCTCGGGGGCGATGTGTCACATGGTGGAGGTGATGTAGTCTTGACAACAACGGATGTGGTTGTCATAGTATGCCTAGTAGTTGAAGGAACAATCATATCAACTCTTGGAATGTGCACCGTGCGCTTGTTCTCCTCGTGGCCAACACGTCGTTTTATTTCCTGTTCAGCTTTGCAAGCAAGATGAAACAAATGGTCCACAGGATAACACTCTTCATGAATTAGTATCTCTTGAATATCACGGTTTAATCCTCCCCAAAATCTATCCATAAAATCATCTTCACTTTCTTCTAAAGAGGAATGCAACAAGGTAGTTTGTAAATCATCATAATATTTTGTTACAGTGTCACTACCTTGTTTTAAGTGTTGCAACTTCTTAATCATGTCACGAGTATAATAAGCAGAGACGAAAGTATGTCGCATGGCAAGTTTCAAATCATCCCAAGTAGTAGGTATATAATCAGGGTGTAACCGACAATATTCACTCCACCAAACCAAAGCATAACCAGTGAAAGAACCAACCGCAACCTTAACCTTTTTATGTTCATCGAAATTATGGGAAGCAAATATATTTTTTGTGTCGAACTCCCATTCAATATATAAAGCAGGTTTAAAACGGCCATTAAATGGTGGTATAGATACATTAACCTGATCATGTGCATTTGGATGTTTGTGCACCTCTCGTGACGGTTGTGGTATTTGCAAAGGTGGTGGCACGTCTCCCGCGATCGACAAAGCCCATGAATTGACTCTGGATCCTGTCATGATTAGTAGAACAAGAAACAAAACCCAAAAACAATGTTCCTATAACTACTAGGATGTGGTGGTAAAACGCTCACAGTAAAGCAAATATCAATGTCTTACAAGTTCTTACCATGCAGCAGGCGGTGATCGGCAACCAGCGGTGTCAAGTAACTCCGAATATTGAGTAAAGCGATTGCCAGGGGAGCATACGTATACACGGTGTAGAAATATGTGGAGCTGGGTTGGCTATATATGGTAGCAAAAGATTAGCAATAATCAATTCAAAGATGCAATGTTGAATAAACGCTCAACGACGGTACTGTGCTGGTCCTAGGCTAGACCTGACTAGAGACGCGAGCCTAGAACACTAATGAGGTCACGGCGTAGCACAACTAGCATCAATGAAGGATACTAAGTAGCTCTTGACAGCAAGATATAAGTGAAGATCACAACGGCAGTGAAGATAATGATGAAAAACAACTGCCAAGCAGGATATACAACAACTTTGTCTCCAACTTTCCTCTGAAAAAGTTTGTGCCGATTTTTTTGATTTTTTTTTCTCCTTTTTTTTCTCTGACTTTTTTTTCTCTTTTTTTTTCTCTCGTTTTTTTTCTCCCTCTTTCCAAAACAAACTAGATAAGATGCAAATTGGATCAAGTGAAGATGTGAACGATCTCAACTATTATTATGACAATGAATGGTGGGTAGCACGTGGTGGAAATTGATGGATGGGTGGTGGACAGCGGAAGAGATAATGATGCAGCGGTGGCGTGACTAATGTGAGCAGAACTCGAAACTCTAAACGAACTAGACACTAAGACCAGCAACTCGACACGGCGATGCAACCGATAATTCAACTATGCAAGCAATGAAAAGAAAATTGCAAAGGCTCAGACTGGCTTGGACCAAGGATGAATAGATCTAACACCTTTTTGTGGCTTTTTCTTGGACAATAGGTAAGAAAATAAATCTAATCTAGGAAAACTGGAAATTCTCACCGAGCAACCTGAAAACTGATAACATAAATAGATTATTGAATAGTTTGCACTAGAAATCACCTGACAAATATGCATATATGCAATATTTTTGGTCATATCCAAGGTAGTCATGTCCTCATCACCTGGTTGCTTGGTGCGGCCTCTTCAGCCCCGGGGGCATCTTCCTGCTGAGCTTGGTCCCCTGATGTTGTTGTCGTGGTCTTCGCGAGGCTTTCGTGGTCTTGTGCTGCCCCGGCTGGGGCCGTAGCTGGTCGGGATACGGCCTTAACCTGGCGCTCCTCCCGAACCGCCACCAGGGCTGCACTGGCGGAGTAGGGAGTGGCAGCAAGGTAGAGCACCAGGGGCTCGAGAGGGCGCGATGCCACCATCACGGGAGGGCTGGTCAGGTATTCCTTGAGGTCTTGAAACGCTTGGTCGGCCTCCTGTGTCCACTCAAATGGGCCCTTTTTCTTCATCAGCTTGAAGAATGGTAGGGCACGCTCCCCTAGCTTGGAGATGAAGCGTCCTAACGCGATGATGCGACCGGCAAGCTCTTGCATTTCTCTGAGGGTTTGCGGCGGACTCATGTCTTCAATCGCCTTGACCTTCTCCGGGTTGGCCTCGATCCCCCTACGGGACATGAGGAAGCCCAGCAGCTTGCCGGAAGGGACGCTGAACACGCACTTTTGCGGATTGAGTCACAGGTCCACCTGGCGGCGGCTCGCGAAGGTCTCCTCCAAGTCCTGGATCAAGGTCCTTGCCTCCCGAGATTTTACCACAATGTCGTCAACGTAAGCCTCGGCGTTCCTCCCGAGCTGCCGGCCCAAGGCAATGTGCATCAGCCGTTGGAAGGTCGTGCCCGTGTTGCGCATCCCGAACGACATGCAAGTGTAGCAGTATACCCAACGTGGGGTCAGGAAGGCTGTCTTCTCTACGTCTTCCACGACCATCTCTATTTGGTGATAACCCGAAAACACATCCAGGAAACACAGCAGGTCACACTCGGCGGTGGAGTCGATGATCTGGTCGATGCGGGGATGCGGGAACGGATCTTGGGGGCAGGCCTTGTTGAGGTTGGTGAAGTCGACGCACATGTGTTCTTTTCTCCCCTTTTTTGGCACAACAACAGGGTTTGCCAGCCATTCGGGGTAGCGAACCTCGCGAATAACACCTGTTGCGTCGAGCATGCGGTTTTCTTGGACGATGAAGGCCTGCTTCTCTATGGACTGCTGCCTCGCCTTCTGCTTCATAGGGTGTACATTGGGGCACACATTCAGGTGATGCTCAATCACCTCGCTTGGGACCCCCACTAGCTGCTTGGGTTCCCACGCGAACACCTCCTTGTTCGAGCGCAAGAACCTCACCAACGCCTCCTCTTGGTCGGGGTCGAGGCCGACACCTATGGTGAAGGTGGCCCCCGAGGACCCGTCTTCCTCAACTGGCACCTGCTTGGTCTCCGCCTTGTCCTGGGTGAACAACTGCTTCTTTTTGGTCAGTGCAGCCTCCTTGGCCTTTGAGGCGTCCGTATCGGCGGGCTGCGCCGCCGCGGCAACCTTGAAGGCAAGCTTGAGCACCACAATTGCCTCCTTGGTATCTCCAGCTACGGTGAGGACACCGCCGCTTCCGGGCATCTTCATGAGGTTGTAGGCCGGATGGGTTGCTGCCATGAACTGAGCCAGGGCAGGGTATTCGAGGATGGCGTTGTACGGGAGGCTGATGTGAGCAATGTTGAAGTCGGCCAACTCTGTGCGGTAGTTGTCGTGGGTGCCGAAGGTCACAGGAAGGCAGATCTGCCCCAGGGAACCGGAGGAACCGCCCTCGACGCCCGAGAAGGGCTTGCTGGGTCGCAGCCGCTCCAGCGGTAATTGGAGGAGGCTGAAAGCCTCCACTGAGAGCATGTTGAGGCCAGCACTGCCGTCGATGATGGCTTTGGTGGCGGCCACCTGGCAGATGGTGGGCGTGCAGAGCATCGGGAGTGCACCCGAGCAGGCGGTGTTGATGGGGTGATCTTCCGAGTCGAAGGTCAGGTCGGCCTTGGGCACCACCCAACCCGGGGGAGCTCCTTGCCGCGCGAGGGAGACACCGATCTGGCAAAAGAATGGCTTGGCGTGGCGGTCTAAGGGTGGCGCCTGCAAGCCGCCCTGGAGAGTTGCGACGACCGAGGGCGCCGGCGTCGCGTAATGGGCGAGGAAGAGGTCGCGTAGTTCCTCCCAGGAGGCCACAGAAGATGCCGGTAGGTTGAGCAGCCGAGCGCGCGGGACGCCAGTGAGGGTCATGGGAAGCCAGTTGGCCATGACCTTGTCGTCACCCCCGGCCTTGAGGACGGCTTCCTCGTATGCCAGCAGGGAAACCTGCGGGTCCGCCGCGCCATCGTAGCGCGGCGGCATCTCCGACTTGAACTTGTGCGGCCACTGCACAAGCCGTAAGGCGGGGGCCAAGGCTCGGAGCCCCCTGGCCCCAGCGCCGGCGCCGGGCGCCGGAGCCGGAAGCGCGATGTCCGCCATGAGGCTGAAGCTCAGTGTTGGTGGAGTACGGGTCGACGGAAGGAAGAGCTCCGTCCCACCCCTACCCGGCGCCCCAAATGTCGGATTTCGGGTTCCGGCAAAACCCTTAAGGTTCAAACACTGGGGTGCACACGAAGATTTCCCCCAACCAAAACACGCCCTCAGCCTCGTCGTGATCTTTAAGCTAGCACGATGAACTCACAACACAAGAGACACAAGATTTATATAGGTTCGGGCCACCGTTGTGGTGTAATACCCTACTCCTGTGTGGTGGTGGTGGATTGCCTCTTGGGCTAATGATGAACAGTACAAGGGAAGAACTGCCTCCTGAGGAGAGGTGTTCTTGTGCTTGGCGAGCTTGTGTGGGTGAGGGTGATCTGAATCAGTTACCTCTTCTACCATGGTGGCTACCCCTATTTATAGAGGCCCTGGTCCTCTCCCCAAATATTGAGCGGGAAGGGATCCAACAACGGCCATTTTGAAAGGGGACAGCTAGTACAAGCTATCCTGACGAAAGGTGGTCTTCGCCTGTGAAAGGCGCTGGTGGTGACGCCGTCTTGGGCTCCACAATGACCTCTGTCCTGCCGTCTTGCTGGTCTTGGTCTTGTTGCGCTGATATGGAAACCTTTGCCTAATGCCTCGGTACTCCATGCCTGCGCTTGCCCCCTTAGCACCAAAGAGGAAACGAGGACACTGCGCGGGCTGGCGCCCGCCTGGCCTTGGTCATCATGGCTTGCGTCATGGGAACCTGGCGAGGTACCCCTTGCCTTGATCTCTCTGCCTCCCTCGCGAGCTTGCTTAGTGAGGCCGCTCCTGAGGAGGCCTTGTGTCGTCCGCCCCGCGAGGCTTGGCCCCTCGCGAGGGTCTTGAGTGTTGGTTGACGAAGACGGGCTGTACCGGGCCACTGGTGGAGCCACGCCGCGGGCCGCAGGGAGGCAAGTCGGGGGACCCTCATTCCCAGAACGCTGATAGACGGTACCTCCATACTTGTTGTGGTCAGAGTATCCAATCACATGGAGTCGAGAGGATCACCTGCCCCGGGAAGACAATCCGGGTCAGCTAGCGTTGGTGGTAGACCCTTAGGTAGGGGGTCATAAATTCACTAAAGTGCTCATGGATGGTGGCAGCAACATCAATATCCTTTATTATGACACCTTTCGCTGGATGAAATTAACTGATGAAGATCTTAAGCCATGTTCTACAGTCTTTCATGGTGTGCTACCTGGTAAGTCGGCATATCCTGTTGGAAAGATTTCCCTGGAAGTGGCTTTTGGCGATAATTATGACTACAGAACTAAGACGTTATGGTTTGAAGTGGTCAAGATCAAGATCCCTTATCATGCCTTGTTTGGACGGACGGCTTATGCCAAATTTATGGCTCGGCCTTGTTATGTTTATTTATAGCTGTAGATGCGAGGGCGTAAGGGTACTATTATGGTCCATGGTGATCGAAAAATTGCCTTGGATTGTGAGGAAGGAGATGCTGCTTATGCTGAGTCGGCCTGCACCATGGAGGTACTTAAGTTCCGTAAGGATAATATTGACCCAGCGGATATGACCCCTTTAAAGAAGCCCACTACTAAGCAAGAACCATTGTTGAAGTTCAAGTTGGCTGATGATACTAAGCAGGTTAACTTTGTACCTGGGGACTCATCTCAGTAGTTCATAGTGGGGGCTAATATGGATCCTAAATAGGAAAGCGCTCTCATCGAATTCATCCGTGATAATCAAGACATCATCGCATGGAAACCTTCTGACATGACAGGTGTATCGAGAGAGTTCATTGAGCACACCCTTAATGTGGATCCTAAGTTTAAACCGGGCAAGCAATTTCTTCATTGTTTCAATGAAGAACAACGTAAGGCTATTGGAGTGGAGGTAGCCTGACTCTTAGCAGCTGGGTTTATTGTGGAAGTTTTCCACCCTGTGTGGTTGGCTAACCTGATGCTGGTAATCAAGAAGAACAACACTTGGCATTTGTGTGTTTACTACACATATCTTAACAAAGCTTGTCCAGCTGATCTGTCGGAGTAATGGGCCATGGGTAGCCTCACCCGTGTCCCTGGATTTATCAAGAATTTGGGCCAGCTCTGCCTTGCTGAGCCCCAAGCTGAAGCTCCGCCCTCCGGGGGCCGGCTAGCTCGACAACCGTCCACCAGAGGGCGGCCAACCACCAGCCACCAGCACCAAGAGTGGCCGACTCCAGCCAGCCGGCCTCTAGAGAGGGCGGCATCAAGCAGGCAGCCACCTTGCGCCCTTAGAGTTTGTGCCCCCTTCAAGAGGACGTGATGGGGCGTGGCTACAGTGAAGCCCTTATCCCCAATCGTGGGTTCGGCGTGGCCATAGTACCCCGTACAGATGGAGATCTCGGCACGGCACTTTTGCGTCATTAGCAGCACGGCTACAGTGAGTAGACGCCAACCAGACCCGCCCGCGGCGGGGGCCGCTTGTCGGCTCCGTACCAGACCAGTCGGCGGGGCCCGCCAGGCGGCGGGCCCTAGTAGTCGGCGGAGAAGCCGAAGGCCGGAGACGCTGACAGCAGGGCCCAACAGCCGGCCAGATTACCATTGTACCCCTGGGGGGTAGGCCTATATAAGCCCCCCAGGGCACCCATGCAAAGGGTTCCCACTCTTATAGAACTAGCCAGATCACTAGAGTAGGGGAGAGCTAGCCTTGCCTTCTCCTACCTCTAGCATATAGCTCAAGGAGCACATTTGTATCACTTGTGCCATAGTGATCATGCGGAGACCCCGCAGAGTAGTAGGGGTATTATCTCCAAGGAGAGCCCCCAACCTGGGTAAAGTACGCCGGCGTTTGTGTCTACGCCTCTTCCCGCTTCCGGGCACCGGGGACATTCTACTCGCTCCCACCATGATAAGCCATCCTTTGGCATATGTCGCACCCAACCCCCGACATTTGGCGCCCACCATGGGGCGAGGTGCACCGTCTCCCGGAGATATGCTTTGGACGGGAACCTTGTTCCTTCCTGGCGAGCGAAGCCAGCCCAGCATGCCCGACGGCGTCAGCCTCGACGCGCTAACCGACATGGAGATCGCATGTGCGGCGAGCTGCCTCGCTGACCTCGTTGGCGAGATCCACCTCTCCGACGAGCCGGCCTCCGACACGGGCACCGGCTGCCCCGAGAACCGTCTCGTCAGCCTCCTCGACCAGCTCCACGTCACCAGTGAGCCTGCTGTGGACCTGGAGTCTGTTGGCTCCACCGATCCGATGATCGTCGACTCCGACACATCGTCGTTTGATGCGTTCCCCACCAACGTGGTGGTCTACGACGAGCCACATCCTCGCGAGCACACCGGTGGGAGCACCATCATGGAAGTGCTCGTCATTCACAGCAGCGAGCACTCGGACGAACGTGCTCAAGACCCACTCGACGCGGCTCTGCGAAACCTGTCAGCGCCCATCCCAGAGGGTGCATATGCTGAGATGCTGGAGGAACGCCACGTCCAGCTTCTCGAGAGCGCTGGCCGACTAGCCAGCATGCGACGCCTCTCGGACGCCTACTAAAGCGAGATGGATTAGGTCGTTGGCGGCACGCCGGCTCCTGAGGGGCCTAGCCGCCCCGGCACGGTCCGGCAGCATGGTGCGACCATCGCCAGCATGTTCGGGGCAGAATGCCCCATCTACGCCACACCTGCTGAGAACATCCGGGCCGCCCAGGCGGTGAAGGATGAGCTGGACAAATACGACGATGACGAGCGCCGCCACATGAGGGAGCGAGTCTAGCAGCTCCTAGACACGGCTGCCGTGCAGCACGAGGCCGGCTGCCGTGCTGAAGTGCCCTTCCAGCGGAACAAAGAGCCGCCCCTTTGCCAAGATCACGGCGCGACGTCCCGGACGGCGACTGGCGGCGCCCGCGGAAGAAGAGGCAACGAGCCGGCTGCAAGCCGCAGCCGGACACGCCTTTCCATCAAGCAAGACGAAGACGGCCGCCTTCGAGCAGTCGTCAGGCGCCCTCGAGCAGCATTCGCCGGATCTTGTGCTATGATGACTCTGACTTGGTGGTCCAGCAGTCGTCAGGCGACTAGGACGCCAAAGATGCAAATATGGCAAGCTACCGCTTCCTCGTGCAGGAGCTCAGTGGATACTTTGACGGGTGTGAGTTTCTCCATGTGCCAAGAAATGATAATGATCAAGAAGATGCCTTGGAACAGATTGGCTCCACCCGACAAGCAATACCAGTCGGTGTCGCCCTACGCAGCCTTCTCAAGCCGTCAGTCAAGCCATCCCCAGAATTAGATTCCATCTTTTTGCCGGCTCCTCCCGAAGCAGTCGGATCCGACTTGAGGGTCCCAGAAGCCGGCACAGGGACTTCAGCAGATGGCCCGGGGACTGCTACAGCTGCACCTAGCTCGGGGACTCCAGAACCCGGCACGGGGATTGCAGCAGTCGGCCCGGGGACTTCTTCAACTCAGCAGGCGGAAGCAGTTGCCAGCCCGCCACCTCCCGACCCAACCGCCCTCATACAAGTTGAAGTTGTGTCAGTCAAAGAAATAGCAGCACCATCATGGGCTCAGCCAATTCCCAAGTTTTTGGTGAACGAAGAACTACCGACTGATGAGGTCTCAGCTAGACAGGTGCAACGGCGAGCAGCAGCATACACCATCGTCAATAGAGAGCCGGTACGGCGCAGTGTCACAGGCGTGTACCAGCGCTGCGTAGAGCCGGAGAAAGGCCAATCAATCCTCAGAGACATTCACCAAGGCAAATGTGGTCACCACGCGGCCTCAAGAGCACTTGTCGCCAAAGCTTTTCGCCACGGTTTCTTCTGGCCGACTGCTCTGGAAGAGGCCAAGGAATTGGTCCAAAAGTGCCAGGGGTGCCAGAGATTCCGCTCCAAGCCACACTTGCCAGCTTCTGCACTCAAGACTATTCCCATTGCTTGGCCCTTTGCGGTTTGGTGTTTGGATATGGTGGGGCCACTCAAGACAGCCCGTGGCGGCATGACTCATCTGCTTGTCGCTGTGGACAAGTTCACCAAGTGGATAGAGGCAAAGCTAATCAAGAAACTGAATGGGCCGACTGCCATGACTTTCATCACCGAGATCACCACTCGGTACGGCATACCGCATAGCATCATCACCGACAATGGCACAAACTTTGCCAAAGGAGCCTTGGCTCATTTCTGCGCGACTCAGGGCATCCGACTGGACTTAGCATCTGTTGCCCATCCGCAGTCAAACGGCCAGGGTGAGCGAGCAAACGGCCTCATCTTGTCCGGCATCAAGCCCCGACTGGTTGAGCCTCTAGAGCATTCGGTCGGCTGCTGGCTCGATGAGCTGCCGGCCGTCCTCTGGAGCCTGCGCACAACTCCGAACAAGTCGACCGGCTTCACGCCCTTCTTCCTTGTCTACGATGCTGAAGTCATCATCCCAACGGACATAGAGTTCGACTCCCCGCGAGTCACCATGTACACCGAGGTAGATGCCAAGGAGGCGCGATGAGACGGTGTCGACCTGCTGGAGGAGGGCCAGCTGTTGGCACTCAGCCGGTCAGCCATCTACCAACAGAGTCTGCGCAGATACTACAACCGCAAGGTGAAGCCAAGATCCTTCCAAGAGGGAGACCTTGTGCTTCGGCTGATCCAGCGAACAGCCGGCCAACACAAGCTCTCGGCACCTTGGGAAGGCCCTTTTATCATCAGCAAGGTGCTGGGCAATGACTCCTACTATCTGATCGACGCTTAGAAGCCCAGAGCGTGCAAAAGAGATGATTCAGGCAAGGAGATGGAGAGGCCGTGGAATGCAAACCTCCTCCGAAGATTTAAAGTTGAAAGCAGCATGTATCACGCTACCTTTTTGTATTATGTACAAGAAATCCGGGTCCCCCGAGAAGAACTCGGGGACCACCCTCCTTTTATCTATATGATAAGTGTTATGCCTATGAGTATGCATTCTTTCATCATTTTCCGCCTGGTACTGGGTCCGACCAGTCGGACTGGAGGTTTGCCGCCTTCTGCTATATGCCGCCTCCTGCAGCCGGACAAGTAATGTGCTGGCACCTAAAGCTTCCTCTGTCAGAAGCCGCAGCTCGCAGAGCGACTGAATGGCGGGCAGGGGTTGCAACACAATGCCCACATGAAAAATGGCTAAGGAAAAAGCGTATATAGTCGAGGTCGGCACCACACCTGTTCGGCCGGCTGCCGAGCAGACGGCCGGCCGGCTTCTATTTCACTTGCCAAAATCTCCAAACGGCTAAGTACTTGCCCTCCTGCAAAAAGCAAGTACTCAAACCAGCCAGAGTCCACAGAGCGGCTGCCTGGATGGCAAGAGGATAGCTAAGGGAGGACGGCAAAGGAAAAAGCAAGGAGTATCAAGCAAAGAAAGACAGGAGTCGGCAAAGCAAAAATTGCGGTCAGATATTTACATAGATAAAGGCCCATCGGCCGACATTCAACAAGTTTGATATAGACCCCATGGGTGGAATTGTGCAAATTTAATCAAAATGTCTAGACTAGCAAGCAGGAAAAGGAAAAGATAAACATCCTAAGGAGCAGCGGAAGATTCCGGCTGGGTGCTGGGGTCGGCTGTGCCGGTTCGCGCGGCAGGCGGCTCCGGCTGGGCGCTGGGGTCAGCAGTGACTTTTGGCACGGTGGACGGCTCTGGCTGGACGTTAGGGTCGGCGGTGCCAATTGGTGCTGCAGGTGGCTCCAGCTGGATGAAGGAGTCAGCCATGCCCGCTGACCCAGCAGGTGGCTTCGACTGGGCACTGGAATCTGCCACACCGGTCGGGGCGACGGAGGGCTGGATGACGGAGTCTGTGGCGCCCGTCGGAGGCACGGGCGGCTGGTTGATCTCTGCTTGGCCGCCTCCAGCAGTAGTCGGTGCTTTGGAGCGCGGATTGTTGCTTGAGGCCCGGTCAGGTTGGGGCTGACCATCCACCCCAGCTTCCGGCATGTCGTCATCACTCTCCTCCTCCTCCTCCTCCTCCTCCTCCTCCTCCTCCTCCTCCTCCCCTTCATCACTGGAGTCGATGACCTCGGCCAAGTCCTCGCTGTCCTCCGGGTTCAGCCCGAGCCACTCCTGCGGTGCCTCGGCGCCTTCCTCGACCACCTCCGGAACGAAGATGCTGGTGTCGGTGAAGTCGGCGATCGCCGCCGCCCTGTTGATAAGCTCGGCTTCCACCGCCACCAACTCCTCCTGTGCCTCCAGCCGGAACGTGGCTAACTGGGCTAGATCTAGCATAGGATACCATGCCTTGACAAACTCAAGGGCCCGACACGCTCCTTCCCGGGCTGCAGAGCCTTTCCAGGCCTCCAGGCGGCCGACCGCCACCTACAGCTAGTCGGCGGTCCAACTTGGGGTGCGCGGAGCCTGCAAGGCTGGCCAGAGGGCGGAAACCGCTTGGGCCCCGACACGCTGAAGACGGCACATCACTTGATGGGAGGGCCGAAGACGGGCCTGGATGCTGAGGATCTGCTCGTTGAGGGTCCGGGGGGGCGTCAACAGCAATCTACACGCCTTCCGCCCTCCGCTCCACGCGCTGGGCCTCGATGATTTGATTCGCGGTGACAGAGTGACCCGAGAAGAAATCTGCTCGTGAAGAAGGAAAGTAGAATGAAGTCAGAAACAAGCAGTCGGCTTAGACATAGGCCGGCAGCTCAAGACAAGAAATAAGAATAATAAAAGCTTACCATCGACCAAATCCTCGATCCTGCTAAAGCAGGCCATCGTCTGCGCCTCCTTGTTGGCCCAGGCGGCGCGCTCGGTTTCAAACTCGCCGAGGAGATCGGTTTCCTTCGCCTTTGCCTCCCGTTGGGCCGTCTTGAGGGCCTCCGTTTGCTCGGCGAGCTGAGCGACCAGCCGGTCTTGCTCCTTGGTCAGCTTGCTGCACTCCACCTCCTTGCCACGCAGAGCGGTGTTGGCTTCACCCAGCTGCTACTGCAAGGCTGTGTTGGCCTCTGTAAATGGAAAAGAAGTAAGAGCATCAGTCAAAAAGACAAAGAAGGACACAGTTGCCGGGAGATCCGGCCCGACTGCTCAGCAGTCGGACCGAATCTCCGGGACTACAGCCCGCGGGTGCGCCATCACGCCCCGCAGAGAAGAAGCAATTAACAAAGTTAGAGCCACTAAGGAGATTCGGCCCGACTGCTCAGCAGTCGGCCCAAACCCCGAGGCCTACAGCCCGCGGGTGCGCAAGCACGCCCCCGTGAAAAAAGAAGAAAGTCGAAGCTTACTCCGGCTCTCGGGAAGATGGGAGGTCTGCGTCTCCAGCTCCCATCCCTGGAGTTGTAGCCGACCGCGCGAAGATGGTGGTAGTCCTGCAAAAGGGATACCAGACGAAGTCAGCATTTGACACTTGCAAGATAAAGTTCTGGACCGCCTGCTCAGCAGCCGGCCCGAAAATTGGGGTCTACACCCAGTGGGTGCACTTGTGCGCCCCCACGAAGGAAGCAAGAAGATCAACCAATAAAGAGAGCCAAAGAAAACATACGCAGATGGTGGCCCACGAGTCTAGGAAAGCCTCGTTGCAACGCATGAGGGCTTCGGCTTTGGCCCAGAGTTTGGCCTGGACGTCAAGGGATGCCTGGTTTACGGCGCCCGTCCCACCCCCGTGTATCTAGCCGACCGGCGAGGCGCTGGTCACCTTGGTGTCAGGGACCGACGAGCTCGCGGCACCAGCCTCCAACGGCCGTGGTGCTGAAGCCGCGTTCTCAAGACGGCGACGTACGGGTGTGCGGACCTCAGGAGTAAGGTCCGTCACCACCACGTCCCCGGCTGGTGGCACTCGCGGCCCGGCCGGCTGCTCGGCCTGCGTCTCGCTTGTCATCGGCAACGGTGGCACGATGACGTCCGGCATGGCCACGTCGCCGCCCTCCCTCTCCATGACCGGCTGCTCGTCGCCGGCTCCTCCGGTCGTCGCCTCAAACTCCGCGGAGGTGGCACGGTGTTCAAAGGCGTCACTAGCAGCGGCTCCTGGCGGCGTGCAGCCTCCGCGAGCCGCTCCCTCTCTGCGGCTTCGGCCTATGCGTGCGCCAATTTCCTCGCCGCGGACGCTGCAGCCTTGTCCGCCTCCACCTTCGCCAGGTGGTCGGCCTCTTCCTCACGCACCTCCCGCGTGTTCCGTTCCGTCGCCTCCCGGAGGTCGGCGGCCGGATACCGGCTGGTGGAGGAGGTCGCTGCCGACCTGATGACTGAGGCGGCTCCCGACTTCTCAAGAATTATCAGGGGCCTGGGATAAGAAGACAAGTCAGAAAGTTTTTTCAGGCCGGATCGGCGAAGAAGCGGAAAGCATGGGAAGAACACTTACGCTGACACCATAACCGGCACCTTCGGTTGCCTATGATATTTGGCCACCTTGGCCGCAGCTTCCTTCCGCCTGGTCGCTGCGACCGGGTTCTTGGGCTTCTTCGGCGCGCTGCCAAACAGGACAGCGCCTTGCCTCTACTTGCGCTTGCCGCCACAGGCGGGCGGCCCAGAAGAGGGGCCGGCGCCGGTGTTGGTAGTGCTCCGGGCGTGTCACGGCTCGTCTTGATCGTCATCGTCGGGCCAAGTCTCCATGTCGCCGCCCTCCTCGGAGCCGCCTCCTCCACCACCGCCGCCTGTTGCGTCATCCACCAGGGCGGCCGCCCCCAAGTCGGGGTCGTCCACATCGCTCACCGCCCTGTCCGGCAGGTAGTCGCCACTCAGCCCCACGATGGCGGCTATCGCCTCGGACATATAAATCTGCACCCCAGAATGGAGTCGCGTCATGGCGAGAGCAAGACTAAGAAACAGAGCTGAATGAAGAAATGAAGGAAATTACGGCAGGCGGCGGCTCGTCGCGGGAGTACGGCCGTTTCCCGTACCACTAGTTACCCTCTGACATCTTGAGGTCGGAGATCTCATTCACCATCCGCGCGACCTCGGCAGTCGGCATCTCCTTCGTGCACAGCCGGCTGGGGTCGCGGCGCCCACTCATCCGGAAGATCGGATGAGGGTGGCCCTGGAGCGGGAGGACTCGGCGCTCGATGAAGGCGATGAGGAGGTCGGAGCCCACGAGGCCCTTCGACTCCTGGAGCACCCGGAGTCGGCCGATGGCGGCCGCGGCATCCGGCGACACCGGCTTCGGCTTGTAGCCCCAGTTGGGCCGGAGCCCGGAGGAAGGACCGGCCTTGTAGGCCGGCAGGTTGATGAAGTCGATAGCCAGATCGACGTTCTCAACATAGAAGTAAGATTGCTGCCACATCTTTACAGACTGTGGCAGCTTGACAATGGTGAAGGCGTTCCGTTTTGCCGGCCGGCGCACGATGACAAACCCGCCGCACTCGGCCGCCGTCTCCTTGGCAGAGGTGCCAAGCTTCCCGTAGAAGGATGCTCCCCACAGCTCGGGTGTGGGGAGGATGCCGATGTAGCCCTCGCACGCCGTGACGAAAGCGGAGAGTAGAGTCACGGTGTTGGGCGTGAGGTAATGAGGTTGGAGGTGATTGAAATCGAGGAATGAGCAGAGGAATCCGCTCACCGGAAGGCCGAAGCCACAGAGGAAGTGCGAGCGAAAGATGACCCGCTCGTTCCCCCTCGGTGCCGGCGAAATCTCCGCCTCCGGCGGCACCCGCGCCTTGACGAATGCCGCGTTTGGCATCCGGCGCGTGTCACGGAGGAAGAAGATGTGATCTTCAATCACTGTCGATCCGTCCCAGTCGCCACCCTTCTCGCGCGCCATGGTTCCAAGCAGGGCCGTGAAGGAGGAGGAGTGTGTCGGCGATGAACGGCGGCAGCACGGAGTGGCAGTGACGGCAATGGAGGAGAGAGCAGAGGAAGAAGAGAGAGTGGTAGGGGCGCACGAGCTTTGCCGCACCCCACCCCCCCTACTTATAGCCCTTGGGCTACGAAGCCGAGGGGGCGGGGCATGGGTCGTGGGATTAACTGCGCCCACGACGCCACGGACCCCCATTTACCGCGTGCATTCACCACACCTCGAGCGGTCGTGGGAATCGTAACCGCCCCCTCGGTGCAGCGGATCAGCCCGGGTGCCGAGGCGCGGTAGTGGCGGGTCCGGCCCGCTGTCACGTCCCATCAGGAGCGTGGGATGGAAGGCTGGCCGGGCTGGCGTGCACCATGTGGCGTGTTCGTGGCGGGCGGCGGCCCCAGGAAGCTTAGCAGGCACGCCACCTGTTTTCCCGCCTTGAAGTTCAAAAAACGACCAAAAAGTCCCGCCTGGCCAAGGCCGACTCCAGCAATCGGCTAACCGCGTGGCACATCGAACATTTTTTCCGGAGCTCGGTGGGGAGGGAAGCCACTGAGACTTTGCGGCCTCTCGACCACAATGCCTCACCGGCTTCGGGGACTACTGTCGGAGTAACGGGCCACGGGTAGCCTCACCCGAGTCCCTGCTTTTTTCAAGACTTTGGGCCAGCTCTGGCTTGCTGAGCCCCAAGCTGAAGCTCTACCCTCCGAGGGCCGGCTAGCTCGACAGCCGGCCACCAGCACCACGAGCGACCGACTCTAGCCAGCGGGCCTCTAGAGAGGGCGGCATCAAGCAGGCGGCCACCTCGCGCCCTCGGAGTTTGTGTCCCCTTCAATAGGACGTGGTGGGGCGTGGCTACACTGAAGCCCTTATCCCCGAATTGTGGGTTCGGCGTGGCCATAGTGCCCCGTATAGACAGAGATCTCGGCACAGCATGGCATTGTTGCCACCTACCCTTGGCGTCACACCGGACAGGCGGAGCCCTGCTCCCCACAACGGCTTGTCGGCATGACGCACGCCAGATCAGTCAGACCAGGGGAAGGCCGGCCTCCAGCAGGCGGCCATCCCCACCCTCGAAGCAAGGGCGCCATTAACCTGATGAGACCAGGTGTGGCTACAGTGATCTCCCACCACGCAACGGAACTGTAGCCACGCTGAGCTGACCAAGCCCGCGTCATTAGCAGCACATCTACAGTGAGCAGCCGCCAACCAGACCCGCCCGCGGCGGGGGCGGCCTATCTGCTCCATACCAGACCAGTCGGCGGGCCCCAGTAGTCGGCGGAGAAGCCGGAGGCCGGAGACGCTGACAGCCGGGCCCAGCAGCCGGCCTGATTACCATCGTACCCCTAGGGGTTAGGCCTATATGCCCCCTAGGGCACCCATGCAAAGGGTTCCCACTCTGATAGAACTAGCTAGATCACTAGAGCAGGGGAGAGCTAGCCTTGCCTTCTCCTACCTCTAGCATATAGCTCAAGGAGCATATTTGTATCACTTGTGCCATAGTGATCATGCGGAGACCCCGTAGAGAAGGTGTAGGGTTATTATCTCCAAGGAGAGCCCCAAACCTAGGTAAATTACACCGGCGTTCGTGTCTACACCTCATCCCGCTTCCGGGCACTGGGGACGTTCTACTCGCTCCCACCATGATAAGCCATCCTTTGGCATATGTCGCACCCAACCCCCGACATGATCCATTTTCTCTCCCTCGTATCGACCAGAATATTGATGCCATGGCCGGTTGTGAGAGTTTATGTTTACTGGATGCTTATTCTGGTTATCATCATATCAAGATGGCAGTTAACGACTAACAGAAGATGTCTTTTATCACCCCTTTTGGAGCCTTTTGCTATGTCTCTATGCCTTTTGTGCATAAGACTGCTCAGGTGACTTATCAACGCTGTGTTCAGAATTGCTTTCATAGTTAGATGGGGCGTAATGTGCATGCTTATGTGGATGATATTGTGGTGAAATGCAAAAAGAAGGGGCTCTCCTGGATGATATAAGGGAGACTTTTGGCAATCTCCGGGTCTATAAGTTGATGCTTAACACGGCCAAGTGTTTTTTTGGGTGTACCTGCAGGAAAGCTATTGGGCTTTCGTGTCAGAGAGGGGCATTGAGACTAACCTGGAGAAGATTAAAGCCATCACTTCATTGGCTAAGCCGTCATGTGTCAATGACATTCAGTGTCTGGTAGGTCACATCGCGTCTCAAAGCCAGTTCATAAGCCGCCTGGGAGAGAAGGCAATTCCTTTATACCAGATGATGAAGAAGATAGATCATTTTGTCTCGAGTGATGCTGCTAACAAGGCGCTTGAGGGGCTCAAAATACAGTTAGCTAAGCCGCCCATCCTTGTGGCTCCTATTGAGAAAGAACATTTGCTCCTGTATGTGGCGGTTAACAGTAAGGCTGTCAGTGTGGCGATTGTTGTACTAGTTCATCCTCAGTCCCCGCGAGGCTAATCCACCACAAGCCAGGAGTAGAGTTTTACACCACAAGGTGTCGTGTCCATTTCCTTCCTGTTCTTCAAGCTAGGCCATGAGAGCAGCGAGTTGATCGGCTAGAGAGGTTGAGTTCTTCGCACACGCCCCAGAGTTCGAACCTTTCTTGGGTCTGCGGAGCCTGGTATTCGACATCACCTTTGGCACGCGCAACAACTACCTCACCGAGCTCATCGACTTTGACGTCGCCCGCATCGAACTCCCGCATAATGGCATTCTCGGATATCCGGCCCTCCCCAAGTTCATGGCAGCGACAAACCTCAGCTCCAATATCATGTAGATGCCTGGGAGCAGCGGTGTCCTCACCGTGGCGGGGGACACCAAGGACACGCTCATGGCCCTCAGGCTCGCTTTCAAGGCCGCGACGGCCGCGACCGAATGCGGAAAGCACTCCGGAGATCCCGGAGGCTGCGCCGGCAAAGAAAAGGAAGTCGGTCTCCCAGGACCAGGCCGAGACAAAGCATGTGCCAGTCGACAACAACGGGGAATCAGGCCACACCTTCACCATAGGCGCCGGTCTCCCCCCGGACCAGGAAGAGATGCTAGTCAGCTTGCTCCGTGCAAACGAGGACATGTTTGCATGGGAGGCACTGGACTTGGTCGGCGTCCCGTGATGGGTGATCGAACACCATCTGATGGTGTGCCCCGACGCGCGCCCCATGAAGCAGAAGGCACGGCGGCATGCCCCGGAGAAGCAATCTTTCATTGTTCGGGAGGTTCACAAGCTGCAAGAGGCCAGCGTCATTAGGTAGGTGCGGCATCCAGATTGGCTGGCCAATTCAGTCATTATCTCCAAGATGGGCGGGAAGGAGCGCATGTGCGTCGACTTCACGAGCCTCAACAAGGCCTGCCCTCAGGACCCTTTCCCTCTTCCATGCATCGACCAGATCGTCGACTCCACCGCCGAGTGTGACTTGCTGTGCTTCCTGGATGCTTTCTCGGGCTACCACCAAATCAAGATGGCGGTGCAGGATGTTGACAAGATGGCTTTCTTGATCCCATGCAGGGTATACTGCTACACCTGCATGCCGTTCGGGCTGCGCAATGCCGACGCGACCTTCCAGCAATTGATGCACATCGCCCTCAAACGACAGCTCGGGAGAAACGACGAAGCATACATCAACGAAATAGTGGTCAAGATGCAGGAAGCGAAGACCCTCGTCGGAGATTTGGAAGAAACATTTGCCAACTTACGCAAGGTGAACTTCTGGCTCAATCGGGAGAAGTGCGTGTTTGGCGTCCTGTCCGGCAAGCTGCTGGGTTTTCTGGTGTCCCATAGAGGGATCGAGGCTAACCCAGAGAAGATCAAGGCAATAGAAAGGATGAGCCCACTGCAAACCCTCAAGGAGACGCGGAAGCTCGCGGGCTGCACGACTTCATTGGGGCGCTTCATCTCCAAGGTAGGCGAGCGCGCCCATCCGTTGTTCAATCTGATGAAGAAGAAGGGCCCGTTCGAATGGACTCAGGATGCCGAGACGACCTTCCAGGACCTCAAGAGGTACCTCACCAGCCCACCAGTCATGGTGGCACCTCATCCTCTTGAGCCCCTGGTGCTTTACGTGGCCGCCACACGCCACTCAGCCAGTGCGGCACTTGTGGCGGTCCGGGAAGAGTTCGCGGATGCGGGTGTGCGGCATAGCGCCCCGCTCCCGGCCATAACACTGCAGCCTTGGGACGACGCCCCAGAAGCCCCGGTTGCCCCGCTGGATGGCAAGGCTCCCGAGGGTCCCTCGTCTCAGGAGGGGCAGGACGCCATCAACTCCCCTCCCTCTTGAGCATCCCGTGTACTTCATCCTGCTCGCGCTCCTCATCACCTCCAGAAAGCAGCGCCACTACTTCCAAGGCCACCACATTAAGGTCATCTCTGCATACCCCCTGGAGAAGGTATTCCGTAGCCCCAATGCTCCACAAAGAGTCGCTGAGTGAAACATTGAGCTACATGCATTCTAGATGAAGTTCAACACCGCTAGAGTCATCAAGGGCGCGGCCCTCGCAGACTTTGTGGCAGAGTAGACTGATGCCCCTGATCGAGGGGTGAGCGAGGACGGTTACCTCACACCTGGAGATGAAGCACTTGATGGGTGGGTCATGTACTTCGACGAAGCGTTCGCATGCCAGGGCGCGGCGGCTGGAGCCATGCTCATCTCGCCTACCCAACACAAGCTCCACTACGTCGTGCAGCTCTAACAACATTGCAGAGTATGAGGGCCTGAAAGCCGGCCTCAAGGTTGCGGTGGCTCTGTGGGTCAGGTGCCTCACCATTAAGGGCAACTCCCACCTTCCCGTCAACTTCTCCAACAAGGCGTACAAGCCAAAAGACGAGCACATGGAGGCATATCTTGAAGAGGTACGCAAAATTGAGAAACTATTCTTGGGCCTGGAATTGCAGCATGTACCCTGTGGCACGAACCAAGAGGCAGACGACATAGCCAAGAGGGCATCCCGGGGCCACCCCTAGAAGCTTGGCATCTTCGAGGACTAGCGCTGCCTCGAGAGGAGCCGCCCATGGGGCCCGACCTCGGGAGCCCCCCTGCTTCTCGTGCTCGAACCTCGGGAGGGGTGCTGGACCGAGGAGTTCTAAGCGTACCTTCTCAGAGGCACCTTGCCAGAGAAGAAGGAAGATGCAGAACGTGTGGCCCACCAGGCCATAGCGTACTGCATCTAGAATGGCGAGATCTACCAAAGGCACCCAAACAACGCTTCTCTACGGTGCATCTCCAAGGAGCAGGGGTGCAAGCTGCTAGTTGATATCCACATCGGGGATTGCGGGCATCACTCTTTGTCATGCACCCTCATGGGCTAGGCATTCCGTAGCGGGTTCTACTGGCCCACGGCGCTCAACGATGCCACTCAGCTGGTGAGATCCTCCGAGGCATGCCAATTCCATGCCAAATAGATCCACCAGCCCCCTTAGGGCCTCCAGACCATCCCGCTCTCATGGCCGTTCGTGGTGTGGGGGCTGGATATCCTGGGTCCATTCCCTCGAGCTGCCGGGGGCTACCGCTACCTCTACGTCACCATCGACAAGTTCACCAAGTGGGCAAAGGTGGAGCCTGTGCGCACCATCCCGGCAGGCTCGACCGTCAAGTTCATCAAGGGCCTCGTTAGCCATTTTGGTGTCCCCAGCCGTATCATCACTAACAATGGCTCTCAGTTCATGGGCAACCTTTTCAAAACATATTGTGGTAACCTTGCAACGTAGATATGCTACACTTCGGTGGCACACCCGCGCAGCAATGAGCAGGCCGAACGCGCCAATGCGAATGTCCTGAGCAGTCTCAAGACAAGGAGCTTCAAGAAGAAACTCGAGGCCTATGGTAGGGACTGGCTCGATGAGCTCCAGTCCGTGCTGTGGTCCATTTGCACCACCGCGACCAAGCCTACAGGTGAGACCCCGTTCTTGCTCATCTACGGGGCTAAAGCGGTCCTCCGTCATGAGATCAAACATTGCTCCCCGCGGGTCTTGGCGTTTGACGAGCCATGCCAGGACACCTCATGAGGGATGGACCTCGTGCTGGGGGAGGAGCGCCGCCACCAAGCCTCGCTCCATGCAGCAAGGTACCAGCAGGTGCTGCCATGGTATCACTGCCGTAGCTTCCACTCCAAGACCCTCGAGGTGGGTGCCCTCGTCCTAAGGCGGGTGCTCTCCAGGGAGGGGCTTCACAAGCTCTCGCCCATGTGGGAGGGACCATTCAGGATCGCCCGTGTCTCCAGGCCTGGCACCGCGTGCCTGGAGACACAGGACAGGGTCCCCATCTAGAATGCCTGGAACATCCAGCACCTCCAGAAATTCTACCCATGACCAAGGCCATGCGCCCGTGAAGATCTCCCCTCGTGACAGTCATTTAATACTGAGTTGGGGCTGTACACGCCCCGGAGTCTCCTGAGTGCCGCCCCTGGGTCTCACAGGGCTCCCACGCACGTCCTAGTGGAGGCCCCATGCTTCGTGCTGGTGGGAATTTAAGAAGACTAGTGTAAGTGCCGGACGCGGCTGTTCTTTTGCTTGCTTTTTGTAGCTGGTTTGCAACTTCTTGAAATGAAATTCAGAGCTTTCACATCTGTTGTTTGCAAGGGTTGGGAAATTTTTTCTCCTTGCAGTGTTCGCTCTTTCAAATCTTGTTTTAGGGAGAGTGACAGTTGCCCGTCCCTCTTCCTCGCGCATCCCGCATGTGGGGGATGGGCACGATGTGTGCGCTTGGGCTCGCCCGTGAACACTCCTCACCAAAGCCTTGCTGCCCTAGCCTTTGGTGTCTTAATCCTCGCGCGACACTCTCAAACAAGCTCATGGGCATGCATGTCCTCTCAAGTCTGTATCTCTGGGCATTGCGACATGACATACTAGCAGCAACCAGCCCACGCTCGGGGGCTCGCATGAGGTATGTCACCTCATGAGATCTCCTAACCCTGCAGCCGCATGACGCCTCCTGAGGCTCAACCACTTTCGAGTTTTCAAGAAGGAAGCCTTGGAGAAAGCCCGTGGAACAAGGCGCGCACAGGAAACCCAAGGCCTAGAGAGGCGTGCCCTTGTAGCACGCGAGTCTACCGCAAGCACATTAAGCTAAGTCATCCTAATCACAACCAGCAGCAACACGGATATCACAACACAATATAAAAATGATAAGGATAGCATAATGGCGCAGACGCCATGGTTCATTAAATGCCCTAACAGGGCCTTCTACATTTTTTATGCAGGAGAAAGAAAGAAACAAAAGCGGTCGTGTGACTACAGCGGCTCCTGAGACCCGGCTCCCGCAGTGTCCGCGCTTAGTCGGGGTCCTCCTCCTGCTTCACCGGAGCACGGCGGTGGGGTGGCTCGTCGCCTTCCCTGGTCCTTGCGCAGCGGCGTGGCAGCTCGTCGTAGTCATCTTCTCTCATACTCCCCCGGAAGAAGAGCCACCGCTGCTGGAGGCGGCACGGCCGTCATCAAGGGAAAGCTCACCATCAGCAACGGTGCCACGCCTCTGGCCTTCGTCATTGTTGTCGTCGTCATCACTGTCGCTCTCCGAGCAGCGCCCAACACTACTAAGAAAAGGCTTGCTAGTGGCGCACCTGTTTTGGCTACTAATGGCGAACTACAGGTGCGCCACTAGCATCATGCCATTAGAATTTAATACTAATGGCGCACCCCTGGTGCGCCATTAGTATACCAGCTACTAATGGCGCACCAGGGAGTGCGCCATTAGTATATCACACGGTGCGCCATTACTATCTGACTTTGTAATGGCGCACCACATAGAAGTGCGCCATTACTAACAATTTTTTTTCAATTTTTTTTCAAATTTTTTTTCGTTTTTTTCTTAATCTCGGGTCACTATGGCTTAATCTCGGGTAAATATGCTTAATCTTAAGTCAAATCGCACTAAGTGGTCAAACTTCCCGGAAGGTCACCCATCCTCACACTACTCCAGCTCGAGCACGCTTAACTTCGCAGTTCTATCCAAACCCCAGCACCACCTCACTTTAAGAGGCACTTGTTGATATATCTATCATATTAATCTTATTAAACCTTGTTGATGTCTAGGACTTTGTTCATGTTCATGAGTATGATGAAATTTTGAAAAATATTTCAAACTTCCCGGTCATATTATGTATCATATTTTGAAAAAAAATCCAAAAAAAAATATCGAAACCAATTTTTTTCTGTTACTAGTGGCGCACCTAGCAAATGGTGCGCCACTAGTAAGTTTGAAATTTTTTCCATTTTCCCCTCTAGATCTTAAAAGCCCGTAACTTTTTTTCGAGTAGAAGATTTTTGAGGATTTCGAGTAGAATATTTTTCATATAAAAAACTTTTTAATCCGAGTTCATATGCAAAAGTTATGCCCATTTTACAAATTCCAGAGAGATTTTGCAAATAAAGCCGTAATTCATATTTGTAAATTTTCCCAACAAGTAGACCATATATCACATTGGAAACTTATTTTCTTTTATTTTTTTGACATTTCCATCATTTTCTTTTATTTATTTTTAACTGAAAAGGCGGTCCACTTGGGGGGTGTGCATTCGATGGATTTTTTGTCAAAACTAGTAATGGTGCACCGTGGGTGTGGTGCGCCATTACTAGTTAAACTAGTAATGGCGCACCACACACATGGTGCGCCATTACTAATTTAAAAAAAATAAAAAAATTGAAAAAAATTGAAAAAATATTGTTAGTAGTGGCACACCATGGATGTGGTGCGCCATTAGTATGTGGACACTAATGGCGCAGCAACACATGGTGCGCCATTAGTATATAGTAGTGGCGCACCACATGTGTGGTGCGCCATTAATGTCCATATTATCTATAGCCCTTTTCCTAGTAGTGCTATGTGCTGTCCATCTTCCCTGAAGACCCTGACCTAGAGGGTCGCGGCGCCGTCATACCTGAAGTGCATGGTGCGCCTCCCCTGGACGCCGCGCACGCGGGCAAACAACTGCCACACGCAGTTCAGGAACAAGTAGCTGGCGGTGGTGACCTCGACCTCCACCCAGGAGGCCTAGCTACAGCAGCCGTCGGCCTGCAGCCAATGGCCGCCGGGTCCCCCGGCCGATCACGCCTGCAAAGAAGCGCGGAAGCTGGAACTAGACACATGCAGCCCTCTCCGCACACACCACTAACTAGAGGGATGCGTCGGCTGAGTGGGACCGTGGGCACAGTGGCCGGACGACCACTGCGCGCCTCCCCCTTTGTTGTGGCTGCCCCGGCCGTGGCAACTCCGCCGCGGGAAGGTGCACCCCGCGACCGTCGGAGATGGCGCCGACCTTTGAGGGGGTGCGCCCGCGCCCTCGAGAAGCAACTGTCGGCGTCACAGCGTACCTGCGGGGATGGCCGCATCCCCTCTTGGGGGGCGGTGAGTCCGGCCCCTCCTTGTGGGTCCTTCCCTTCTCCGCGGCGAAGAACCTCCTCACTGGCACCATGGATGCTCTGGCGAGATGATGGGACGAAGAGGAAGGAGGAGCGAGGGCAAGAAGATGAAGATGGGATTGGGGGTTCCGCCCCCTCCCCCATTCATAGTCGGCGGAAGGCCAGTCGCTGGCCTCTCATGATTCTAGGTAATGATGGTTTTTCTGCATGCACCAGGCAGTTGCCAAGTCGGGTAGTTACCGAGGCGGCGTGGGGAAGTGGAGACGCCCACGTCCCATCAAGCGCCATGTGTCAATCCGGTCTGCAAGTGATTGGGACCCGCGGCGCTTCGCCCTTGCCCTTTGGCTTCGCCTCGAAGCCAAGTCCGAGCACGCCTTGGGCCCTAGGGCTACTGTCAGTGTTCCGGGAACCAGGGTACCCAGACTTGCGTGCTTGCAGCCC
Source organism: Triticum dicoccoides (assembly GCF_002162155.2). NCBI lineage: Eukaryota > Viridiplantae > Streptophyta > Magnoliopsida > Poales > Poaceae > Triticum > Triticum dicoccoides. Next base: position 321,345,544 of record NC_041393.1, read on the forward strand.
ACGGTGTCGATGGAGCCATGTGCTGGGCTACAGGCAACCGGGCCTAGGTACCTCCATTCCTAGAACGCTGACAGAAAGGGCTCCCACCATAAAATTACACGAGCAGGGAAGACTTCGTCAGGGGTATGTCGTGCTTTTATCAGTGGGGGCTGCTCCTCGAGGGCCACAAGGGGACTCAAGACAACCCCTTTCTGGTGGCGCCAGACCCCGAGGGCTCCGTGGTCGAAGCGCCCCTGGCAACAACGAAGGGGCGTGTTGAACCGCCCACTACGCAGCGGCCCGCCCCTACGCCTACGAATGATGGTGGCACTGTCACGCCTTGGGGCGCGGCCACCGCCTCAAATGTGGGGAGCCAAGCGTCGAACTCTAGGGTGCCAACTCCCAGGCCTCGTGCCTCTCGGAGGAGGGGGCGGCCGGAAGACAGCGTTGGCTCGCCACCGTGGGCCCTGAGGAGGAGAATGTTGCTCTCCATGGACGAGTAAGTGTCCTGCTATCCTTGATTTTCACGCGGCAAGCTTCTCTAACCTCTTGTACCTCAAGTTTTCTCCGGACGAAGAGACGAGGGCGCTCACACTGCCATCTCCTAGGGGCGCAGGGTGAGCAGCGGCAGTGCGTTCCTTGAGCCTTGCGGCCGAGTCCACGAGTGAGGAGACGATTGCGGCTTTCTTGAGGTGACCTTGGGGGGGCCTCTGCTATGCATTCCTAGTGCCCTCCATCGAAACCGGGATCAAGCTCGAAAGGGCAATGCGACCGCTCTTCTCATCAACTCTTGCCAATGGCCGGATCTGCCATAGGTCGATGGCCCCCATGGGTAGGGTGTCGAGCCCACGCCAGGTTGCACCCCGGGCAGGGGAACCAGACAAGGGGTCGGCTGGGCCCCGGACCCCGGCGAGCGTGGCTGAACCTTCCCGTGCCTCCATCGTGGAAAGGAGCGCGAAGCGAGGCCCAGGGCGGGCGTTGGAGCTCACACGCAGGAGTGGTGTCATCAGTCATGGCCTTCTCTGGGATGCGAGGGGCATACTAAACCGTCTCGAAACGGAGCTTCGCGACATCGACTCGTGTCTTGAGGACGAGCACTTGCACCTGGAGCGGGGTTGGTGCCAGCTTGAAGTCGTCGTCAACTTCAGCCACCTGCGGCACGAGTCTGGTCACTCGAAGGACGATAGTTCTTCCACCGCAGCGAAAGAAGCTCGCGACTGTGCCTTCGAGGAGGCCGAGGCCGCGGACCGACTGCGCGAGGCCGTAGAAACCCGCGAGCGGGAGCTCCTGGCCTCAAACGCTGCCCTAGAGCGGCAAGACCAAGCACGCGAACCCACCCCCACCGTCTCAGCAGAAGGGCCATCAACACGAGAAGTGAGGCTCTGCACTCTTGAACAGGCGTTGGCGCTGGTGGCATCCGAGCAAAGCCTGGAGAACGAGCGGCTGGATCTGATGGAGCGCCAAATAATACCCGCCAAAGCTTCACTTGCCTAGTGCAAAGGAGAGGCCAGTGCCTCCCTGGCCTCCCGGGGGCGAGGGTTCAGGTGAAGATCGAGGAGGGGATCGCGAGGGCATGCCGGGCACTCATGAAGGACCACCAGCAGAAATTGAAGTTTCAGGAGACCCGTTTCCACGCTCGGCGGAGAACTGCAGGACGAGCTTGATGGCCTCAAGAAGAAGCTGGCCGAGGTGGATAAGCAGCAGAAGACCGCAGTAGACGCCAAAGCCGCAGCCGAAGCCGAGCTGGCATCCCTTTATCGGCAAGTGGGGGTGTCACTTCCCTCATGGAGCAGGCAACGGACGAGGCGAAACGGGTTCGAGGGTTGCAGCACATGCGCTCCGAGATGTTCCGAGACCTCAAGTGAAGGGCTCACCGTGCCTTGAACTCCATCTGCAAGGAGAACGTCTCCATCCCGCTCGTGCCCGATGACGCTGGCTACCTCGTCTTCTTTAGTAGGATCGTGGAGCGGCTTGAGGGAGGTGAGGATAAGGTGGGCAAGCTCATGGAAGAAGAAAGCCGTGACCTCCTCGCGCAGGCGGTGACGCGCATCTTCCGTCGTCTCTTTCATTCTGATCCCAACTTTGACTTTGAGGCTGCGATAGCACCCATGCCCAGGGTGATTCGCGACGCCCTAGGAGAGTGGGTGGAGGACCATGTGGATGCTCTGATCGCACGGTTTGCCCCTGACATTCATGAAGACCAACACGAAGCCGAGGGGCATGGAACTGACGATAGATATGATGACGATGCGACTCCTTAGGCCGCCTTCCTTCTATTTACCTGCTGACACTTGAGCATGGCCCCACGGGGATGTAAAGGGTGTTGATGGAAACTCCTTAATGATGTACCGAACTATATTTGTGCCTTGCTAGACTGCCTTTCCCTTATGCTTATTCTGTGTTAATAGCCCTCAAGGGAGGGTCGGTCGTCAGTGATAGGATAGGTCGCGATGCCCGGGCAAGGCCAGGAGATGAGCACCCTTGAGGCCAGGAGATATGCAACACGTGCATGCTGGCTCGCTCATGAGCGTCGCGGGTGGACTTAAACACCAAAGTCTTGGCAAGGTGGTGTGCACAGGGGCAGACACGCGACCTTTGTTGCCTCGGTCCTTAATGCCGCTGGGGCCGGACCAACAACAAGCACCATGGCCATCCCCCACTCGCAGGATGCTCGGGAGGGGGGCATCAGGCAACGGTTGCTACTTTTTTAGAGGAAATTTAAGAAAGGAAACTCTGCAAGGAAAAAAACAACCATTCTCTAAGAAAAGACACAAAACCTTCAAGCTTTATTCAGAGAAATTGCAAACTTGGTTTACAAGAAAAAGGGAAAAGGCTATTGCGTCTGGCGCCTACACTAGTCTTCCCACCAGCACGGAGCATGGGCCTCCACTTGGGCGTGGGCATAGTCGTTGTTCTACCGTTCCGCCAGCATGGAGCATGGGGCTTCCACTTGGGCGTGGGTGGGAGCTCCCGCGAGGCCGTGGGACGGTGCACCAGGAGACTCCGGGGCGTGTACAGCCCCACTCAATATTATGTGAGAGTGTCACGGGTAGAATTTGCGGAGGTGTTGGATGTTCCAGGAGTTATGCACAGGGACCCTGTCCTTCGTCTCCAGGCATGCAGAGCCTGGCCTGGAGACATGGGCAACCCTGAACGAGCCCTCCCATATAGGTGAGAGCATGTGGAGGGCCACCCTGGAGAGGACCCACCTCAGGACGTGGTCTCCGACCTCGAGAGTCCGGGAGAGGATGTTGCGGCTGTGGTAGCACTGCAAGGCCTGCTGGTACCTCACAGTGCGGAGGCAGGCCTGGCGGCGGTCCTCCCAGCCGAGCACAAGATTAGTTCCCCGTGAGGCATCCTGGCACAGCTCGTCGAATGACAAGACCCGCGAGGAACCATGCTTGATCTTAGACGGGAGGACTGCCTCGGCCCCGTACACGATGAACAAGGGAGTCATGCTGGTGGGCATAATCATAGTGGTGCAGATGGACCACGACGTGGGCTGCAGCTCGTCCAGCCAGACCTTGCTGCAGGCCTCAAGCTTCTTTTTGAAGCTCTTGGTCTTGAGGCCCCTGAGGACCTCTGCGTTGGCGCGCTCAGCCTTGCTGTTGCTCCGTGAGTGTGCCACCGAAGCGTAACATATCTGCGTTCCAAGGTTAGCAGTATGACCTGAAGAGGTTGCTTGTAAACTGGGAGCCGTTGCTAGTGGTGATACGGTTAGGGATGCTGAACCGGCTCACGAGGCCCTTGATGAACTTGATGGTCGAGCCTACAGGGATGGTGCGCACAGGTTCCACCTCCGCCCACTTGGTGAACTTGTTGATGGCAACGTAGAGGTAGCGGTAGCCACCGGGCACACGAGGGAACAGGCCCAGTTTGTCCAGCCCCAAGACCATGAAGGGCCACAAGAGTGGGATTGTCTAGAGCCCGTGCGCTAGCTGATGAATCTGATTGGAAACAAACTGGCAGGCCTTGCAGGACCGGACGAGCTCGGTGGTGTTGTGGAGCATCGTAGGCAAATAGAACCCACTACGGAATGCTTTTCCCACAAGAGTACGCGACAAAGAGTGATGCCCGCAGTCTCCCCCAGGGATGTTGGCCAATAGTTCGCGCCCTTGATCCTCCGATATGCACCTTAGCGACACATTGTTAGGGCCCCTATGGTACAGCTTGCCATCCCTTAAGTAGTAAGCTATGGCCTGCCGAGCCACACGCTCCGCTTCTCTGTCCTTTTCTGGTAGGGTGTCGTGGAGCATGTAGGCCTTGAGCTCCTCAACCCAGCTGCCTGCCTGAGGCTCCAACGCCAGAAGCAGGCGGGCTACTAAGGTCAGGCCATAGGCTAGGGTGCCTGTGGCCAGCACGGGTGATAGCTCCTCTAGGAGCACTGTCGGGCCAGCTGCACGGGGTGCAGCGGATGGCTTGAAGAGCCTTTCTTCAAACATGCCAGGGTTTTGAGGCTCGCGGTTGGATGCTCGCTTGGTGACATCATCAGCTTCCTTGTTCGCGCCACGTGGGACGTGCTGCAACTCCAAGCCCAGGAAACACTTTTCAACTTTACGTACCTCCTCAAGGTATGCCGCCATATGCTCGTCCTTCGGCTTGTACTCTTTGTTGGAGACGAGGAGCTAGAAATTGCCACTGATTGTGAGGCGCTTGACCCACAAGGCGGCCGCGGCCTTGAGCCCGGCGATTAGGCCTTCATACTTCAAAATGTTGTTGGAGACCTTCTCACCATGTTGGAAGCAAAGTTGGACGGCGTAGTAGAGCTTTTCTTTGGCTGGGCAGACGAGCACGACCCCGTGCCCTGCCATGATAAGGCGCCGTCGAAGTGCATAACCAAACTGTCAGGTGCCTCATCTCTCCAGGCGAGAGGGACTGGTTCTCACGCAGCCTCCCATCATGGGTATCCGTCCACTCCGCCACGAAGCGACAAGAGCCACCCCCTTGATAACCCTAGTCGTACACAACTCCAACTGGAAGGCTTGCATCTCAATGTTCCACTCAGTAACTCAGCCAGCGGCATTGGGGTTGTGCAGAACCTTCCCTAGGGGGTACGCGAAGACAACCTTGATATGGTGGCCTTGGAAGTAATGGTGCAGCTTCCTGGAAGCAACTAGGAGCGCGAGAAGGAGCTTCTGCTACATAGGGTAACGTGCGCGCGTATCCCGAAGTACTGTGCTGATGAAGTATACAGCATACTCGACAAGAAGTGGGGCGTCAGTGGAGGCTTGCCTCTAGCGGGGCGCGAGGAGCTTCGGCGCCACGCCAGGCAACAGAGGGGCGTGGGGCCCGGGAGCGCTGCCCTGCGATATCGAGGACTCGAGGGGCACATCGGCCTTGCGAGAGCCGTTGGGCCTCTCTTTGGTGCTGACGAGCTCCCCCCAAACTGCCACGAGCGTCGTGCTGGTCGAAATCAGGGTGGCTGCCAAGTAGAGCACCAAGGGCTCGCGGAAGCGGGGTGCCACCATGATGGGTGGGCTTGTGAGGTACCTCTTGAAGTCTTCAATGGTTGCATCCACTTGTGGGGTCCACTCAAAGGAACCCTTTCTCTTCATCACCTTGAAGAATGGTAGGGCGTGCTCGCCAAGCTTGGAGATGAAACGCCCTAGGGAAGTCACACATCCCGCCAACTTCTGCATCTCCTTGAGGGTTTGAGGTGGGCGCATCCTTTCAATGGCCTTGATCTTCTCGGGGTTGGCCTCAATTCCTCGGTGTGAGACAAGAAAGCCAAGTAGTTTGCTGGAGGGGACTCCGAAAACACACTTCTCAGGGTTAAGCCTCAAACTCAACCTGCGCAGGTTGACGACTGTTCCTCCAGGTCTTCGATCAGTGTTCTAGACACAAAGGACTTGACCACGATTTCATCGATTTAGACCTCCGCATTTCTCCCCAGCTATGGCCCCAGCGCGATGTGCATTAACCACTGGAAGGTGGCACCAATGCTCCTCGGCCCGGAAGGCATGCAGGTGTAGCAGTACATGCCACACGGAGAAATGAAGGTCGTCTCCTCGACATCCTCCGACGCCATCTTAATATGGTGGTAGCACGAGAAGGCATCCAAGAACCACAACGGATTACACTTCGCAGTGGAATCTACGATGTGGTTGATGTGTCGAAGCAGGAGCGGATCCTGAGGGCAAGCCTTGTTGAGACTCTTGAAGTGGACGCACATGCAGCCCTTTCCTCCCTTCTTGGGAACGACGGTTGAGTTGGCAAGCCACTTTGGATGGCACACCTCTCGTATGACCCCTGCCTCGTGCAGCATGTGTCCTTCTTGGACAATGAATGCATGCTTCTTCGGTGCTTGAGGCCGCCCCATCTGCTTGACCGGACGAGCGTTGGGGCACACCGCCAGGTGGTGTTCGATTATCTCCCTCGAGACGCCGACCAGATCAAGTGCCTTCCAAGCGAACACGTCCTTGTTCACTCGGAGGAAGGCGACGAGCACCTCCTCCTGCTCCGGGGGGAAGCAGACGCTAATGGTGAAGGTGGGGCTCGAGCCATCGCAGTCAACTGACACCTTCTTCAGATCGGCGTGATCCTGGGAGAACAACTGCTTCTTTCTCATGGGCGCGGCCTCTGGAGCTTCCGGGGTGCCCTCGGTGCCAGGGCGTGAGGCCGTTGCGGCCCTGTAGGTGAACTTGCAGGATCGAACGATATCCTCCTTGTCTCCAGTTATGGTGACAACACTACTGCTGCCTAGCAATTTGATGACGATGTAGCCTGGATGGGTCACCGCCATGAACTTGGCAAGAATGGGATATCCCAAGACAGCATTGTAAGGGAGACTGACGCAGGCCACGTCGAAGTCGATCAACTCGGTGCGGTAGTTGTTGCAGGTGCCGAAGGTGAGAGGGAGGCGCACCTGCCACAGGGGATAGGTGGAGCCGCCGGTCACCCTAGAGAATGGCCTAATGGGCATTAGGTGGTTAGAACGTACTTGAAGCGTTCGAAGGTCTCCATGGGGAGGACGTTGAGGCCGGCGCCGCCATCGATGATGATCTTGGTGACTGAGATGTTGCCGATGGTCGGCGTGCACAACATGGGGAGCGCGCTGGCGGTGGTCGCAGACTTGGGGTAGTCCCTGGAGTCAAAGGTGATGACGACCTCGGGCTGCGCGCAGCTCCTCAAAGCCTCAGGCTGTGGCCGAGCGGCATTCTCCTGGCGGAAGAGCAGCTTGGCAATGTGACGACATGAAGGCGCCTAGGATCCATCGAGGATGCCATGGCCGCGTGGGGCCCCGGTATCGTGAAGCGCGCGATGAACCGACCACGAAGCTCTCTCCAAGAGGAGACCGAGGCCTATGGGAGGCTGAGGAGCTAAGTGCATGCGATGCCCTCTAGGGCCAGAGGGAACCAGTTAGTCGTGGCCTTGTCGTCGCTGCCTGCCACAAGGATGCTTTGGGTGTACAGCTGAAGGAATTCTTCAGGGTCATCCGCGACATAATAGCGCGGGGGCAGGACCAGAATAAATCTCACTGGCCACTGCACTCGGTATAAGACAAGAGTGAAGGTCGAGCAACCTGCAACGTTCAGGAGAACGGCGGGACGAACGGCATTGGCCATGGGGGTGGGAAAGCGGTTATGGAGCGAGGCAGAGCAAAGAGGAATGACTTTGGCACACCCCTACCTGGTGCGCCAAATGTCGGAATCGAGGCTCTACGGACCCTACGGATGGTACGAACTCTGGGGTGTGCACGAAGAATTCCTCTATGCTACAGCTTTCCGATCACTGTCTCATGGCGATGCTCCCTTATGCTCGAGACAGATGGAAGAGGAATGGGACATGGAGATTTACCTAGGTTCGGGCCACCTTGTGGTGTAAAACCGTACTCCTGCTTTGTGGTGGACTACATCGCGAGGAGGATTGATAATCCCCAGGTGCAAGGAATCATCATAGCAATTTCCAAAGATGGAAGTGATAAGTACGGAGTGTCGAACCCACAAGGAGCTAAAGGTAAGATCTATAATCTCTCAAATTTGTGACGAATACAACTCTACGTAGATCGAGCGTTAGCTTTCATCTAGAAACGAGAAATAAAACTATGTTGTGGGTATAAAGAGCATAGCTTTGCATGATATCAGAGAGCTAAAATATAAAAATAGGTGATGTTAACATAAAGTTAGAATATATTGCAATATATTACAAATAGCTAGTTTGGAATAATGATGTATCGGTGTGCGGAATTGTCCTAGGCAATTGTTAACAAGATCGGTAATCATTATTGCAATTTTATATGAGGGTGAGGCATGAGCTAACATACTTTCCATACTTGGATCGTATGAACTTATGATTGGACCTCTAGCAAGCATCGGCAACTACTAGAAACCATTAAGGTAAACCCAACGATAGCATTAAATGTCAAGTCCCCTTTACTACCATACGCAACAACCCCCTTACTCGGGTTTAAGCTTCTGTCACTCTAGGAACCCACTATAAGCGAATCATGAACGTATTGCAACACCCTACAGTGGGAATCCCTCACGGGTGCGTGGCACGGAGGGCACCATAGGACAACACCAAGATAAAACATACAACTCAAACCAATCAGGATCATCAATCAACCCAAAGAACAAAAGAGATCTACTCAAACATCATAGGATGGCAACACATCATTGGATAACAATATGTGGCATAAAGCATCATGTTCATGTAGGGGATTACAACAGGGTGCGGGAGAGTGGACCACTGAAAAGAGATGAAGAAGGTGATGAAGACGGTGATGTTGATGAAGACGATCACCGCGGCGATGGTTCCCCCAGCAGCACTCCGACGCCACCGAGAGAGAGAGGGGGAGAGAGTCTTCCCCTTGTGCTTCCTCCTCCATGGCCTCCCCCTAGATGGGGAGAGGTTCTCCCTCTGGTCCATGGTGCTCAGAGGGGCGGGAGCCCATCCAAGATTTGATCTCTCCCTCTATTTCCTTCTATTTTTGCGACCCCTGTTTCTTGCCTTTCATCATTTCTTAAATTCCCGGAGATCTGTAACTCCGATTGGGCTGAAATTTCAACACAAGTTTTATCCAGATATAATATTTCTTGCGGCGAAAGAAGGGCACGAACCACCTTATGGGGTGGCCATAGGCGCGCCCAAGGTAGGGGGCGCGCCCCTCGAGCTTGTGGCCCCCTCGGGCATCGTCTCGCGTTGATTCTTTTTACCAAAAATCATAAATATTCCAAAATAAATCACCGCAAATTTTTATCTCGTTTGGACTTCGTTTGGTATGGATATTTTGTGAAAAAAATGTAACAAACAGGAACTAGCACTGGGCACTGGATCAATATGTTAGTGCCAAAAAATGATATAGAATGTTGCCAAAAGTATATGAAACTTGTAGAATATTGGCATGAAACAATAAAAAATTATAGATACGATAGAGACGTATCAAGGATGAGTATGAGAGTACAAGGAAGACCTGCCTTGGGAGGGCTCAAGGATCAGTTTCTCTCTATGGTGGAGACTAACCTATATTTATACTGGCCCTGGTCCTCTTCCTCCAAGGTTTTAGGCAGGAAGAGACACCACAACGGCCAAATTCAAAGTTGGACAGGAGTAAACCCTATCCTAACTAAAGGTGGTCTTCATCTGCAAAGCTTCTGGTCGTGACGCGCTGGTGGGCTCGGTGATGACCTCCGTCCTATCGAGCACGTGGTCTTGGTCTCGTAGCACCGAAGCGGTAAGCTTGGGGGTTCCTTGGGAGCCTGCATGATGGATTTGTCCCTCTAGCACAAAAGATTCAACTGTCCTTGCCTACGCCCACTGGTGCCTCCTAGCTCATTTCGTCGTGGCTCATGTCACCATGCACCTCGGGAGGCAGGGTGCAAGCCTAGAGATGTCTGCTCCTCAGGAGGCAGCCTCGAGGGGTGCTCCTCGGGGGGCCTAGTTGTAGTTCCCCTCGCGAGGCAGGGGCCCTCAGGAGGGTCTTGCTCGTGAAGTCTTGATGCTGGGTTGCACCGGGCCATTGGTGGGGCCACACACTGGGCCACAGGCAAACGAGTCTCGGTACCCCCGGTCCTAGAACCCCGACAGAAGTCTCATGCTCCTCTCAAGCCAATTGATGAGGATGTGACTGCACCTGATGATGTTTGGACTCGGCGCATGCTTGAACAAGAATAACTATGAAATCCTTTGGAAACTTTCCTTTGTTTCCTGTCAAAGCCGGTCTGAATGGACCGGCCTTCAATGAGTAGTGGCATCACTCGAAGCTTGCATTTTTCGGAACCAGTCCATACGAAAGGGAGAGAACATCCTTGTCACAAAGGTTTTAGACTCAAGAGCAGGTTGTCTACTATGCGTTCATTATCTACTTAATGAATCACATATTCAAGCATAAAGTTCTAGATTTCGCTAAACTTGAAAGATTGCCCTGCTTCCACTGAACCATTGAACAGATACAACAAATTTTTCTAAAGGGATTTATGCAGTTCAATCATGGCTTGAACCGAGAAGTTATTCTTCAATTATATGCTACCTTGTATATCTCAAGAGATTTTGCTGACAGCAACACTTGGGTCTTCGAATGGATGACCGAAGAACAAAAGATTACATGCTTTGCATATAAGTTCACAACTTTGCTGAAGTTCCCTCGCTTCAAGTGCTGAAACTCGTGAACACCGAGTGCATTGTTGGGACGTCTCAGAAGCTCAAATACATCTACTGGTGGATCGAGAGATTGTTGAGGATGCTTGGACTCGAAAGCTCAAATACATTTGTCGATCCATTCAGAGATTGTTGAGGATGCTTGCACGGACGCAAATAGAAAAATGGGATATGAAAACAAAGTGTTGTTCTATATCTTGTTCAGTTCAGCCACTCCAACAAGTAGACCTGAAACCATTGGTGGCATTGTGGAAAATGCTCTTCATGCTATATCTCTTGGCATTTGGTTTGATCTGTCAGGCCTATTCATCCAGAACATGGCCTACGTAGCTGATAGTGCTCAGGTTTTGAGGCCATATGCTCCATGGATTATGCATGTCGTCGACTAACTCACAAGAAAGAAGTTCTTTTGCCCAAATGTGTTGAAAGATTCTACTCCACCTGTCTGTGAGACTCTTCAGATTGTCAAAGACATGGGCAAAGGAAATACACCCATTGATGTTGTTGGGTCTGCTTCAGCACAAGCACCGAGGCTAAGAATGCCATAGTTGAAATTCCCAGAGAAGAAAACCCTTCGCCCTATGAGATTTGGCTCCGCACTCAGTAGGCTCTTGAGATTCACATCAAGCTCGGCCGCAAGGAAAAAGTGGAAATGATGATAGACATAAATTTGCTTCATAATTATGCTCGCCAAGCTCTCCTGCTAGAAAAGGAACAGAAGAAGCATTCCTGGATTCTATTGTGCAAGTTTCTCGCGATCAGCTCAAAGCCAAGGGTATTGAAAAAGATTATGATTATCTGGAGTTGTTCGAAGTTCCTCGCATCCGAAGGCAAACACCAGTGCTGCCCCAAAGGTCTGATTCAACTGATCGGCTGTTTGTCGAACCTGCTGATGAAATTGAAGATACTGCATGCACCCTAGTCTACAAGCCTAATGTTCCTTGATCTAATGATCCGGAAGCCCCCTCCTAAGAAAAATATGGAAGCCCTACTATTGCTCAAGACTCGACCTCCACCATCACTCGTTTTAGTTCACCGACTAGTTCGAGCTCTGAGGATTCTTTGGACGAGTAGTTCCACATCTTCTCTCCTTTCTTTTTGCCACTTGTTGACAAAAAGCGGGAGAAGAACATTTAGAGGTTACATGTGTGGGTCATTTGCACGCGATTTCCATTCGCCATTTTCCTACCTCGAGCAGTTTTGTTTTTCCCGCTGTGGTTGAACTATTTGCCTTCTAGTGGTCGTGAACGTTAATAGCACTGCATGTGGTGTTGGTGAACTTGTTCATCATGTACCATTAATAACCCTTGCAATGCGCATTGCTCTCGTATCTATGTTTACAGGTGTTATAGAAAACTTATACTCTTGTTGTGATTATTATTGCCGACCTAACTTGCAGTAGAAGAGAAAATCGATTCATGGTGAATGTCACTTTTCTCATTGCTTTGAAGAGAAAATGACCGATGCCTTTTATTATCAATTCTCTCTGCCTAGTTCTTACTCGGTTATCTAACTTCCAGGAGAATGCCTTCATAAACATATGAATCTTGAGTGAAATTTCTTCTGTTTCCTATGCTTTGTTATTCTTCATCAAGCTAACTTGCAGGAAACTCAATTATCTCGATTGGTTCTAAAACCATGTTTTGAGAAAATCTTCATCCCTTATATCTGTGACAAATCAATTCAAAGTATTCATACTGTATAATAAATATTCTTCAAAGATTTTGTGTTGCAGGAAAATTCTCAGACGACACCAAGTGTATTGATCGAACTCTTGAGTTATACCATTTCCCTATGTTTCTCAACCAAAGATCAACATCATCCCTCATTCTTATAATTCGTCTATGCATAACTTCATGTGTCAATATCTTCAGTAAGTTGCACACACTCAGAGGGAGCATGTTTTATCTTTGGATTATCTCTCGCCATTTATTTTCACCCGCTTTTACATTCGGTTACCCTTCATCTATCTTTTGATGTGCTCTATTTTGTCAACAATCCTCCAAAAAGGGGGTTTGCCCCTTGTGTTTTGGATATTGCTATCAGAAATAGGCATGGACTGATTTATTTAATAGTGCACATAGAGAGAAATAGTCCATGCAAGCCCAAGGAGAATGTTGTATTAGGTGTTAAGTTCGAAGAACTCCACCGAAGATTATCTGTGTTGTAGAGAAAGATGAGCTAAATTTCGTGTGAAGACATAATAGCAAGAAGACTGTAAGGAAGGAATTGACCCTTAAAATTTTGGGATTTCTATTTCTATGCCCCTCCTTACATAGTTGTGCTCAGTTTCCCCCAGCCCAACTAACTTTGTTCACTTTTGCCCACCTCCACTCGCCCGTGCCTCACAAAAGGCCAAACAGTGCCTTGTCGTCCGGTCAAAGCCTTTGACTGTTACTTCGCCGGTGCTGACGTATGGGGCCGGCAAGTAAGTCTGCATGCATTCGCATGGGACTGAAGGCCACATACATTTGGGTGGGACCGACATGTAAGGCCGCATGCATTCATCTGGGCATGGTGGCCACATGCATTCGAGTGGGACCGACATGTAAGGTCGCATGCATTCATGTTGGCATGCACAGCTGAATCAGCGTCGACTGCTGTAGGCGTCTGCCGCACGTGTTTTCGTACACCAGGAGTCGTGCCGCTGCTCCGATTAATGGCGGTTTAATGCCGCAACCCACCCCTTCCTTGTGCCATATATGCAGCCCCCCGCCACATTTCGTTGCTCGCCTCCACAACCTTATCCCCCACCGGCACCACAGCAGCACAAACCCTAGCTCTCCTCTCCCTCCTCCCCTTTCTCTTCCATGATGTGACCGCATAGCATCACTGACCGTGAAGCCTAGCTTCTCGCCATCTGTGACATCCCCGCGCCACCGGACACGCGCTTGGCGGTGGGATGGATTCTGAGTGCGGGGGGTCTTCTTGTGGCACATGTCCCCCTGCATCTGAACGGTTGCCTTTGCGCACGTCGTTCGTAGGTTTCAGGCACATCTAACCCTGGAAGAGAGGGCGTATCCAGGCTTCAAGCCTAACGCCCCAACCTGGCCGCAAATCCTCCACCAGGGCCACGCCGCTCAGAGCCAGCTGTTTGACGGCCCCAACCCGATGTCGCGCTTTAACATCGTCGGGCGATGAGCCTTCTGTAACAGTTTGAGTTTCGACGAGGTCATTGCCGCGTTCCACTCACATTTTGCCGAAGAACATTAGTTTCGGATTTGGGCGTAGGGCCGCACCAAAGTTGTCGTTTTATTTGAGTAAAATATGTATGAATTCATATTGAATATGTACGTAAATCATTTGGAAAGATTGTATTTCGAGCTGTTTTGCATGCACTTAGAATGACTCCCGATTTATGTGGAGAAATCATTTGAAATGATTGTAGGTCTGGTTGTTTGCACGCACTTGGAATAACTCGTCAATTCTGAAAACAAATTGTAGTAAAAAATAAAAAGGCTAAAAAATTAAAATCCTTTTGCACGGGGAACTCGTATGTGCAAGGGCTTGTGGGAAAAAACATAAACTGACAATATCACAAATAAAAAGTTAAATTTTTATTTTTCTTGTGTCATACATGACTTTTGTTGTGAAGCAAGTGCCATAAGTAATATTGTAAATAGTGCCATTACTTTTTTCACATAAATTATACCACATGTGATTGCAGTTGCCAACTTTTCATGAATTTTTGAGTGATGTTGGCATTTTCCATTAATTATTGAATTCCGGTGATTTACATCAAGTAATTCAAATTTGAACTACAAGTGTGCTCTAGTTTGGTCCAATAAATTATAAAAAATCATTTTCACCTTCCACATTACTAATGTAGGAAGTACCCAGAAAGCAAACTCTAATTCCCAACCATTTTATATGATTAGTCATTTGTGCAATTTTGACAACACAATGAAATAAATTATAGAAAAGTAAAAATGCTCAGAAATTCAAATCCTTTTCCATGGTGGCCTCCCATGTGTAATGGCTTGTGGGATAATGATAAACTGACAATACCACATACTTGAAAAAAAAGCTTCACAAAACTAACCTATCTCATATGAAGATCAATGACTTTCAACTAGGATCACCATACCCATGAGCATCTACATGACACTGTACATAATGGCATGGCCATTTTTGGAACTAACAAGGGTGTTACAATAGTGAGCAATAATTCAAAAAATTTAAAGATTTGGTTAATAAAAAGTTAACTTTTCATTTATCTAGTGTAATACATGACTTTTTTTGTGAAGCAAGTGTCATAAATAATATTGCAAATGGTGTCGTTATAATTTTACATGAATTATACCACATGTGATTGCAGGTGCCAATTTTTCATGAATTTCCATGTGATGTTGCCATTTTCCATTGACTTATTGAATTTCCAGTGATTTACATCAAGTAATTCAAATTTTAACTACAATTGTGCACTAGTTTGGTCCAATAAATTCTCAAAAATCATTTTCACCTTCCACATTACGAATGTCGGCAGTACCCGCAAAGAAAACTCTAATTCCCATCCATTTTATATGATTAGTCATCCGTGCAATTTTGACAGCACAATGAAATAAATTATAGAAAATAAAAAATTCTCAAAAATTCACATCCTTTTTCATGGTGGCCTCTCATGTGTAATGGCTTGTGGGAAAATGATAAAATGACAATAACACATACTGGAAAAAAACTTAACAAAACTGACATATCTCATCTGAAGATTAATGACTTTCAACTATGATCACCATACCCATGAGCATCTACATGACACCGTACATGATAACATGGCCATTTTTAGAATTAACAAGGCTGTTACAATTGTGAGCAATAATTCACATAAAAAATAAAGATTTGGTTAATAAAAAGTTAAAATTTTCATATTTCTAGTGCCATACATGGCCTTTTTGTGAAGCAAGTTCCATAAATAATATTGTAAACTGTGCCATTACAATTTTCAAATGAATTATACGACATGTGATTGCAGCTACCAATTTTTTAAGAATTTCCGAGTGGTGTTGCCATTTTTCATTGATTCTTCAAATTTCCAGCTATTTACATCAAGTTATTCAAATTTGAACTACAAGTGTGCTCTAGTTTGGTCCAATAAATTCTAAAAAAATCATTTTCTACTTCCACATTAGGAATGTAGGAAGTACCCACAAAGAAAACTCTAATTCCCAACCATTTTATATCATTAGTCATCCAAGAAATTTTGATAACACATTAAAATAAATTATCAAAAAAGAAAAGGCTCAAAAATTAAAATCCTTTTGCATGGCGTCCTCTTATGTGCAAGGATTGTGGGAAAAACCATATGCTGACAATATCACAAATAAAAATTTAAGTTTTCATTTTTCTAGTGCCGTACATAACTTTTTTTGTGAAACAAGTGCCACAAAATATTATCAATACTGCAATTACAAATTTCACATGAATTATACCACATGTGATTGCAGCTGCCAATTTTTCATGAAATTCCAAGTGATGTTGCCATTTTCCGTTTATTTATTGAATTTTCAGCAATTTACATCATGTAATTCAAATTTGAACTACAAGTGTGCTCTAGTTTGGTCCATTAAATTCTCAAAAATCATTTTCACTTTCCACATTACGAATGTAGGCAGTACCCATAAAGAAAACTCTAATTCCCAACTGTTGGGGATATAACCCCGAGGTGTGACCCACCCAAAAGGGGCCAGGTTACACCGTTGGCGATTCAATATGAAGAAGGCCCAATTAGACCCAAGAAGATGAAGCATGAGAACCAGTGGCGGCTTATGAGGTGGGCATGTCGAGGCCCAAGACCTAGTGGTGGCCCAAGACTCGAAGGTGTGAGCCGCTCAATGGTAACTTGCCTGGCAAGGCAAGGTGACTTAGAAACCAAGCTGGTCACGTTGTGTGATCCGGCTCAGACTCTTGTAAGCCCTCAGTCTCAACCTATGTATATAAAGGCGAGACCTGGCGGTGGGTTGACTTAAGAAACAATTGATCGAGAGCTAGGTCAAGTGATTCCGCTCCCTTGTAATTGATATTTAAGCAATACAACTAGAAGCAGGACGAAGGTTTTTACCTCGTTGTGAGAGGCTGAACCTAGGTAAACCTTGTGTCCTTTGTCCCGTTCAACCCCTTCAAGCTAACCGACGTTGCTATGGCTCCACACCTAAGTCCTTTCACAAGGATATCTAGTGACAAAACCACGACAGTTGGCGCCCACCGTGGGGCAAGAGGACAGTGGTTTTGAGTTCTTGAATGGCAACTTCTCTGGGATCAAAGGATACGCCATGGGTCGGATGACTAAGAGTCACCGCGGCAAGCTCTACATCGATGATGCTGCTTGGGGCCGTAAGGCCGACTCAATTGATTATGGGCACCGGGTCCCCTTCGGCGGATTTCACGTATTCATCAGCAAGATCAGCTAGTCAGAGTCTGAGACGGACACCTGCACCGACATCGTCGAGTCGTCTCAACGCGCGCGAGCCACCCGGGTTCAACCCGACCGGAAGCACGTTTTCATTGGCTTTGTTCATTGGGCGGATCTTGGGGAAGGTTCTTCACCTGGTGGCGAGACAGCCATCTATTCAGGTGATGAGTCCTCGACAGGAGAAACCGGGTCAATATATCATCTTCAGGATGGCGGGCTTGGAGGCTATTCCAATGGTGACAGTATTCCGGACATTTATGAGCCGTCGAGAAGGGCCGCTATTTTTATGGCTGGTCCACAAGTAATGGTAAACTGATCAACGACTGCTGCTATGACATCCTGTTCAACTGCTACCGTGACAGCTGGGGCGAGCGGCTCAGTTTGGCCGCCGGCTCAAGTTTTATCTGAGCTCTTGGGCAGTTTGACGGCTCTGTTAGCCATAGAGGTTACTGCGGCAAATCAAGCACAACATAATGCGGAGGTTGCAAAGCTACGGGATGTGGTGGCCAAGTACCAAGAGGATTTTAACGCATAGAACGTGAGGATGGCAGAGGAATGTGCCAAGATGGATGCTGAGTCACAGTGTATCATGGCGGAGGCTTTTCGCTTAAGTTTGGATCAAAACGCCTCTAATGTGGTTCTTCGAAGGAGGTATCAAACCCGCTTGCCTGCACAGTATGAGGCGTGGAACCTTTTAAACACGCCTGGTGCAGGGCCAAGTAACCCGCCAGGCACAACTTGGGTAGCTGAAATCCAGGGGGGGTGCAGCGGCGGCTCAACCCCGATTGCTAGACCTGCCCCATAGGGATCGAACCCCGCCCCATCATTTCTTGACACCATCTGGTCATTATTCCAACCCGGTGGATAACATGATAGCAGTAGCCACCCGGCTGAATGCAATCCCTATCATAGATGATACGCCTTTTGCAGCTGAGGCACGGGACGCAATTGAGCATTTGCAAACAGCAGTGGCACAGCAGGAGAAATATACACATAGTTGTGAGAGGGTGCATTCAACACCCCTCCCAAGCTGTAGTCACAGCTGGCGCATTGAGTCGCCGACGGTTTCTAGTAGCGAGTGACGACGTCGGCCAAATCAAGATGACCCGCCCCATGGGAATAACCCGCCCCTTACTCATGCTCAGGCAATTGTGGATGATGCTAGAGCACATAGATATGCAGATGGTGTTGCGGTGGCTCAGCTAGGGGCTTATCAGCAGCCTCCAGTGACTCTTTCTACGTCAGTAGGGGCTGGTATAATATCTAGATCTGTTGGAGTGCCTTGTTTAGTACCAACACTGTGTAATGAACATTTGCCTAAGGATTTTAAGGGTCCTCACAAGGTGGCTAACTACACAGCTGATCTCCCTAGAGGCCTAGATTGAGAGTTACGAGTTAGCTATGGAGATGCTGGATGTCAATGATGCTATGTGTGCTTAGTACTTCACCATGATGTTGGACGGGCCGGCTCGGACTTGGATAAAAGGGCTACCCACCAACTCCATCAATTCATGGGCAGAATTAAAGGCACGGTTCATTCAGAATTTTAAAGGAATGTGTAAGCAGCCTCTGACGATCATTGATCTTGATAACTGTGTGTAGTGTGAGGATGAGTTAGCTCATCATTGGGTCTAGCGGGTCTCAGCTATTATGCACTCTTCAAACAGTATTGCAGCGGTTCAGGCAGTTCTAGTCTTGGAGAAGAACTGTTAACCCCCCCCCTAAGCAGAAGCTTGGGCGGCTTAAGCGTCATTGTAATGACATGGAGAGCTCATGGCGGCTCTCATCAAGTATGCCGACTTTTATAGCACCAAAGATCCTGGATCTGATGATGAAAAATTTGACAAGAGAAGAAGGGTTGCAAAGGTCAGGGTCAGCAGCAGAACATGAGAGGGCATAATGGTAATAACCAAGGTAACGGTGGTAAGCGCAGACAGCCCGATGGCGGGTTAGATCTTGTAGCTAACACCAACACTGGATATAAAAAGAAGCGCTATAATTGCAATGGTAAGCACGCTCTTTGGAGGGAAGAACTTTAATATTGAGGCGATGATGAATAAGCCTTGCCCAAAACACAGCCTGCCCAATAAACCAGTGAAAGGATCAAGAAGAGGTGTCTTGAGGGGGGTGATTAGACCCTCAACAAGTAAAGGTAGCAATTTTTAAGTTCTTCAAGTTGAGGTTGGATATTAGCACATTTTTGAACATTCATAATACATTTCAAGCAAGCATTGCAACAGTGTATGAGCAGCGGAAAGTAAAGCATGCAATTTGCAAGAAAGTAAAGGGATGGGATTGAAGTGTGCAAAGACAATTGGAGACACGGAGATTTTTGGCTTGGTTCCGATAGGTGGTTCTATCGTACATCCACGTTGGTGGAGACTTCGACCCACGGAGGGTAACAGTTGCACGAGTCCACGGAGGGCTCCACCCATCAAGGGTCCACGAAGAAGCAACCTTGTCTATCCCACCGTGGCCATCGCCCACGAAGGACTTGCTCCACTTGGGTAGATCTTCACGATGTAGGCAATCTCCTTGCCCTTACAAACTCATTGGTTCAACTCCACAATCTTGACGGAGGCTCCCAAGTGACACCTAACCAATCTAGGAGACACCACTCTCCAAAAGGTAATACATGGCGTGTTGATGATGAACTCCTTGCTCTTGTGCTTCAAATGATAGTCTCCCCAACACTCAACACTTTCTCATAGATTTGGATATGGTGGAAAGATGATTTGAGTGGAAAGCAACTTGGGGAAGGCTAGAAATCAAGATTCTTGTGGTAAGATTGGAATGTCTTGGTCTCAACACATGAGTAGGTGGTTCTCTCTCAAAAAATGGGTAGTGGAACTGTAGGCATGTTCTGATGTCTCTCTCTCAAATGGAGAAGGGGGTGGAGGGGTATATATAGCCTCCACACAAAATCTAACCGTTACACACAATTTACCAAACTCGGTGAGACCGAATAGTGAAACTTGGTGGGACTGATCTGGTTCAAAATGTGAACGTTAGGGTTTTCGATGGGACCGAGAATATGAACTCGGTGAGACCGATGCGCTAGGGTTAGGGCATAACCTCATCTCGGTGAGACCGGTCACATGTACTCGGTGAGACCGATTTCAGTAATAAGAAAACACAGACTTGGTCAAGCAAACTCGGTGGGACCGATCGCTCATTTCGGCGAGGCCGAAATGTTACGAAAGCAAACAGGGAGTTTGCATTGATAACTCGGTGTGATCGGTCGCTCATCTCGGTAAGACCGAAATGTTACAAAGGGAAATAGAGAGTTTGCAATCCCATCTCAATGAGATTGAGATCCCTATCAGTGAGACCGAACTGATTAGGGTTTCTGGCTATGGCCATGTCAAGTGAACTCGGTGGCGCCAGATAGATCAAATCGGTGGGGCCGATTATGACTTTAGGTTTAGGACATATGTGTAAATGAGAAAGTGGTTGAGGGCTTTTGTAGCATATCACTAAGCATTTTGAGCAAGCAAGCCATTAAGTAACACCTCATCCCCTTTTAATGGTATTGGCTTTTCCTATGGACTCAATGTGATCTTGGATCACTAAAATGAAAATGAAGAATCTTGAGCTTTTGCCAATGTTTGTCCTTAGCATCTTGAAGGGGTTCCACATCCTCTTGTCCTGCCACTCCAATGTTGAACTCATCTGAAATATACTAGATCAAAACATTAGTCCGCCATGAGATATATTGACATTAATTACCAAAATCAGCCAGGGAGCACTTGTGCTTTCAATCCCCCCCTTTTTGGTAATTGATGACAACATACATCAAAGCTTTAGATAAATATATGAAGAGTAGCAAGTAAAGCTTTGGAAAGAAATGTAACATGCATTGGCTCCCCCTACATGTATGCAATCATGTGAAGATAAACTATGAAAGCATGTGAATGCATAAGCAAGTCAGAGCAAGCAATGAATTACATGTATCTTGGCTATATGCATCAGAGCAAATGATGTAAATACAGAAGATGTGCCTTCATGTTCATGAGTCCTTCTTGCAAACAATATGTACATCAGCGAGAGATCATCATGCACATGAGTGTGATGCATATACTTATCTTGTGGTCTTGAGCTGACTTTGAAAGAGATGAACCTGAGAAAACAAGGTTAGATAACACAAGAACATCTACTAATTAGAGCAAGAACAGGGAACCACAAGAGTACAAAGACTGCGATGACATGTAGCGAGTGAGTACTTAGTACTCTATTTGGATATAGACATGTCCCCAAGGAATAAAGATATGCAATGAATTCCAAAGATTTTCTTCCCTGAGATATTTCTCCCCCTGAAACTAATATTGGATAGATAGGGTAAAGGAAAATCAGAGCAAAGACACAAAGAAACATCTACTAACATGTCTTTCCCCTCTTAAAGACATGTGACTTCCCTCCTCTTTGTACAACAAGCATCTGGGAAAGCTAAGACGACTCTCTCTCCCATAGGGTCTCTTTTTCCCATAAGATAAGCTTTGATGTGATCTCTCTCTCCCCCAATGACATCAATTTCCAAGAATGGAAATTCTTGAGCATGAGTCAAATAGGTTTGGTCCTTGAGTCACATGACAAAGCAACATGTAGATTGTAATGCGGGTAGAGGATAAGAATCATTGAGTGGAGCTGGAGAAGAAATGACAATTGCAATGGCTAAATGTTTTCGTAGTAGTGAAATCGGTAGCGCTAGTTCTTTTACATCGGTGACACCAAGTTGGCAGTGTCAGAGATGATGCATATCGGTCAGACCGAGCTCATCCTTTGTTGGTTGTACCGATGAACTGTTCGGTCTAGCCGATAGGCTGAAATCAGTGAGGCCAAGTTGAATACAGAGGAAAAAATTTGTCATCTCAGCTCACTTGGCAAATAAGATCTCACAAAGATTTGCATGGAATTAACTAAAGGATTTGCAATGAATTAGATGCAGGGAATGCAGAAGATAACAGAGAAAAGAAAAGAAAAGAAATCTAGATGAAGTTTTTTTTGAAAGGGGAACAAGCATGCAAGAGAAAAATGCAAGAACACAAAGAAACACTAGAGAACTCCATCTAGAATTGGTCGGCGACAAAGTCAACTATGTTAGAGTATATTGACTTAGGAGTCAAGTGAAGTCACTTGATCATAGGTCGTACTCATCGTTTAATCTCAAAATGGGATTGCCATTTTTTGTTTAAGCACTTTGATGTATTCATATCTTGCTGAGCTGCTTTGACACATGACTTGGGGTAAAGCTTCGCTAATATGGAATGCCATACCTTGGTGGTGGTGTTGATCTTGATCATGTAGTTGAACTTGTGTAGGATGCTCTAGGTTGATGTAGTTCATCAAGAGTTGGAGCTCCACTTGTAGTCTGAGTTCATCTACCTACATGGGTTAGTTTTGCAAGGAAGAGCATGTGTGTATCCAAAATGTAATCATGAAATTTGATATCAAATGAAATTTGATCTATAGAAATTGTAAAAGGATATGCAGAAAGGATTCATGCTTCCTTGTCTTCAACCACCATATTGTAGAGACTTGGTGATGTAGAGATTGCTTAGGATGTGAGTGAGTTGCAATCTCATAGAATTGGGCTTATCCAAGTACCTACAAGGGTAAGATAACATGCAAGGGTACAAGTATAGATCCAAGACATATGATCATCATCATAAGAAAAATATCAAGGATTAGTCATAGAAAGGGTCATGCCTTGCATGCATCCAAATGGAGTTTCTACTCCAAGTTTGAGGCATCAATGATGTTCAATTCACCTCTCAAACGGCAAAATACTTTCTCATCAAGCGGTTTGGTGAATATATCTGCCAATTGCTTATCAGTACGAATATGCTTAAGATCGATGTCTCCTTTAGCAACATGATCTCGAATGAAATGATGTCGAACTTCAATATGCTTGGTTAGATAATGTTGCACGGGATTATGAGCAATCGTAATGCCACTTTCATTGTCACAGAGCAATGGAACATGTTCCACATGTATCCCATAATCTTTAAGAGTTTGGGTCCTCCAAACTAATTGAGCACAACATGAACCGGCGGCAATGTATTCCGCTTCGATGGTGGATAAGGATACCGAGTTTTGTTTCTTGGAGGACCAACACACAAGAGATCTACCAAGAAATTGACAAGTTCCCGAAGTGGACTTTCTACCAACCTTGTCTCTGGCATAGTCCGAATCGGAGTAGCCAACAAGATCAAAAGAAGACCTCTTGGGGTACCAAATGCCAAAGTTTGGTGTATGAATTAAGTATCTCACTATCCTTTTCACAGCCTTACGATGACATTCTTTCGTGGCTACTTGATATCATGCAAACATGCACACACTTAGCATAATATCAGGATGGGAGGCACATAGCTATAACAATGAACCAATCATAGAGTGGTAAACCTTTTGTTCAACCGGTTGGCCATCCTTAGTCAAGTCAATATGCCCACTAGTAGGCATGAGCATATTCATACCTTTGCATTCTTGCATGTTGAACTTCTTGAATAAGTGCTTGGTATAATTTGTTTGGGAAACAAAGGTACTCTCCTTAGTTTGCTTGATTTGCAAACCAAGAAAGAACTTAAGTTCACTCATCATAGACATCTCAAACTTCATCGACATTAGCCTTGCAAACTTTTCACTATAACGAGGATTAATTGAACCAAATATGATATCCTCCACATAAATTTGGCATACAAATAATTCACCATTAACCCTTTTAGTAAAAAGTGTAGAGTCAATTTTTCCAATAAGGAACTTAGTTAAGCATTTATACCACGCGCTAGGAGCTTGTTTAAGACCATAAAGAGCTTTGTGAAGTTTGTAAACATGATCGGCTTTCTTAGGATTAACAAAGCCGGGAGGTTGTTTAACATAAACTTCCTCCTCAATTTCTGTAGCGCCCAAGATGAGATTCTATCCCAATCATGTGATGAATTCATGATTGGGGCACAATCGCATTTCGAGCGCATAGCAAGGTGGATATCATTACAACAACCATGTATTGAATAGATGAGAGTACCAGATGAAGTCTTACACTCGCCACATGCTACTACATCAATATAAATACATCAATACATAGCAATCATCATAAAGAACAGTAGGATCCGACTACAGATGAAAACAAATGAAAAAGAAGAACGACATCCACCCTGCTAGCCCAGGCTCCCAACCCGGAACCTATATCCCTTGATCGAAGAAGAAGCAGAAGAAGAACTCCAACCAAGTAAGCATCACACTCGCGTCAGATCATCGCATTACCTGTACCTGCAACTTGTTGTAGTAATCTGTGAGCCACGAGGACTCAGCAATCCCATTACCATCCGTATCAAGACTAGCAAAGCTTAATGGGTGTGGAATGGATAAGTGGTGAGGCTGCAGCAAGTGACTAAGCATTGTATGGTGGCTAACTTACGAGTACAAGAGTAAGAAGAGAAGCTACGCAAACAGTCGCAAACTAGTAATGATAATTAAGTGACCCCGAACTACTTATGATCAAACATAACCCCACCATGTTCTCTTCTAGACTCACTCGAAAAGAGACAGTCATGGTTACACACGCGGTTGGTGTATTTTAATTTGGATCTGGTGTCAAGTTCTCGGCAACCGGATATTAAAAACTCCCATCTGCCACATGACCGTGGGCACGACTCTTGAAAGTTTAAACCCTGCAGGGGTGTCCCAACTTAGCCCATGTCAAGCTCACGATCCACGAAGACAATCCTCCATCGCGGGACATTCGATCAAACTCGGGATCCCGGTGCTCAAGACATTTCAACAATGGTAAAAAAAAAACTAGCAAGACCTCCCGGCGTGCTGACACCTTGATAGTAGATGCGCGTATCTCGTCTCAGGCCACGACCGGATGAGCAGTACGTATGGCAACCAAAAACCCCGGGTAAATGGGTGGCACCACAAGTGGCTCTCTTTGGGACCAACACCATCAGCACTGCCCCCCCTGTAATATGTTGAATTACTCCTCGAGTAGCGCTGGCTCCCTATGCGTCAAATTTAATATCATATTTAAGTATTATGTTGGCAAAATGGTAAAACCAATGTTGGGTCTTGCTGGAGGAGTTTTATTCAAAGCAAACTGTCAAAGGGGCCCCATAAACCCCAACCGTGCAAGGAACGCAAAATCAAGGAACATAACACCGGTATGACGGAAACTAGGGCAGCAAGAGTGGAACAAAACACAAGGCAAAAGGCTGAGACTTCCACCCTTACCAAGTATATATGTGCATTACTTAAATAAGAGATAGTGTGATATCCCAAGATATCCATGTTCCAACAAGGAACAACCAGCAACTGCACCTGCAACTAGCAATGCTATAAGAGGGGCTGAGCAAAGCGGTAACATAGCCAAACAACGGTTTGCTAGCATGGTGGAGGCTATTCATGGAAATTTGGGAGGCTTGATAAACAAGTGGTAGGTAGCGCGACATAGGATAGCATCGAGACAACTAGCAAAGCAAAGATAGTAGTGGTATCGAGGGTAACAGTCGTCTTGTCTGAAGTCCTGCTAGGAAGAAGAATGAGTCCACGAAGAAGACAAACGGGCGTAGTCGAACGATCCTCACAATCGCAACGAAACAGGAACTATCGAGAAGAAGCACAACTGGAACGAAGCAAATAGCATGGTAAACACACGAGCATAAACATGGCATGATGCACAAACAAGTATGATGCATGTCCGGTTTAATGAGGCATGTCATGGCAAAGTACAGAAACAATACTACAAGTTAAGTGGAGCTAAATATGCAACGAGTTGCATATTGACAAAACACCACATTCAATATTTACTTCTCTCTTGTTTACGCTACTCAAGAATATTAAATGTTGTTAAACATGGCAAGAGGTGAAGCATAAGTAAACTAACTATTTAGGCAAGTTTAAATGAGGCCGGAAACACAAACAACAATTCTGGAAAATCCCCATATGTTGTTTAGCAATTTAATGCAAACAACAATCTCAAACATTTTAAATGTTGTTATCATGATGTGGATGACATATTCAAGTTTTATGCAATTTTAAGAAAATGTTGACATGAGCATGATATGAAGCGTTTTGTCACCATGGCGGAAAGAAAAGGGGTGTCACGCAACGCCAACGGAAATGGTGCACGAAAACATTCCGATGATTCGGCAACTCGACGAGATTGCCGGTGAAAAAGAAAGTGTTGGTGTGAGCGTGTCATGCAAGATGGTGGGGTGATCCTGGTTGCCAGGTTCCCATGTGTCGGCGGTAAGGCATACGAGGGTCGTGCATGGTGCAAACGCGAGCATCTCATACAACACATGCATTCGTCCACGGAGGATCGTCTCGGGGTTATACCTTCAAAGCATGCATTTTGAAGCGGATCGAGTTTGTTGAGGGAAGTTGTCATTCATGGACATTGTGGGAAGTAGTGGTACACGTCTCGAAGAGGAACTTGACAAATCCAAGTAACTGGTGGTCGACGGAAGTTGTACACGGCGACGGTAGTGGTACATGGGTCGTAGATGAACTTGACGAATCCTAGTGCCGTCAGGTACTTGGCGGTCTCGGTCTTGTCGGCTCCGTAGGTGGTAGTAGAGGTTCCTAGTCATTCTGGCACTTGGCGAAAATCCCATGTGTGGTTATTGGACTTGCACTTGGGGTTTTGACTCATGGAACTTAACAAAAAGCATGATGCTAGTGAGGCACTGGAGATGCACATGCAGCAACTTGGTGTGGTTCTGACCATGCATGGTGGTCTCAAAGCCGAGGCCAAGAGGGCAGTGGCAGAGGCTGTGTGTCGGGGAAAACGAACACCTATGAGATCAGGGGTGATCCCTTCTATCTTTGGCGGGGAGAGGAGCTACACGAAGAGCAGGTCTAGCAGTCAGCGCAAGGGGATTTTTACCCAGGTTCGGGCCGCAAGGATGCGTAATACCCTAGTCCTGCTTGTGTGTATATATGTGTTCTTGATCTTTTGAACTAGCTGTGGTGCATGCCTAGTCCAAAAAGTCCGAATCCTCTCTCAGTACACCTTGGGCGTCCTTTTATACGTAAAAGGGGTTACCACAGTGGCACACAGGAGGTGGAAAGCGAGCTACAGTGCATGATCTTATCGCTCGGCGCCATAGGAAAATGCATTTAATGTGCAACCTATGTGCCCTCTTACTTTATCGGGGATGGCAACAGAAGCCATCCCGCCCACCGCCGCTCTTCCTTGCCTTGACACACGTCCAGGCTGATGAGGCATGCAGTGCCACGCTGGCTAGCTAGCTGCTGTGTTGGCGCGGTGGTAGAGCCTCCACGAATATCTTCATGCCGCCATGCAGGCGCCTGCTTAGTTAGCACGCTAGTCGTCGCACCGGAGTGGTGGTGAGGTGGCAAATCTTTCCCGGGTGCGGGCCTGGCCGTGGCCCAGCAATCGTCCCCAGCAAGGCTTGCTGGGGGCCTCACGGTCGTCCCCGACAAGGGTCTTGCCAGGGGTCTTCATCTTCTAGTCCCACGTGGACCCGCAGGCTATCAATCTTCATGAAGATCTGCATGTTGCCACGCATGCGTTCCAAAATCCTGGCCTTAACGTTGTCGATGGTGTCTGAACTCTTAGCCTCAAGGGTGATGGCCTTGCTGGTGCTTCACAGGTTGCCCTTGCAAGTAACTTGTCGGGGCTACGCAAGCCGCCCCAACAAGGGTGTTGCCGGTGGAAGGTCCAACTTCTCTTCTGCTCCTTGTTCTCTGTATTGAGTGTTGTCTTGGTAGTCTTGTGTTGCCGGCGTTTTGGGAACGGGGGTCCCCAGACTTGCCTGCATGCGGCCTGCGGCATGGCTCAAGTGGAGGCCCAGTACAGCCCAGCTTCATCAGCTCAAGATCAAGACCCTCGCAAGGGGCCAAGCCTCGCTGGGCGGATGACAGGAAGCTTCCTCAGGAGCAGCCTCATCAGGCGGGCTCGCGAGGAGGCGGAGAGATCGAGGCAGGGGTTCCTCGCGAGGTGCCCGTGACGCAAGCCATGACGATCGAGACCAGGCGGGCGCCAAGCGTGCGCCGACCTGCGTAGTGTGCTTTTTTCTCCTTTGGTGCAAAGGGGGCAAGCACAGGCCAAGGCATCAGGTGAAGGCTACCGTTTAGGTGCAACAAGACCAAGACCAGCGGAACGGCAGGATGGATGTCACCATGGAGCCCAAGACGGCGTCACCGTCAGAGTCTTTGGCAGTCGAAGACCAACTTTAGTCAGGATAAGTGTACTAGATGTTCCCCTTCAAAATGGCCAATTGTTGGCGCCCTTCCTGCTCAATATTTGGGAAGAGGCCCAGGGCCTCTATAAAATAGAGTTAGCCACCACAGAGTAGGGGGGAGAGATTCTGGGTAGACTAGAGAGAGAGAGGCGATTGAACTCACCCAAGCAGTTCATCGCACCAGCTCAAGAACAGCCCTCACGAGGCTGTTCTTCCTTTGTATTGTTCATCATCAGCCCCAGAGGCAATCCACCACACACAAACTAGAGTAGGGTATTACACCACAATGGTGGCCTGAACCAGTATAAACCTCGTGTCCCCTGTGTGTTCTTCTTCCTGGCCTCGATTCCTTGCGAGGCTTCAAGACGTGAGTTGGTAGGAGAGAGATCTTCGCGCGCACCCCAGAGTTCGAACCTCAAGGGTTTGCCGGAACCCGAAATCCGACATTTGGCGCGCCAGGTAGGGGTGCGCCAGAATCCTTCTTCCACCGCCACGCGCTTCGTCATCCTTCGCGCCCATGTCTGACGCTCGCCGAGCCAACACCGAGCGCCGGGCTGCTCTCACGGCCCATGTTGCCCGGACGGCCCCCGCCGGCGGGCCTCCCCGTCATTCCCCGTTGCTTGCCACCCACACTGCCACCGGCCCGGCGGGGAACGAACAACACGTGTCGTCGCTACATCCCTCAGTGCGGAGGGAAGGCCGCACCACCACCCCGTCGCTGACTCCAGCAGGCTCGTCGTCGCACGCTCGTCGCGCTCCCACGAACGTGCACGCCGTGTTGCTCCTGGCACGTGAGCTCCTGCACTACCGCCCCGTCGATGACCTCTACAACGAGTGGCTCGTTTGCATCACCGAGCTCGTGAGCGCCGCAGGGGGCTCGCCTGCGCCGTCTCTCTCGCTGCATCGCCCTCTGCCCTGCGCCGACAACGCAGCTCCGGAGACACCTCCGCTGCCTCCTCCTCAAGAAGGCACCCTGGGCCCAAGGCGCGCGGCCCCTGGACGAGACCCACCGCGTCCAGCGCCCGCATAGCAAGAAAATAGCTGCCAAGAGGTCCCTCTCCCTCAAGAAGGTGTTCGCGTGCTCCCTGCGCCAGCATGCCACGACCGTGCTCCTGCTCCAGCGCGCCAAGACCCCGTGTTGTTGCTGGCGGCAACGCGCGGAGACCTCCAAGATCAAGCCCTTCATCACCAAAGGCCCCCTGTAGCCACTGCAGGCTGCCGCGCCTTCACCGCCGAGCTGCGCAGCGTGGCCTGGCCGGGCAAGTTCAAACCAGATCTGCCTCCTCGCTACGACGGTACTACCGACCCCGCGGATTTCCTCCAAATCTATGAGCTGGGCATCGAGGCGGCCAACGGGGACGAAAAGGTCATGGCGAACTGGTTTCCCGTGGCGCTCAGGGATGGCGCCCGCACCTGGCTCCTAAACCTGCCTCCCAGCATGATCTCCACTTGGGACGAGATGCGCACTCACTTCATCGCCAACTTCCAAGGCACTCGCGACCGGCCCCCGGCCATGAGTGACTTGCACCCCATCAAACAACAGCCAGGAGAGACCCTGCAAAAGTACATCCAGCGCTTCAACAGCGCCCGCCTCAAGATCCCCAGGGTGACTGAGGAAGCCATCATCTCAGCCTTCTCCGATGGCGTGCGTCACATCAAGATGAAAGAGGAGCTAGCCATCCATGAAGACCTGTGCACATTTCTGGAGCTGTTCAACTTGGTGACCAAGTGCGCTAGGGCTGAGGAAGGGCGCCTCTCCCTCCTTGAGCTTCCAGCTACTGATTTGGAAGAGAAGAAGCCCAAGGTCAAGGACGTGAAGCGCAAAGGAGCGGCTGTGCTCGCAGCGGAGCCAGCCACCAAGCAAGGCAGGGATCAGCCGGAGTCATCCAAGGGCAGCCGGTACTGCGTGTACCACGACTTCCACACCCACCACACCAACGAATGCCAAGAGCTCAGGGCTGTGCGAGATGGACGCATCGGCCGACGCCTCGAGCGCAACGATCAGGGCTATGGCCGAGGAGGAGGAAGAGGTGGAGGATGATGGGAAGACCGTGGCCCTCGCCAAGGGTGGCGTGACCGACCTCGCAAGGACCGCTAGCAGGACCAGCCTCGCGAGGGAGGTTGGAGGGATCAGCCTCATGAGGATCGCCCGCAAGGCAACGCAGGCCTCCCTCCTCTGCCACCACCACCAAGGAGGAATGAGGACCAGCATCAGGACGAGGGGGCTGGGGGCTTCCAGGAGCCGCGCGCAATCGCTTGCATCCTGGGCGGAGCTCAAGCCCCAGCCTCTCAGCGTATCTTCAAGCAGTTTTCTCGCGAGGTGAATGCCATCCTCCACAGGCTTGAGGCCACGCGCCCTCTCAGGTGGTCCACATGTGCCATCACGTTCAGCTCAGCGGATCAGGTCAAGTGTGCAGCAACAGCTGGGGTCCTCCCAATGCTCTGTTCCCCAGTCATCAGCAATGTGCAGGTCACCAGGACCCTCATCAATGGCAGAGCAGGACTCAACGTCCTATCCGTCGAGATGTTCAACAATCTCCAAGTGCCATATGATTAGCTTCAGTCGACCAAGCCTTTCTCAGGAGTCACTGATGGTTCCACTGTTCCGATAGGGCAGGTTCGCCTTCCTGTCACCTTTGGGCAGCACAACAACTACTGCACTGAGCTCATTGACTTTGACGTCGCCCACATTTGCCTACCATACAATGCCATCCTCGGGTATCCGGCCCTGGCAAAGTTCATGGCAGTGACTTACCATGGCTACAATGTCCTTAAGATACCAGGAAGCGGTGGAGTCATCACAGTCCCCTGTGAGGAAAAGGATGCAGTGTGTTCTCTTGAGCATGCCTTCCAGGCCGCGGCAATCAAAGACCCATATCACAGGAGCGGGAGCCTTCCCGAGGCAGTCCCTAAGAATAGGAAGACTTGACCTGGCCCAAACCATCAGGAGGCAGGCACCTCCAGAGGCATTGCCTCAGAATTCGTGCCCGTTCAAGGGGCGCCACCCTTGGTCGCATAGGAAGGCGCGCCCGGTGCCCTCCTCGGGCAAGGCTCGGGGGTTCTCTCCTGGAGGGCCACCGACTTTGCCAAGGTCACGAGGGAGGCACTCGGGCACCACTTGGAGGCATGCTTCAAAGCACGTTTCCCTCTGGAAGGTATGAGGCAAGGAGGGCCAAACCCGCAGGAATTCATCATCGAGGCCACTCAGGAGTTGCAGGAGTCAAGAGTCATGCAAGGAAGCCGTCGCTTACCCGCCGTAGCCACCGATCCAGGCGAGGATGGTGGGCTGCGCGTCTGCATCGACGTGCCAGGGCTCAACCGAGCCGCATCTCAGGAGCGCCTCTGGCCCTCGCGCGTACGGCGTTGTGAGGGTCCACCTCACAGCTACGTTCGCATGCCTCTCGGCCTACCAAATGCGGCCGCTGCTCATCAGCGCCTGCTGAGGAGCATTCTGGAGGCTCAGGTGGTCAGGCATCGCACGGTCCTGGCAGAGATGGAGATGGTCCTCGAGGATCCGCCTGCGCACCCGGAGTCTCCCAAGGCTCCTTGTCCCGAGGGTCGTGAGGGTCGGCTCCCTCACCGCGCGTCGTCTGCTACTTCAGCATTCCTTCATCTCCAACGATATCAGGTGACATCTTTCAAAGTTCCATTTTCAGCTGGGAGCGCCCATAGGGCTGCATCATTCCCAGGTCGCGTGGGTCCATCCTTGCGGCATGTATCCGTTTTACTTATGTTCTTTGCTTGCCTTGTTGGGGGCGCCCCTCGGGCTGCATCATCCCCAAGCCGCTCGGGCCTGACCCAGTGGCGTTTGCTTTTTCTGCATCTATCTAAATGGATTTGCTCCTTCATGATTGGCCTGCTTGAGATAATCATCTTCTCGATTGACACCTACCTTTGGAGCCGCACGCTCTGGCACGCCGCTTGCGCATGGGCCCGTCCCTGCAACACCGACAAATCTGAGTGGCCAAGCTCTGGCCGCGGCAGCCCCTCATAGCGCCACCTCACCAGGCCCTCAGTGCCCCAATCACTCCCTCGGAGCAACCAATGGTTGGCTGGCAACCGTAATGGCAGACCTTGTTTTCCCTCGTGATTGGTATGCAGGACCCGCTTCAGGAGTAACGTTGGGGGTGTCACAAGCTCTCTCTCCCTCTCTCCGGTATGATCCGCTCGCGCGTTAAAAGGCGGGCGCCTGAGCATCGCGACTCATGGGATCTTACTGGCTCTCCAGCCCTCCCCCTGGCCTTGACCCATGGCATCGCGACCTGTCATACCATCAGCGGCTGAGCTCGCTCGAGGGCTGGGACCTGAGGATGTAGAGTATGAAGGAAAGTGCAGGGAAGAGGGAAGAAGCTCGTGAGGACCTAACCCAGCAACACCCCAGCTGCCGCCACACAGGCCCAACACCTCGCCGAAGAACTACTCCAAACCTACGAGATAAGTCACGCAAAAGCTAAATCGACTCAACGCTAAACCCTCGCCTATTGCAGCTCTGTCATGGCAATGTTGCCTGCCTTTCTCGCCCAGTGGAGGCTGCTTGAGCGCTAAAGGGGACCTGCTGAGCATCGCGACTCAGGGGCTCTTACTGGACCTTGGGCCGCCCACCTCCTGGCCTTGACCACGACATCGCGACCTGGCATATCAGCGATGGCTGAAGCCTTCCTGGGGATCGGGACCTGTCGGTGTAGAGCACCAAGCCCTCATGAGGAAAGAAAGGGGGAGCTGAGCCGGGGCAGAACACGCCTCTCGCATCGATTCATGATAAGGATGTACAATTCACAAAATACATGGCAAGCGCCTTACATACCCCCATGGGGTGTCATTTCGATTCCTCGCAGAGAACAAAAGGTGCTAAGGAGCGATAACTACGCGCGCCTCCGCAGGAGACGCCATCATCAACAGTGGGTCAACAAGCGCCGGGGCCAACCCCATCCGAATCAGTAGCACCGACGGCCTGATGCAGCCGCCCCGCTCCGGGCGCGACGTGAGCTCGGGGACTCGTAGCTGTCGTCGCTTGTATCCGGAGTCGCGTGAAGCTCGACGGAGTTGCTGGTCCCTCTGGCTCCTCCACTGCTGCCTGAGGAGCTGCTGGGGAAGCGGTTGGCAGGCCTGGTCCTCGCCACTCCGATGCCCCGGCCGCCTTCCTTGGGGCAACACTCCAGCCGGCGTCCTTCCGCGTCGAAGACCTTGAAGAACATCAGGAGGCGCCTGAAAGTGCTAGTTATTGACTAGAGGGGGGCGTGAATAGGCGATTTTTATGAAAGTCTTCAAAACATGGGAGTTTCAAAGACAAACAGGAGAAACAACACTATTCGTATGCAACGGAAGGTTGACTACACTAGACAAGCCATAGTCAAGTATTCAATGAAGTGAAAGCATGAAGACTATTAGCAGCTAGGTCGTAATGATCAGGGTGGAAGATAGTATGAAGCCAATCAGGACAAGTAGTCAAACAGTGAAGTTAAACAGATTATGCAAGCAGACAATGACTTCACGAAGACAAACTATAAGTAAAGAGAAGTGAGAGATAGAACCAGTAGCTTCAGCAAGACAGTTGTTTGTTCGACCAGTTCCAGTTGCTATGAAAACTGTACGTCTGATTAGGGAGGCTGACATTTAACTCAGAAGACCGCGTCTTCACCTTATTCCCCTTGAGCTAAGGACACCTAGTCCCCGCCCAATCACTCTGGTAAGTCTTCAAGGTAGACTTCCAAACCTTCACAGACTTCGTTTACCAGCAATCCACAATGACTCTTGGATGCTCAGAACGCGACGCCTAACCGGCTGGAGGATTCACAGTCCTCAAGTGTAACAAGTCTTCATATCATGCGGACAAAAAGACTTCAGTGACGCCAAACACTCTCTGGGCTCTGGGTGGTTTGGGCTTTGTCCTCGCAAGGATTCTCTCTCTCAAAGGCTTCAGAGGTGGGTTGCTCTCAAACGACAAAAGCCGTATCTAACTCTGAGCAGCCACCAATTTATGGTGTAGGGGGTGGGCTATTTATAGCCACTGCGCAACCCGACCTGATTTGTCCGAAATGACCCTGGGTCACTAAGGAACTGACACGTGTCGCAACGGTCAGAT
The DNA here is from genome assembly GCF_002162155.2 of Triticum dicoccoides. NCBI lineage: Eukaryota > Viridiplantae > Streptophyta > Magnoliopsida > Poales > Poaceae > Triticum > Triticum dicoccoides. The sequence goes on from NC_041393.1 coordinate 321,379,814, forward strand.
TTCAAACACACGCGGCAACTTGACTTGGGCTACAAGTAAAGCTGACTTATCCGACTCTGGATAAGATTTGCTCCCATTGTCTTTGCTCTAAGACATAGGATTTGGTTGAGCATCACTTCAGTCACTCTGAGTTTGTTCACTTGGACCCCACTTAACAGTGTGGTGGTTCCTGTGACTCAACAAAGAAGAAAAGGAAACAACGAAACCACTAAGTCTTCATGCTCCATAGTCTTCACTCAGTGTCTTCTCATGTCATAGTCTTCAATGTGAATATCTTCACAGACCACCATTGTTTTTAATGTCTTCACGCATTTTTAGGGGTCATCTCCGATAGGTAAACCGAATCTATGAGGGACTACTACCTGTGTTATCCTGCAATTCTCACAAACACATTAGTCCCTCAACCAGGTTTGTCGTCAATACTCCAAAACCAACTAGGGGTGGCACTAGATGCACTTACAATCTCCCCCTTTTTGGTGATTGATGACAAACTGGTTGAAGTTTCCAACAGGGATAAAAGTATGTGAAATTGTAAAGGATTGAGGCATTGTCTTCATAAGTGGTAAAAAGGCTCCCCCTGAAGATGTGCATATAAATGTTTTGCGTTGGAATGCAAATTCACATGGCAGGTTGTACTTGTGGAGATCCTCTTCACCATATGAAGACAATTCATCATGCATGAACAGATATACAGGAAAAATGATATGCATAATGAAAAATGGACGTCTGCGGAATGATTTCATGCGGGATTTATCATCGCATATGCGGAATTTATCGTCACATCACACAAAATAGTAGAAAAAGTAGCAGACGACCATCGAGTTTAAGTGTTACAACTCAAAGAACCAAATGTATAAAAAACGAGAGTTGTAAACACTAGGCAAAAGTATAGCAACCACCCATATGGACCCGCTTGAAGACTATCAACATATGCTTCTCCCCCTTTTGTCAGTAAGGACCAAAAAGGTTTGAAGACATAGTCGCTACACGTTCCCATGAGGAGTAGGTGAAGCAGCAAGGTCGTCGTTGGGGTTTGGTGGTGCAGAAGAACTTCGGCAGTGTCGACACACGTTGTGGGTGGAGCCGGTGAGGTAGCATCATCGGCTTCATCAATAACTCTGGCGCGAACAGGGGCTGCGGATGAAGAGTACTCTGGATCTTCAAGAGATGGGGTTCGATGTAGAACAACATTCCTTGGAGGAGTGGAGTCGAACTTGAATCTCTAAGTGAAGCCATCGTCTTGAAGATCAGCTTCAACACTTAGCAATGTCAGACTCTTCCAGGACCTCTGAGGGAGTCCTGGATTAGGGGGTGTCCGGATGGCCGGACTATGACCTTTGGCCGGACTCCCGGACTATGAATATACAAGATTGAAGACTTCGTCCCCTGTCCGGATAGGACTTTCCTTGGCGTGGAAGGCAAGCTTGGCGATATGATATGAGGATCTCCTCCCATTGTAACCGACTCTATGTAACCCTAGCCCTCTCCGGTGTCTATATAAATCGGAGAGTTTCAGTCCGTAGGACGAACAACAATCATACCATAGGCTAGCTTCTGGGGTTTAGCCTCTCTGATCTCGTGGTAGATCAACTCTTGTACTACCCATATCATCAATGTTAATCAAGCAGGAGTAGGGTTTTACCTCCATCGAGAGGGCCCAAACCTGGGTAAAAACATCGTGTCCCTTGTCTCCTGTTACCATCCGCCTAGACGCATAGTTCGGGACCCCCTACCCGAGATCCGCCGGTTTTGACACCGACATTGGTGCTTTCATTGAGAGTTCCTCTGTGTCATCACCTTTAGGCCCGATGGCTTCTTCGATCATCAACCACGACGCGGTCCAAGGTGAGACTTTTCTCCCCGGACAGATCTTCGTATTCGGCGGCTTCGAACTGCGGGCCAATTCGCTTGGCCATCTGGAGCAGATCGAAAGCTACGCCCCTGGCCATCAGGTTAGGTTTGGAAGCTTAAACTACATGGCCGACATCCGCGGGGACTTGATCTTCGACGGATTCGAGCCACGGCCGAGCATGCCGCACTGTCACGATGGGCATGATCTAGCTCTGCCGCCGGACAGCGCCCAGAGCACCGCTCAGGTGCCCGCTCCGACCATTAGCTCGGAGTTGACTGCGCCAGTCGGGGACGGACGGTTGGACGCCGCCCCAGGAGCTGCAATCTCTACGGCGATAGAGCCGAATACCACCCTAGTCCTTTGCGAGGCCCGTGACTCCAAGGTGCCGGACTCCGTTACGGACTCTAAATCTTCCGCACGCCTTCCGATCGAACCCGATTGGGCTCCGATCATGGAGTTCACCGCCGTGGTCGTCTTTCAGCACTCACCCTTTGGCGATATCCTGAATTCACTAAAGTCTCTCTCTTTGTCAGGAGAGCCCTGGCCGGACTATGGTCAGCACGGTTTGGATGCAGACGACGAAGAAATTCGAAACCCACCCACCACCCACTTTTTAGCCACTGTCGACAATCTAACCGACATGCTCGACTTCGACTCCGAAGACATCGACGGTATGGACGCTGATGAAGGAGACGACCAAGAACTAGCACCTATAGGGCACTGGAAAGCCACCTCATCACACGATGTACACATGGTGGACACACCTAAAAGAAGCAACGACGAGGATCAAAAGGGCGCAACCAGGGATAGATCCCTCGAAAAACAATCAAAGTGGCGGCGTAAGCGCCGCGCCAAGCCCCACCTCGACAGAGACCCAGCCATAGAGCAGGGCGAATCAACGGAAGACGAACATGCCATCGAGCAACCATCCAAACAGGGCGGACAAACCGAACAATCCGTCCACGTGAAAGATAATAGTCCGAACGACCTCACGCCGAACAAGTCGCTGGAACACCAGAACCTCCACCAAAGGCTCGTCACCACTGCACGTAGCCTGAAAAAGCAGAAGCGGAAGCTCAAAATAGCGGAAGATGCACTCAGAATCAGATGGGGCAAAGTACTCAATAACGCACACAAGTACGGCAACAGTCATCACACAAAGAGCTATCCGAAGCGGAAATTACTACCAGAATTTGATGAAGAGGCCTTAGAGCTCCCATAGTCAAAAAACGAGGAAGCCACCAGGTCGGATAGACGACCCCACGATTGATCTCAAGCGAGAAAGGGCGCTGCACTCAATACGGCACGCGATCTGCCCAAGGATTCCCATCAAAAAACCGGTCCAACCAGATCCATCTACGGGCCAAGAAAGCAAGCTCCAGTGAGCAATGCAACGCAAAAAATATCCGAACATCATGGCACACCTAAATATAGGGGCGCCGCACATCCCCTATGTTTTACCGATGAGGTACGGGATCATGAATTTCCAGCGGGATTCAAGCCCATAAACATAGAAGCATACGACGGAACAACAGACCCTGGAGTCTGGATCGAGGATTATATCCTCCACATACACATGGCCAGAGGAGATGACCTTCACGCCATAAAATACTTACCCCTTAAACTCAAAGGGCCAGCCCGCCATTGGCTTAAAAGCCTTCCCGAAAACACCATCGGAAGTTGGGAAGAGCTCGAGGATGCTTTCTGGGCAAATTTTCAAGGGACCTAGGTCCGACCTCTGGATGCAGATGATCTGAGTCATATACCTCAGCAACCCGGAGAGTCAGCCTGGAAACTCTAGAACAGATTTCTTACTAAAAAGAATCAGATAGTCGACTGTCCGGACGCCGAGGCCCTAGCAGCTTTCAAGCATAGCGTCCGAGATGAATGGCTCGCCAGACACCTCGGCCAAGAAAAGCCAAGAACAATGGCCGCATTAACAAGCCTCATGACCCGCTTTTGCGCAGGAGAGGATAGCTGGTTGGCAAGAAGCAGCACCAGCGACCCAAGTACATCTGAACTCAGAGATGGAAATGGGAACCCACATCATAACAAAGAACAGCGTCGGATCAAGGATAACAGCCTGATGAGCACGGCAGTCAATGCCGGATTCAAAAGCTCTCGGCAAAAATCAGAAAAAGCCGCCCCCAAAGATGACAGGGACGAGCTATCTAACCTCAACAAAATCTTGGACAAAATATGTCAAATCCACAGTACTCCCGGGAGACCTGCAAAGCACACCCACAAAGATTGTTGGGTCTTCAAGCAGTCCGGATAACTCAACACCGAACACAAGGGGCTCGACACACCAAGCGAGGATGATGACGCACCCCACAAGCAGAACACCAGAGAACAAAAGAAGTTCCCACAAGAAGTCAAAGCAGTAAATTCACTTCAGATGACAAAAGGGAAAAACAGAACGGCGCTTACGAAGATACGCGCCATACGGCCTGCCCCAGAGGAGCACCGCCATTGGTTGTTACAACCAATCACCTTCGATCATCAGGATTACTCCAGAGGGGTCCGGAACGCAGGCTAGACTGCCTTGGTCTTGGATCCGATTATTGACGGACTCCAATTTACACAAGTCCTAATGGACGGCGGCAGTGACCTAAACCTGTTATATCAAGACACAATCCGCAAACTGGGGGTAAACCCAGCAATAATTCGCCATGGCAACACTTCCTTTCAAGGAGTCATGCCGGGCCAAGATACCCAGAGTATGGGTTCCCTTTCGTTAGAAGTCATGTTCGGCTCACCCGACAACTTCCGAAGCGAAAAGCTAACCTTCCACATTGCCCCATTCATAAGTCGCTATCAAGCGCTACTGGGACGTGAAGCTTTCGCCCGCTTTAATGCAATACCGCATTATGCATCCTTTACACTCAAAATGCCCGGTCCACGAGGCATCATCTCATTAAAGGGAAATATCAATTGATCCCCAAAGTACGGGTAATGGTGCGGCCACCTGGACAGCCGCACACTAATCCAGCCCTACTACCCCGGACATGGCTCGACGAGTCCGGCGTAAACATACAAAGGCTTAATAGCCGAATAACCCTGTACAAGGGGCTCCGCGTGTTTACACCAGGAGACAACACGGCTCAATTTTGCTCATGTCTCTGTATTATATTTTGTTTATTTTAATACAGATTTCTCGCACGATTATTTTTTACTAAGTTCCTCTATTTCGCAGACGAAGACCGTGCTACGCCCGTCCAGGATACGGCACAACGGAGACATAGGCGCAGACGTGCAGTAGGGACCCGTTTTAAGGATTCTTTTCAGATTAAGACCCTGTGTAAACCTTTTTTACTGTCTCTTGTTGATAACATCCCCCGGTTTTCTCTATAACCGAGGAGGAGGCTGGCGTCTTGGCATGTGGCCACGCCAGAATTTTGCACGTACCTGGACACCAGGGGCTTTTTTACCAAGGGCTTTGGTTTGGCCCGTCTTCATAAAGACCGAATACCTTAGGGAGTGTTCGGCGTCGTGAGTTTGGCCTTATATGCATCAGCACCGAATCATGTCTTTGGTCAAATGTTGGGTTTGCCCGGCTCCTGTGTATTGCGGCCTTACGTTCCGCTCTATCGGCTAAGGCGGCACTAGGAGAACTACTGCGATTGTGCCCCGGTTCGGCCAGGCGAGCACCCCAGTAGAGAAAGTTGAAAACTGACTATCATGATATAGCGAGAGACTGGTCAACCACTCGATGACTCTCGGAATCTTTAGGATTCCTCCGCATTAACGAAGGGCCGCTTCTCGGTCAGGCACACACGCGCCCCGAATTCGGGCGGGCGCGGTGCCCCTAGGGGCTATTAAGTAGCCCCATTGTCAAACTCCTATGGCTAAGTGGAAGTGATAAAGCACTATAGTCCGGTTGCCTAGTTCGCTGCGCTATCACCTCCTTTGTAGGACCAAGACGTTGGATTAAGTGTGAAAAGGCGCCTTTTTGCAAACACCCCCGCATTATATGCGTGGGGGCTGAAGCCAATGACTGCCATCTTTCAGGTTATATACACATATACATTAACGGCCTCACAGTAGGTATTATAATTCTTGCAAGCACAAGTATAAAAAGCTTTTATATTCTATCAAAATATTCGTTTTACAATAGCACATGCTATTCGAACACAACATCCTTCGAGCACTGCGCCTCTATTAAACGAGCGCCCGGAAGAACTTCCTCAAAGTAGTGCTTGGCAGGTACTCGGCTTTCGTCTGAATCCCAGGATGCAACAACACTGGCCTTCATATCCACCCAGTATGTTTTGACACGGGCAAGAGCCATTTGTGCACCCTCTATGCACGCCGACCTCTTCATTGCATCAACATGCGGCACCGAACCAAGGAACTGCTGCACCAAGCTAAAATAACTCTTCGGCTCTGGCTCTTGCGGCCACAAACGACTCGCAACATACCTCATGGCGAGTCCGGATAACCTGTTCAGCTCCGCCCAGGCGGCCAAACGGTCGGATACCGAAAGTGGGCGTTCTGGATTGTGAACTGCGACCAAAAAAGTTCTTCCAATTCATGGTCACCTCGACCTCGGAAGTGTTCGGTTGCGTCTGCCGCACTCGCTGCCAAATCCAGATAAGTGTTTTCCGCACTCCTCTGCTGGTCTAACGAAGCATACTTAGGATCCCCGAACTTCATCCGCAGCATATAGGGCTTTCCAACCGTGATATCTCCGGCCTGACGTAGCTCCTCCTTCATAGCTCTCATTGCAGAGCGAGTATCCTTGGCCTCGACAGTGATCTTTTCAAGGTCCTTCTAAGCCACCCTATCTTCTTGTTCAAGAAATTTACAGCGGTTGGTAGCATCCTTCAATTTTATAGCCATCTCGGCTATTACTTTCTTGCTCTGGCAGTGAGCAGCATGTTCGGCTTTTAGCTCTTCAGCCGCCTTAACGACAGCTGCATCACTTTTCCTTGCTTGCTCCTTGGCTCGGGCAAGTTCCGCCCGAAGGTTCTCCATGGTAGCAGCACCATCTACATTAAGCACATATCTTATAAGGCACGAGCATCGAACTCCTCTTATCATATGTCTTTGGAGCATACCTTGTGCATCGTCTAGCCACTTATTTACAAGCGCGATGTCGGCATCCGCCACGTCAAGTTGCCTCTTTAGCTCGGCAGATTCATCAGTCCGGCTAGCCACCGAACGCCTCGCCACCTTCATAAAAAGGTGACATATTATACCTGGGGTTATGATCCTCTGTGCAGCGTCACTTTTGACGACACACAGAGTCTCAGGGGCTACTATTTATACAGGGCGCATTTTATATATGCGGCTCTACCAAAAGGTACACCTTTTCACGTACCTCAAAGCCTGTCAGTAAACTCCTGGCGGCCTCGTACAATCCGCTTTCCGCGGATGAAATCCTTCCTATCACCATGTTCATCAACATACGATGTTCTTCTGAGATGGACGCTCGCTCGAGAAGATCCTTCAGCCCCTCCGACCGCGCACCAGAGGGTGCCAGACTAGCCTGACGACCTTTTTCAGGGTCCGGACTTGGAAAAACCCTCCGGGACGACACCTCGGGGTCGCCTGCCTCGTAAGACGGTGCAACTAGGGGAGGCGTTTCGCTCTCAATCATCTCCGGACGAAGATCCCCTGAAGATGAGCTCTGCTGAGAAGGGTTGAGATCCGAACTGCAAGGTAATATTTCGGTTATCTTCCTCAGAAATTAAACAGGGATGTCACTCATTTTGGAACCCCTCTCTTTACTTACGGCTCGGAGGAGAGCTGATCCCCTTGAGGGCGCAATGCGCCCGGGGCATTCTTCGGCGCCGGATCCTCTCGCGAAGATTTCTTCCCCCGTTTTGAGGCCATCCCCTCCGGGTCTTTAGAGGCAGTCCTTTTCTTTCCCGGGTTGTGGGAATTTTCAATTCCTCCCTTCCTGACAGCCTCCTTCACGGAGGCGGTAGCTCCTTGGTTCCCCTCTTCGCCTTCTGCCAAAAGCACAATCTCCAGCATCCTGGTTAACACGGGATCCGGCACGGTCTCAGGTAGGGGGGCTGGACACCTGATAAGCTTTGCCTTCGCTATCCACTCCTGTTCAAAGGATAGCTCTGTTAAGGGCAATTTTATGATGAAAATACGGATGGCGTGTCCAAATACGAGGCTACTTACTTGAGCATCCGGGCAATTACAGCTCAGACCTGCGTCCTCGGACAAGTCCGGACACCTTGCTTGTGTTCCGAAGAACAATTTGTACATCTCCACGGGCGTCGTGCCCATAAAGTGTTGAAGGACTCGCGGTCCCTCCGGATTAAATTCCCACAGGCGGAGAGGGCGACATTTGCATGGCAGCATGCGGCAAATCAGCATAACCTACGCCACTACGGTCAAGTTGATATCTCTTTCTAGGAGATCTCGAATGCGGTCCTGCAGCAAGGGCACGTCTTGGGACGCCCCCCAGATAAGCCCTTCATTGACCCATGATGCTAGCCGTGGTGGGGGACCCGAGTGAAAAGCAGGTGGTGCCACCCATGTGGTGCCCCTGGAGGCTGTGATGTAAAACTAGTCCCGTTGCCATAAGCCGAACTCCTCTTGGAAAGAGCCCTCGGGCCATGGAGCATCGGCCATCTTGCTTATGATAGTCCCGTTGCCATAAGCCCCCTCACGAAGGGATCAATCGGGAAGCCTAGCCCCCGAAGGAAGTGAGATGTGAACACCACGCTCTCACCGGGCTGGGGAGTGGGAATGGCCTGCCCTTGAGCAGGCAGCCTATGCGAGATTTCGCCGGTTAGATACCTGGCATCTCTCAGCTTTCGCACGTCTTCTTCCGTAACGGAGGAAGGCATCCACCGGCCTTGAAGGTCGGAGCCGGACATCATCGAAGGTCCGAAGCGCCTAAAACTGGAGCTTTGGGTGTTGGAACTCGAGGCGAGGGGCGGATTCGATTGAATTGAAAAGAAAGGAGTCGAGCCTTGGTCTCTTTATAAAGGGGTTGAATACCAAGAGCCCTCCCCGTAACTGTTTGGGACTCGCTTTCAATTATGGAGTCATACCAAAGGCACGGTTGGGTTACCCACGCTCGTATTGATGAGAATCCCGGAATAAGGGGACACGATCTCTGCTTTGACAAGATGTGCCAAGAAAACTGCCTCGCTAAACGCGTTGAGGTGGAACAGTAAAATGATTCGAATAAAGGCTTGGCCGTGGCGTGATGTCACGCTGCGGAATACGTCAGCAGATTAGATTTGTGCAGATATTATTCTCTCTACGGTGGTATGTGGAACTTATTTTGCAGAGCCGGACACTATCCTTGTGTTCAACATCTTCTATTAAGGATTCGGAGGAGGAACCCGCCTTGCAATGCCGAAGACAATTTGCACGCCGGATTCGTCATCATTTAAGCCTGGTTCAGGGGCTACTGAGGGAGTCCTGGATTAGGGGGTGTCCGGATGGCCGGACTATGACCTTTGGTCGGACTCCCAGACTATGAAGATACAAGATTGAAGACTTCGTCCCGTGTCCGGATAGGACTTTCCTTGGCGTGGAAGGCAAGCTTGGCGATATGATATGAAGATCTGCTCCCACTGTAACCGACTCTATGTAACCCTAGCCCTCTCCGGTGTCTATATAAACCGGAGAGTTTTAGTCCGTAGGACGAACAACAATCATACCATAGGCTAGCTTCTGGGGTTTAGCCTCTCTGATCTCGTGGTAGATCAACTCTTGTACTACCCATATCATCAATATTAATCAAGCAGGAGTAGGGTTTACCTCCATCGAGAGGGCCCGAACCTGGGTAAAAACATCATGTCCCTTGTCTCCTGTTACCATCCGACTAGACGAACAGTTCGGGACCCCCTACCCGAGATCCGCCGGTTTTGACACCGACAACCTCCGACATGTTTGATGAGTGACAAAGGCATTCTTGGTAGCAAGATTGAGAATGCGATTAACACCCACCAAGAGGCTTTGCATTTGACGCTTGAGCCAGAAATGATGCTTGTCTTGCTTCTGATGCAATGCCACAAGAAGCTCTCGGTCATTTAGCACACGGGATCGCTTGCGTGTCCTTGGAGCAATGGTGCTCTCTGTGGCTTCAGTACGTGCACGGTGAGTGTTGCTGGCCAATGGATAGACACGAGAAGCATCTTGAACACCTTCAACATGTTGGGAAAAGCTCTGACGATCCACATTGTGAAGATATAGTGCTTCCTTGGCATGCTCTGGGTATATGGCTTCAATGGACATATCAACCTCTGGTAAAGATATGAGATGAATACGAGCAGAGGGCTGATAGTCAATGGCAGAGTGGAGCTTGATCAGACGCATAATCCAAGGAGCATAGAATTTCAGACCAAAAATGTCAGACCCAGATGCAGCAAACTGTCTTATGAAGAAGTCCTGAGCATTGAAGCTTTTGCCATTCAAAATGTAGAAGACCAATGTCTTCATAGCACCTTCAAGCTTCACTGGGAATGCCCTTTAATGGGCCATAGAGTTCGCTTAATAATGTGATAGATAGTGCAGGGCAGATACTCTAGGTCTTCAACAAGAAATTCCTTGGGATACTCAGCATCCTGGTGTAGTGGCTTCATCATACTAAGCATCTGGCTCATGTTCGGCTCTGGCTTCTGAAAAATGCTCTCCAATGCATCGCGGTGAAGCTGACAACCTGGTTCATATAGTTCGCCTGGAGTGGAGAGGCCGGTAAGCTCAATGAGATCAAAGGCTTTGGCTTCATGATGAACATTGCCCGTCATCCACTCAAGGACCCATGTCGTTGTATCCCTGTTGTAGACGCGAATGTGGAGGGTTGCATAGAATTGTAGTAGAAGCTCTTCATTCCAATGTTCCTTGTCAGTGACAAACTCCAGAAGACCAGCATCACAAAAGCAGACTAGGGCTTCTTCAAGGCAGGGCAGACCAGCAATGGCTTCAGTGTCCAGACGCATATGAGGAAATATGCGCTCTTGATTGTATAGAATACAGGAGTAATAGCTGCGCTACTGGTAGCTCCAGAACCGATCTAATGATATTCGTGGCTTGGAATATGGGTTCTTACCAGAATCGAAGAAGGTGTTGTGTGCAATGAAGCCGTTGATATTGAAGGAGCCTGGTGCTGTTGCAGTACCTAGGAACCTTGGTAGCCTTGGTTTTGGCTTCTGAACCTGAGGCCTATGCTCCACATGGTAGTCAAATTGTGGTCCAGGAGCAGGCGGAGGAGCCATAATTGGCCATCTGACTGGAACAAGTTCACCTTGATAAAATGCATGCTCAATAGTGTGTGGCCGTGGTGGCGGTACAGGAGCAGAGGCATCAACAGAGGTGCCGGGCTGCACATTGGTTGCTGGTGCAGCATTGGCTTCATCCACAGTGTTAGCTTGAGGCGCCACATTGGCTTCAGCCATGACAACGTCATTGGCTTTAGTGGTGTTGTTGGTAGCCGCCTCAGTATTCTCAACCTCCACTTGTGTAGCTGGAGGGTCTGGCACCGATACTTTCTCCTCGAGAACAACTTCTTGATTTGTGGGGGGTGCGGCAACATGTTCTTCTTGTCTTTCATCGGCTGCTGCTGCCGGAATCTCTTCAGAAGCATTAGCTTCGGGCATAGGAACCGTCACAGAAGGATTGTCTTCAGGAAACACTTGACGTGCCACTGAGCTGGATTGGTGTGAATCCTCTTCCGTGATAGTCGTCATGGAGACCGAAGGCCTCAGGCCATTGTGAAGCCGTTGAAACACGGGCGACGCTTTCGGTGATGGTGTGGTCTCCATGTAATTGTCGTCATTGACAATTGGACTGGTACCTTGCGTTGGTCTAGGATGAGGTGTACTTGGGGAGTCTTGAACTGGGGTAGCTGGTTGGGAGCGATCAGCCCATGAAGCATCCTGCATGATTGGCGTCAAAGGACGACCAATACTGCTGAGTTTGCTGTTCGTGTGAACAAGCGATGATACTTTGGGGTTCTGAATCTGCGGAAGGACTTCATCATCGTCTACATTGTCTTGGGGACCAATGTCTTCAGTCACGATGGGATCGACAACTAGAACTTCTTGTTCTTTAGGAGCCTCTATGGAAGCAGGCTCAGGTACAATCAACTGACGCTCTTGATTGTCGGATGGAGGAGGAGCATAAGCAATGGGTTCAACAACTAGGGGCTCTCTGGGAGCAGCCCGATCTTTCTTCCTGGACTTTGTCTTCTTTGGGGGTGGTGCATCATCAGTAGTGCGCTTGATTTTGCGCTTTCTGGCTTCGGCTTCAGCTCCCTTGGTCTTGTGCTGATCTGAAGCCACTGTGGAGACCTTAGGCTTCGAGCTTGTCATGCTGGCAGGGAAGACAATGCGAGGTTCTTCCCGCCGTGTAGCATCAGTTGGGGCCACAGCAGACTTCTTCTTTTGGTTGGCAGCCATCTTGGGGTCAATACTAGGACGCCCAAGTGCCTTGCGCTTTTCAGCTTCGTTGTAAGCCAGAACACACTTGGCGGCAAGAGTTTTCATGCGCTCTCTTGAGCCTTTGGCTTCCTCACGTTTCTTGCGAAACGCCTCCTTGAGGTCATTGAGCATCACCTTGAATTTCTCGACATCAGCCACACTCAGCTTGGCCACATGCTTCTTGAACTGTTCCTTCTCAAAATCAATCTTGTGTTTCAGTTCAACAATTCGCTGGGCCAGAGCCAGCTCAGGAGCGATTACGCCTTGGAAGGCGACGCTGATGCCAATGGGAAGTTGAAGATTATCAAAGCTGAGATCTTGATTGTCGAACCATTCATCAATGAAATTGTGCAAGATATTCACATCAAAGAGGGGCAGATCATTGAAGGCCTCTTGCTTGCTCTTGATCAGCTGCTCAAGAGCATCCTCACCAAATTCTTCATCTGAAGACAAATCAATGGCTTCAGATTCGTTCCTCAAAATGGCAGCTGGTGTCAGTTCTTGGCTGTGTCTCTGAACAGGTTTCTTCTGTGGCTTCTCACGCTTCTTGGAGACACGAGAGAGATCTTCAGAGGCATTGCTTGGAGCAGGAGGGGCAGTTGCCAATGGCTTCACTCGAGAAGCCTTTGGTGCAGTAGTGGGTTTGGAAGCCTTAGCTTTCTTCTGCTTCTTTGGCTTAGGAGTAGGAGTTGGATCCTCATCTATGTCAGCATCATCATCAGAATGATCCACCTTGGCACCTTGAACAGTTATGTGGGTGATGAGGCCATCAAGGTTGTAGAAGGGGCCGATCCTGTTCTGATTGGCTTCGCGGGTGCCATCATCCCGTGGAGAGGACGGACCAGGGTTGAAGTCAAGTACGAAATCCTTTTTATTTTGCACAGCTGAGTCTTTGGCGAACTGGTAATTGCGCTTGAAGAGATGGTCTTCGCGACACCATAGCAGAGAAGAAGGATCAGCATTTTCTGGCTCTGGTCCGCGAACCATGCAAGGATAGAAGCCTTGCTCAATGGCTTCAGCTTGGGTTCTGGGTTGAAGATTTTTATATAGAATATGTCCCCAGGGTCGCTTGATGGCATTCTTCTCAGCATATTATTGAGTGACAAATCGGTACTTGAACCATTCTTCAGCCTAGTATGTTCGGATCCATTGGATGCGATTCTTGCGACCTGTATAGGTTTCCTCAGGGTCCGTTTTGTTCAACTCGTGCAAATCTGGAGGTAAATCCTTGGAAGTGTTCCCACGATTCTTTCTGCCACCCTTTCTTGCTGGTTTCTTAGTAGCCATGAAGCTTAACCTGAAAGGCTTCAGAACTTGCAAAGGCTTCTTGCGGCTAGTCAGACAAGAACTTGCTTCACGTGAATTGATGTGACTCTGCAAGAATTCTGCAAATGAATGCAGACTATGAGAACCAAGGGATTCTCCCATGGACATGTACCTGTGACAGCATTAGAGATGCGAGGGAAGGGGAAGAGGTCATATGCATTCTCAGATGATTTTGAAGATAAATCAATTTGAAGACATTGACCTCATAGCGCGAAGATATTCACTTATTTGATGTGAGTTGGTTCCAGAGTTGTACAAATCCAGGAATAAGTACAAGTGAGGAATCTAACTTGTAATGAAGCATAAGTGAACATACTAGGCACATTATGAGATGCAGAGAGAGACAAATTCAACTTTGGAGATGTAGAAACTACTTTTGGTAAGGAAGGATGAATCTATCAGATCAAAAAGACAGTAAAAAAGAGAGTTTTAATTACCACAGGAAGAACTGCTAGACGGAGGGGAAGTTGAGGCCGAGCAGTTCAATCTCTCGTGCCCTAACTTGGCGACGAGAGACAGCTACGGCGGCGACAGAGAAGATGAGGTCCGCGGCCGGCGTGAGGACGACGTCGGAGAAGTCGCGACAGCTAAGCGCTTCATCACCAGCGTCGTCTAGTGCTAGCGGTGGCGCTAGGGTTTTCGGGAGGTGGCGAGGTGGAAGAAAATTTTTGACCGCGATGGGATGTGCATTTATAAGGAAAGGGACAGCACAACGTAATTACACAGGTGCCCTGGCGGTTCATATCTGACGGACACATGGCAAGCATGCAACATCTTGGGAGATGTTCCATGTTCCCATGCACGCCTGGATTGTCGGGGTGGTCGTTCTGAATTCTCCGGGTTTCAGGCAAATAGGATAAGGCATTAAAGACAGATGTAAATGTTTGTCAGATTGACTTCAGCTGACAAGGTCTCGGTGAAGACAATAGACAGTTTTCAATAGAATGCATATGATTTGGACAGATAGAGTTGAGGTAGAAGCATAGATAGGTTAGGGTCCGATCACATTCACTTAGTTCAAAAGATTCAACATGAAGCCATAGCCATAAGGGAATGCTGTAGAGGACAAAACACAAGTAGTATGCAACTAGTTTAAGGCCAAATCAATCATATGAAGATAAATTTGAATACAAGTCATAAATAAAGACAACTCGGTTATGAAGACTATGCAAACATAACGCCAAGAGAAGCACTTCAAACAAAAGTTTGGTGGTGGCGTTACCCACTGTATAGGAAGTATTAGACCCAGACAGGGCGCACAATTATCATGGCGCTCCGAAGTGAAATTCCGCATTAATGTATTCACACTTGGAATGTATGTCTTCATTGATTGAAGATATACGTTACTTCTTGTGTTGCACATCTAAGTCATCAAAATGCATAAGTGTTAGGATGTGTGTCCCATTCACAGGACATTTGAGGATTCCAAGATATTTAGCTCACACTGCAACTTGCAAAACCTTTTCTCGTCCAAGGGCTTTGTGAAGATATCAGCCAATTGCTCTTCAATGTTGACGTGGATGATATCAATGTCTTCCTTCATAACATGATCTCTGAGGAAGTGATGATGAATCTCAATATGCTTTGTCTTCGAGTGCTGAACTGGATTGTTGGCAATCTTGATGGCACTCTCATTGTCACCATAGAGAGGCACATTCTTCAGGTGTATACCATAGTCCTTGAGAGTTTGCTTCATCCAGAGAAGCTGAGCACAGCAAGATCCAGCAGCAATGTATTCGGATTTAGCAGTGGAGAGAGATACACAGTTTTGCTTCTTTGAAGACCAAAAGACAAGTGATCGTCCCAGAAAGTGACATGTGCCTGATGTGGACTTGCGATCAACCTTATCACCAGCATATCAGCATCTGAGACTCCAACTAGATCAAACTCTGAGCCCTTTGGATACCATAATCCTAGTGTTGGGGTGTAAGCCAAATATCGAAGTATTCGCTTCACAGCTAAGTGATGCGATTCCTTTGGTGCCGCTTGGAATCGGGCACACATGCAAACACTAAGCATTATATCTAGCCTAGATGCACATAAATAAAGCAAAGAACCAATCATGGAGCGGTATACCTTTTGGTCAAATTCTTTACCATTGTCGTCTGGACCCAGATGACTTTTGGTTGGCATTGGCATCGTGTATCCTTTGTCGTCTTGCATTCCAAACTTCTTTAGGCAATCTTTGAGATATTTTTCTTGAGAGATGAAGATGTCGTTACGTTGCTGACGGATTTGGAGACCCAGAAAAAACTTCAGTTCACCCATCGTGGACATCTGATATTGCTCTTGCATCATATGACCAAACTCATCACTGTATTTCTTGTTGGTGCAACCGAAGATAATGTCATCCACATATATTTGGCACACAAATAGTTCACCGTCATAAGTCTTCATGAAGAGAGTAGGATCTAGTGAACCAGGTTTGAAGCCTTTGCTCTTTAGGAAGTCCTTGAGCGTATCATACCAAGCGTGTGGGGCTTGTTTGAGGCCATACAGTGCCTTGTTGAGCTTGTACATCATATCAGGATGTTTTGGATCTTCAAAGCCAGGAGGTTGTTTAACATATACTTCTTCTTCTATCTTTCCATTGAGAAAAGCACTCTTTACATCAATTTGATATAGGAGAATGTTGTGATGATTTGCATAGGCAAGCAGTATGCGAATAGCTTCAAGCCTTGCGATAGGAGCAAAAGTTTCATCAAAGTCAATCCCTTCCACTTGAGTGTAGCCTTGAGCAACTAGACGAGCTTTGTTTCTGACCACTTGACCATGTTCATCTTGCTTGTTGCGATATATCCATTTGGTGCCAATGATATTGTGCTTCCGAGGATCACAACGCTTGACCAGTTCCCACACATTGTTCAACTCAAACTGTTGGAGCTCTTCTTGCATGGCTTGAATCCATTCAGGTTCCATGAAGGCTTCAGTCACTTTCGTGGGTTCTGAGATTGAGACGAATGCAAAGTGTCCACAGAAATTGGTGAGCTGTATTGCTCTTTGTGTGGCTCTTGAACGAGTGAGTGGACCAGGTGCATTGAGGCTATCAATCATCTTCTCAATCTGTACTTCATTTGCAACACGAGGATGAGCATGACGAAGATTTTGCTCTTGCTGATCATTGTCATCATTTGGGGAATTGTCTTCAGGCTGAGCATTGTCTTCAGGTTGATCGGGTGCAGAAATGACAAGTTCCTCTTCAGACGGATTCTCAGAGGGTATGATTTCGCCAGTTCCCATTTGCTAGATTAACTCGCTAGGGGATAGCTCATCTAGCACATTTGGCAGGTTCTCTCTTTGCGAGCCGTTAGTCTCATCGAACCGCACATCCATAGTTTCAACCACTTTATAGTGAATGAGGTTGAAGACTCTGTAGGAGTGCGAATCCTTTCCGTAACCAAGCATAAAACCTTCATGTGCTTTCGGTGCAAATTTTGAAGTGTGATAAGGATCCTTGATCCAGCACCTAGCACCAAATACTCTGAGGTAACTTACGTTTGGCTTCTTACCAGTTAGGAGCTGATAGGAAGTTTTCTTCAGAATCTTGGAAGATAAACACGGTTGATGACATGGCATGCAGTGTCAATGGCTTCAGGCCAGAACTTTCATGGAGTCTTGTACTCATCAAGCATCGTTCGGGCCATCTCAATAAGAGTTCTATTCTTGCGCTCGGCGATGCCATTCTACTGAGGTGTGTAAGGAGTAGAGAACTCATGAGTGATACCCATGGTATCCGGGTAGAGGTCGAGGCCGATGTTCTTGAACTCAGTGCCATTGTCGCTTCCGATGAGCTTGATCTTGACACCGTAGTTCGTCATGACACGGTTGGAAAAGCATCTGAAGACATCCTGCACTTCAGTCTTGTAGAGGATTATATGCACCGAAGTGTATGGAGAGTAATCATCAACAATGACGAAGCCATAGAGGCAGGCAGTAGCATTGAGAGTGGAATAGTGAGTAGGGCCAAATAAGTCCATGTGCAGCAGTTCGAAGGGTTGAGACGTGGTCATGATAGTCTTCGAGGGATGCTTGGCTCTTGTCATCTTTCCGGCTTCGCAGGCGCCACACAAATGATCCTTCTTGAACTTGACATTCAGTGCCCACAACATGCTTCTTCTTTGCGAGAGTGTGCAAGTTCCTCATGCCAGCATGCCCTAGCCTTCGATGCCAAAGCTAGCATTCTGAAGCTTTTGCTAGAAGACATACGGCCATGTGTGGACCTGCCGAGAAATCTACCATATACAGATCATCTTTTCGATATCTTTCAAAGACTAGAGACTTGTCAGATTCCATCAGTACAAGGCAGCAATATTTTCCAAATAGCACAATCATGTTTAAGTCACAAAGCATTGAGACAGACATTAAGTTGAAACCAAGGGATTCAACAAGCATCACTTTATGCATGTGCTGATCCCTTGATATTGCAACTCTACCTAGATCCAATACCTTGCTTTTACTAGTGTCAGCAAATGTGATGTGGCTCTTGTCTGATGGACGCAGCGTTGAATCCATCAGAAGACTTCGATCGCCAGTCATGTGATTAGTGCATCCACTGTCCATAATCCATTCTGAAGCACGAGGTGTCGTACCCTATAGTGCAGTTTGGGGGATAGGCTTCACCAAGAGAGTTGTGAAGCAGAAACATTTGACGAACAAGTGGAACATGGAAATTCAGGTCTTGGTTAGGATAGACAGGATGAGTATCAAGAAAATCTGAAATGAAATACATAGTAAGACCATTTGGGCATTTTATCTTGTGCCCAGCAAGATTTTTAAGGTCTCCAGCATTAGCTTTGGATGCTTTTGATTTTTCAGCTGGAGACCTTTCCCTGCAAAAGAGAGTTAAGTTTTCTTAACCACCCACATCTTCTGGGGTGGCTTAGAAGCAATGAGTCTAAGTGCAGCATCTGAGAATTTTGGCTTCTGAGCCCTAGTAAATAGCCTTGTAGGGGGTGAATAATACTCATGTGAATAAGGAGAAAAGTTCTTGGTTCTATGAACATAGCGGTTCAATGAAAGACGCTCATATTCATGGGTCTGAGTATGATTTCCCTGCAAAACATTGACGTTAAGGTGAGTCGTATGAGTCCACGGTCTGTATGAAGCCTTAGGACCATATGAAGCCTTTGGTATGGGGTTTGTCTTCTTCACAGGTGGTGTCATGATGACATTCACAGGAAGATTATCAAGAGCACTTTAGGTACCCATATCTTCTTCATAGGTGGTCCATTCCTGCAGTTAGTACCAATATACCTGGCAAACACTTCACGATTCTGATTCTTAAACAGTTTATAGTTTGCATCAAAGGATTCATCATTGATAATAGGGTTAGCGCAAGTGAATCCAGATAAGGTGGATGGATCTACTGAAGGTTCCTTTGCAGCAACCCATGTGGTTTTGGGGTACTGCTCAGGCTTCCAGTACGACCCATCAACATTCATTTTCCTCTCGAACCCAATACCCTCTTTTCTAGGGTTTCGGTTCAGAATCTGCTTTTTGAGGACATCACATAATGTCTGATGCCCTTTGAGGCTTCTGTACATCCCTGTCTCAATCAGTGTCTTCAACCTGGCATTCTCATCAGCAATAGTAGTGGTATCCTCAACAGAGGGGTTAGTTACCACATCAGCAGTTGAAGATATTGCAACAGGAGCGGGACTGATCTGTTGAGCGCGAAGTGACTCGTTCTCCTTTTGAAGATCTTCATGATCCGATCTCAATTTTTCAAGTTCCTGCTTCCTTTGAAGATAATCGTAGGAAAGCTTTTCATGAGAGGGTTTCATGATGACCTTCAAGTTCCTGGTACTTAACATGAAGATTTTTTATGTCTTCAATTAAGGACTAAATCTTAGTCCTTTCCGCATCCAACAGGTCATCACTTTTGTCTAACAGTTTTTGAATATGTTCCATAGCTTTCTGTTGTTCAGTTGCAATTTTAGCAAGTTTTTTGTAGCTGGGTTTGGAAGCACCATCAGAGTCATCCTCACTTGATGTTTGAAAGTAAGCATCGCGAGAGTTTACCTTGGCACCACGTGCCATGAAGCAGTAGGTGGGAGACGAGTCGTTCTCGTCATTAGTGTTGGTGACGGAGTCATTGTCTTCAGTGTTGAAGATGGACATGGCGGCGTAGGCTGTAGCTTGAGCCAGACTTGCGATACCAGAGTCAGACTCCTCCTCAGACTCCACCACTTCCTCCTCAGAAGCAGACTCCTCCTCTGAATACATTTCCTTGTCAACAAAAGCACATGCCTTGCCTGATGAGCTCTTCTTGTGTGATGAAGACTTAGAGGAAGATTTGGAAGAAGACTTTGAGGATTTCTTCTTCTTCTTGTCATCAGAATCATATTCTTTGTTCTTCTTTTTCTTCTTCTCATTGTCCCACTGTGGACATTCTGAGATGTAGTGGCCAGGTTTCTTGCACTTGTGACAGAATCTTTTGTTGTTGTCATAGGTGGAAGCTTCATCGTCCATTGAGCTGGATCGTGAAGACTTTCTGAAGTTTTTCTTCCTGGTGAATCTCTGGAACTTCTTCACAAGTATAGCAAGCTCCTTTCCAATGTCTTCAGGATCATCAGAATTGCAGTCAGATTCTTCTCCACATGAGGAAACCGCAACCTTTGCCTTCAAGGCACGAGTTCGGCCGTAGTTGGGGCCATAGATATCTCGTTTCTTAGATAGCTGGTACTCATGTGTGTTGAGCCTCTCTAGTATGTCAGACGGATCGCGTGTCTTGAAATCAGGGCGTTCTTGTATCAACAGGGCTAAGGGGTCAAATGAGTTGTCGAGAGATCTCAGCAGTGTCTTCACAATTTCATGCTTCGTAATGTCAGTTGCACCGAGTGCACGGAGCTCATTGGTGATATCAGTGAGGCGATCAAATGTGATCTGGACATTCTCGTTGTCGTGCCTTTTGAAGCGGTTGAAGAGGTTGCGGAGAGTACTGATTCGTTGATCCCGCTATGTTGAGACGCCTTCATTGACCTTGGAGAGCCAGTCCCAAACTAGCTTCGACGTTTCCAGAGCGCTCACACGGCCATACTGCCCTTTGGTCAGATGACCACAGATGATGTTCTGAGCGATAGAGTCCAGTTGAATGAACTTCTTCACATCAGCGGGGGTGACACCTTCACTAGTCTTGGGAACGCCATTCTTTGACGACATACCACAGATCAACATCAATGGCTTGAAGATGCATGCGCATCCTATTCTTCCAGTAGGGATGTTCAGTGCCATCAAAGATGGGACACGCACCAAAGACCTTGATTATCACTGTAGTCGACACAGCTAAAATTCCAGGTGGTTAAACCGAATCACACAGAACAAGGGAGTACCTTGATATGATACCAATTGGAAGTGCTAGTTATCGACTAGAGGGGGGGGTGAATAGGCGATTTTTATGAAAGTCTTCAAAACATGGGAGTTTCGAAGACAGACAGGAGAAACAACACTATTCGTATGCAGCGAAAGATTGACTACACTAGACAAGCCATAGTCAAGTATTCAATGAAGTGAAAGCATGAAGACTATTAGCAGCTAGGTGGTAAGGATCAGGGTGGAAGATAGTATGAAGCCAATCAAGAAAAGTAGTCAAACAGTGAAGTCAAACAGATTATGCAAGCAGGCAATGACTTCATGAAGACAAACTATAAGTAAAGAGAAGTGAGAGATAGAACCAGTAGCTTCAGGAAGACAGTGGTTTGTTCGACCAGTTCCAGTTGCTGTGACAACTGTACGTCTAATTAGGGAGGCTGAGATTTAACTCAGAAGACCGTGTCTTCACCTTATTCCCCTTGAGCTAAGGACACCTAGTCCCCGCCCAATCACTCTGTTAAGTCTTCAAGGTAGACTTCCAAACCTTCACAGACTTCATTCACCGGCAATCCACAATGACTCTTGGATGCTCAGAGCACGACGCCTAACCGGCTGGAGGATTCACAGTCCTCAAGTATAACAAGTCTTCAGATCACGCGGATAGAAAGACTTCAGTGATGCCAAACACTCTCTGGGCTCTGGGTGGTGTGGGCTTTGTCCTTGCAAGGATTCTCTCTCTCAAAGGCTTCGGAGGTGGGTTGCTCTCAAACGACAAAAGCCATATCTAACTCTGAGCAGCCACCAATTTATGGTGTAGGGGGTGGGCTATTTATAGCCACTGGGCAACCCGACCTGATTTTTTCGGAGTGACCCTGGGTCACTAAGGAACTGACACGTGTCGCAACGGTCAGATTTCAAACACACGCGGCAGCTTGACTTGGGCTACAAGTAAAGCTGACTTATCCGACTCTTGATAAGATTTGCTCTCATTGTCTTCGCTCGAAGACATAGGATTTGGTTGAACATCACTTCAGTCAGTCTGACTTTGTTCACTTGGACCCCACTTAACAGTGTGGTGGTTCCTATGACTCAACAAAGAAGAAAAGGAAACAACGAAACCACTAAATCTTCGTGCTCCATAGTCTTCACTCAATGTCTTCTCATGTTATAGTCTTCACTCAATGTCTTCACGCATTTGTAGGGGCCATCTCCGCTAGGTAAACCGAATAAATGAGGGACTACTACCTGTGTTATCCTGCAATTCTCACAAACACATTAGTCCCTCAACCAGGTTTGTCGTCAATACTCCAAAACCAACTAGGGGTGGCACTAGATGCACTTACAGCGCCATCGTATTCGAGATGAATTACGAGGGCACCCCCTATCCGGCATGCCCGGGCGATCTTGCCCCAGCCTCGGGTCATGAAGACCTTGCCCGGGGCGACAACCTCCACCTCCGCCTCGGTCGCGGGGGTGCTGCAGTCGGCGTGCTGCAGCCAGAGCTCCAGAGACACACTCGGCGGCATCTCGAAGGCGAAGGAGGGAGGAAGGCAGATCTAAGATCAAGGAGGTATGGCGGCATGAAGCACGAGCTCACGAGTAGAGCCCTCGACATGGACTCCAGGGGTGACGACGCATACTGCCGTGAATCGCCGGCGTCTCCTGCTGCGTCGGCGATGTCGCTCGGCGGCTTCTTCTCCGGGGCCCTCGACTCAGGCATACAAGGGCAGCGGAAACCCAGGCGGCGGCTGCTCATACCAGGGCCGCGACAACCATGGCCAAGCGACACAGTCGCGGAGGCCGGGGAGAGACCACTTCTTCAGGGAAGCGGGTCGGGACCCTCTCGGGAGGCCTTTCCCTTCTCTTCTGCAGAAAACCGGTGGATCGGCGGCATTGGCGCAAGGTGGAGCAAGGGCGAGGAAGAAGAGGAAAGGGAGTAGCAGGAAGGGATGGACAACGGGGGCTCTCGCCCGCCCGTACTTATAGTCCGGAGGAAGCCAACCATCGGCCACCACGATCTCAGGTAATCATGACCCATTTTTGCATGCAGGGACTTGTCAAGTCATGCAGTTGCCGAGGCGTCGTAGGGAAGCGGAGATGCCCACCTCCAATCAATCACCACGCGGCGCCCAAGGCCGCAGGCTGTTGGGGCCCGTGGCGGTTCGCACTTGCCCCTTTGCTTCTCTACTAAGCCAAGTGCGGGCACGCCTTGGGCCCGGGGGCTACTGTCGGCGTTCTGGGAATGAGGGTCCCCAGACTTGCCTGCATGCGGCCTACGGCGTGGCTCAAGTGGAGGCCCAGTACAGCCCAGCTTCATCAGCTAAAGCTCAAGACCCTCACGGGGCGGATGACAGGAAGCTTCCTCAGGAGCAGCCTCATCAGGCAGGCTCGCGAGGAGGCAGAGAGATCAAGGCAGGGGTACCTCGTGAGGTGCCCGTGACGCAAGCCATGACGATCAAGACCAACCGGGCGCCAGGCGGGCGCCAGCCTGCGCATCGTCCTTGTTTCCCCTTTGGTGCAAAGGGGGCAAGCACAGGCCAAGGCATCAGGCAAAGGCTACCGTTTCGGTGCAACAAGACCAAGACCAGCGGAACGGCAGGATGGAGGTTACCGTGGAGCCCAAGATGACATCATCGTTAGAGTCTTTGGCAGTCGAAGACCAACTTTAGTCAGGATAAGTGTACTAAATGTTCCCCTTCAAAATGGTCAATTGTTGGTGCCCTTCCCGCTCGATATTTGGTGAGAGGCCTAGGGCCTCCATAAATAGAGTTAGCCACCACAGAGTAGGGGGGAGAGATTCTGGGTGGACTAGAGAGAGACGCGATTGAACTCACCCAAGCAGTTCATCGCACTAGCTCAAGAACACCCCTCGCGAGGCTGTTCTTCCTTTGTATTGTTCATCATCAGCCCCTGAGGCAATCCACCACACACGCACTGGAGTAGGGTATTACACCACAATGGTGGCCTGAACCAGTATAAACCTCGTGTCCCCTGTGTGTTCTTCTTCCTAGCCTAGATTCCTTGCGAGGCTTCGAGACGTGAGTTGGTAGGAGAGAGATCTTCGCGTGCACTCCAGAGTTCGAACCTCAAGGGTCTGCCGGAACCCGAAATCCGACATATGTTCTGTATTCTGGTGTCCTGCCGGGCCCGGCCACAGGCATGGCTATGACTGCCCATGCACAAGTAAGGGATACAGAAAGAACCCATACTTTTGTACACCGACACCTTGCACGGCCGCAACGGGTCGGCCTTGGCGTCCATGGCGGATGAAGACCGCCCGACATGCAAGGTGGTGGCTTGGAGGTCGAACAACCGAGGAGGCAAGGTAGCGCGGCGGTGACGCTGGTGCAGGGAAGATGAAAGCGGCGACCATGGCAGCATGCTCGAGACGCCGGAGTTGAAGAGGTGGCATGAGAAGGCGGGGCTGGTGTCGGTGTCAAAACCGGCGGATCTCGGGTAGGGGGTCCCGAACTGTGTGTCTAAGGCTAATGGTAACAATAGGCAGGGGACATGATGTTTTACCCAGGTTCGGGCCCTCTCGACGGAGGTAATACCATACTTCCTGCTTGATTGATCTTGATGATATGAGTATTACAAGAGTTGATCTACCACGAGATCGTAGAGGCTAAACCCTAGAAGCTAGCCTATGATTATGATTGTTGTTCCTTGTCCTACGGACAAAACCCTCCGGTTTATATAGACACCAGAGGGGGCTAGGGTTACACAGAGTCGGTTACAGAGAAGGAAATCTATGTATCCGAATTTCCAAGCTTGCCTTCCACGCAAAGGAGAGTCCCATCCGGACACGGGACGAAGTCTTCAATCTTGTATCTTCATGGTCCAACAGTCCGGCCAAAGTATATAGTCCGGCTGTCCGAGGACCCCTAAATCTAGGACTCCCTCAAAAGCCCCTGAACCAGGCTTCAATGACGATGAGTCCGGCGCGCAGATTGTCTTCGACATTGCAAGGCGAGTTCTTCTCTGAATACTCCATAGAAGATTCAGAACAAGAGAGTCGTGTCCGGCTCTACAAAACAAATTCCATATACCACCGTAGAGAGTATAATTTACCACAAATCTAATCTGCTGACAGCTTTTCATAGCGTGACGTCCCACCACGGCCCAGTCTTTATTCGAACCTTTTTCCTAACCAACCACTACACGTGATGCAAGGAGGTTTTATTGGCACGTCTTGTCGAAGCAGAGATCATGTCCCCCTTATCACGGGATTCTCATCAATACGGGTGTGGGTAACCCAACCGTGTTTGTTTAATATGACTCCTCGATTTCAGGCAAGTACCAAATGGTCATGCGGGGGACGCTTGATATTCGTCCTCTTTATAAACGGGCCAAGGCATGTCATTTTCTTCCCACGCTTGATCCTTCCCCTCTCGCACCTCGAGTTCCAACACCCGAGGCTCAAGCTAAAGCACTTCGGTCCTTCGACTATGTCTGGATCCAATCAAGGCCGGTGGATGTCTTCCTCCGTCATAGAGGAGGACATCCAGAAGCTTAGGGAGGCCAGGTATCTCACCGCCGAAATCCCGCACAGGCTGCCCGCTCAAGGGCAGGTCATCCCCACTCCTGAACCCAACGAGAGTGTCGTATTTATTTCTCACTTCCTCCGAGGGTTAGGTTTTATACTCGATCCCTTCGTGAGGGAGCTTATGTTCTATTATGGGCTAGATATCCATGATCTAGCTCCGGATTACGTCCTTCAAATCTCGTCGTTTATCGTCGTGTGTGAAGCCCTTCTCCGCATTACCC